>NC_136965.1:10179857-10769857 GCF_032717465.1 Coenobita brevimanus | reverse complement strand
TGTGGTGGTAGGATTCTCGTCTAGCCGAGCGTCACAGGTGATGAAGAGGGTGGATGGGTTGGTGGAGGAGCAGAGGAGTTGTAGGAGGTGGCGGGGTCCATGGACTCGATGTTTTCATCCAAAGGGCGGCACCCATACAGCTCGGCGAATCCTCATGGTGGTAGGTGTTGACTTCTGTGCAGGGCTGTGCTGAATGTTGCAGATGGATGTCGATTGTGAAGTTTTATGCCAGAGTAATGCGGCATGACATCTCTGGGGAGTGTAGGTAGCTGGGATTTGGACCTGGTGTAGCATGAATGTGGGATGATTTAGGGCAGGGACGGGAGTGTGATTTTGCAGTGAGGTGGGTGGAGTGGGAGTGTGGGTGTATCGGGCAGGTGGGCAGGAGAGGCGGTCGGAGCATGTGATGGTTGTTTTAAGGGTGGGTGTGGGCGGTGATGCGGGTGTGCGGTGTCGGCGTGTGTATGTGGTGTGCGGGGTGAGCGAGGGCAGCACTGGGGTGGTAGGAGTGGGATGTAGGCTTTGTGGGTGGTGGTGTAGTGGGTGCATGGGTGGCACAGGTGAAGTCAGGGGCATGGGATGGGGCAGACTGGGGTTGAGGGGGCGTGTGTGGGCGGCAGGTGGGGAGATTAGGGGCCAGGGGTGGGCGATGGCTGGGGCGGGGGTGTGGTGGGTTGAGGGGGTGCGGGCGCATGGATTTATTCATACCAAGTCAACAGTTCACTAAAAGATCGAACTCTCCAAAATGGTTTGATGGCAACTGTGCCAGAGCAACAGCCCAAAAGGTATTAGCATATAACTCTTACTTAAAATCAAAAACATCTGAATCACTCTCTCAATTTAAAATTGCTAGAAATCATGCAAAAGCTGTATTAAATCTATCTAAATCAAACTTTCTTCAAAAGCAAGCATCAAAACTACTTAACAACCCTAATGACAATAGAATATTCTGGTCAACTCTTAATTCTTTCAATAATAACTTTAACAAGTCATCTTCCATTCCCCCACTAAAATCTTCAGATGGCGACATTACAAATGACGCACATGGGAAGGCAGATATCCTTGCCAGTACCTTTGCCAGAAACTCTACCATAGACGATACCAGCCAGAATGTCCCAGTACTGGAACTTGACTCTCCCGAAATTGCCCCACCTAAAATACAGACAAGATACGTAAAATCCATCCTAGACAATTTACCTACCAACAAAGCTCCAGGCCCAGATGGAATTCCACCAATTGTTTTGAAAAAGTGTTCCCCTGAACTTGCCTCTGTCCTAGCTAAATTATTCAGACTATGCATACGTACTTCTTTATTCCCAAATTCATGGAAAGAAGCCAATATCCACCCAGTTCCGAAGAAAGGAAGTTCGTCTGACCCCTCCAAATACAGACCAATAGCTGTCACATCTTCTCTTGGTAAGGTATTTGAAACTTTAATTAATAAGCACATTGTTAAACATCTTGAATCCAACAACTTAATTAGTGATAGACAATATGGTTTTCGCCACGAAAGATCCACCATTGACATATTCAATCTCTTAACTCATACCATCCATCAATCAATTGATCTTTTTGGAGAAACTCATGCAGTAGCTCTTGATATCACTAAAACTTTCGACAGAGTATGGCACCGTTCCCTGCTGTCCAAACTCCCTTGCTATGGACTAACGTCTTTTGTTCCTTTGATTTCTTCACATTTTAGTGACAGGAAAATAAAAGTGAAAGTAGATGATGTATATTCCAATTTCCACTCAATTAATGCCAGCGTGCAGCAGGGATCAGTTCTGGCGCCAACCCTATTTCTGGTTCATATTAATGATCTCTTATCTGTCACCCACAATCCCATTCACTCATATGCAGATGACACAACACTACATAGTTCATTCACACTCAGACATCCATTTACAAAGTCTAATATCTCCACCTCTCAACTCAATACAGCCATCTCCATAAATCAAGATCTATCTACAATCAGTGAATGGGGACAAAACAACCTTGTCTCTTTTAATGCTAGTAAAACTAAATATATACAGTTTACTAATAGACAGATATTGCCAGATTCATACATTACCTTCAGTACTACTATTATTCCCATCTTCAAAAGTATTGAAATTCTTGGCGTCTTACTTAACAGTGCTCTCAGCTGGACCTCTCATATCAGATAACTTGCTTAAACCGCCTCAAAGAAACTTGGATTATTGTACAGAGTCCGTAACTTCTTCGCCAATGAGCAGTTAGCTATAATTTATAAGAGTCATGTGTGCCCTCAGCTTGAATATTGCCCACCCTTGTGGAATGGTTGTGGAGAGGTTGCATTAAGACAACTAGACAAAATTCAGAACAAAGCTGTTAAAATCATTAACAACCCTGCCATTACATATAAACTACCTCCCCTGCAAGTAAGAAGGAATGTTGCCTCCCTTGCATAATTTTACAGATATTTCTTGGCAAATGCTCAGACGAAGTTGCGTCCATGGTGCCACCTCTCCATGCCTTCCCTTGTGCTACATGGGCATCTGGTAGCGCTCATGACTGGAATGTTACTCAGCCATATTGCAGAACTTCTGCCTATCAGAATTCTTTCAGTCCCCGAATTGCATCTCTCTGGAACTCACTTCCCCACAGTTGTTTCCCTCCAAATTTCAACCCACAACTGTTCAAGTCTAACTGTTACACATATTTTATGAACAGAGGACACCAGTAATCTGGTGTATGGATTATTTTTTTTTACTCATTTGTTTTTCCTTCCTCCGTTCTGTTATTAAAAAAAAAAAAAAAAAAAAAAGCATGGGCAGGGCATTGGTGCTAGGCATGGGGGACAGGGTGGTTGGTGGTGAGGAGGTGGGGGAGAGGTGAGGAATTAGTGGTGTTGGTGAGCTATCAGGTGAGGTGTGAGGCGGCATGGTAGGGGGAGGTGGAGGCGGCGGCAGAAGGGGAGGGAGAGAGAGACGGCGAGGGGGAGATATAGCAGTCATAGGAGGTAGAGGGAAGCAGTGTGGGGGTAGTGGGTGGGGCAGGGTGCAGGGCCGGGGCAGGAGAGGAGGAGCATGAAAATGGCGCACGTGACAGTTTCTGAGAGTGTGAGAAGTGCCATGATATTCGACTGTCACCTGGTAGGGGTTAGGGACGCGAATGATGGTATGGGGCCGCATGAAGCTCAGCATGAGCTTGTGGGGGGTGGGGAGCTGCGCTATCATAACAGTGTCGCCTGGCTTGTAGGGGTTGGAGGTGGTGTCGGGCCGGAGGTCCAGGTTGTTTTGAAGGTGGGTTAGCCATTGTTTGAGATGGTGTAGTGGGTCAGATGTGAAAGTAGAGGTGGGGGGTTGTAAGTGTTGCCGAAGGGGTAGGAGAGGTGTTTCCCCAAGCACTTGCTCATGCGGTGAAATTCTGTCCTCTCGGGGGCAGGAGTTGATGCCCCATTGCATGATTTTTACATGGACGGGCCAGTCGTTGTCTTTGGTGGCTTCTCTCCAGGTACGGAGTTGATTCATCAATGTATGATGGCTTTGTTCGCAGATGGCATTTCCTTGGGGCCTGTAAGGGGATGAGTGCGAGATGTTATAGCCAAATATGTGGGCTAGCTCCTTCCAGATTTTGCTGATGAACTATGGTGAGTTATCAGAGTGGATTGCCTGTGGATACCAAAGTATGGAAACATGTGCCGAATCAGGGCATCAGCTACTGTGACAGCGTGGTGTTCTTTCCCTGGGCAGGCTATGACAAATTTGGAGTACGTATCATTGAACGTGATCACGTACTGATAGCCTGATTTTAGGGGTAGAGGTCCCACTATGTTGATCGCCAACAACTGCCAAGGTTTGTGGGCGGTAATGTGTCCTGATGGGCCGGCGGTATGGGTGATGTCCTTACCCAGGGTGCATGCTTGGCAAGATTGGATAATCTCATTGGCTAGGGTGGAGGGATTGGGCACCCAGTAGGTGTCGTTAAAGACCTGCAGGAGTTTTTTCATACCCAGGTGAATGCTGTTGTGAGTATGCAGGTGTTGGAGGGTGTCGAGGGCGGTGTCAGGGGCTAGGATGATATGCCCGGACAGAGTGAGCAGGTGGTCGCCCTGGCGATATAGCTTCTTAAAGAGATGCTGGGGGATTCAGGGGGGTCGTTCCCCCCTTATGATGCCACTGCTGAAGGAGGTCTGGTTCCAGCTGAGCAGCATTGATGGGGAGCCGGGATAGAGCATCTGCGTTGGTGTGGAGTTTGCCGGGGTGGTACAAGATTTCATAGTTGAACTCCTCCAGGGTTTCGCGCCATCTTATATGCTGGGCGTTGTGGGTGTCAGACTGCCACAGCCATTGGAGGGATTGGCAATCAGTGATGATAGTAACTTGAGTCTCTGATAGGTATGCCCGGAAGTGCTCGAGTGCCCAGATGATGCTCAGGCACTCCCTCTTAGTGGCGGCAAAATTCTTTTCCGCCTGATTGAGGGTACGACTGGCGCAGGCGATGATGTGCTCGTGGCCCTCTTGGACTTGTGCCAGCACACAGCAGATCATGATTAGGTAATGTCGGAATGGGAAGGTATAGTCGTGAAAGGCCACGACTGGGGTGGAAACGAGTTTGCCCTTAAGTTGTTGGAAGACGGCTCGTCTCTCATCCATCCAGATGAATGGTTCTCCCTTACGGGTCAGATTGTGGAGTGGCTTGGCAATGTGAGCAAAACCCCTTCAAAAAACGTCAGTAATAGGACGTTAGGCCAAGGAAGGCTCGAATTCTGTGAACGTCTTGTGGTGGGGGTATGTCCGTGATGACGTGGAGCTTGTCTAAGTTGAGAGATATGCCAGCCTGTGAGATGACATGTCCCAGGAATGAGACTGTTCTGGCGGCCAGGACGTACTTGGAGGGCCGGAGTTTGAGGCCTGCCTGTCGGATTCGGGTGAAAACCCAGTGGAGGCACTGAAGGTGGTCAGCCCAGGTCTTGCTGAAAAAGATGACATCGTCCAAGTAAGCTAGACAAATCTCCCATGTGAGGCCGCTGAGGACAGATTCCATTAGTCTTGAGAAGGTGGCAGGGGCATTACAGAGGCCAGAGGGTAAAACACGAAATTCATAATGTTTCCCGTTGCTGGTCGAGATAGCAGTTTTGCCTCTGTCCTCCGGTCGCACCGGGACTTGCCAATACCCTGACTGGAGGTCGAGGGTGGAGAACCAGGAGGCACTGTACAGGGAATCTAGGGAGTCATCTATGAGCAGGAGTGGAGTAGCATCCTTGGTTGTTACATCGTTAAGCTGGCAGTAAGCAACACAGAACCACATCGTGCCATCCTTTTTCTTCACAAGGACGACGGGGGAGGACCTGGGGCTGGTGGAGGGGGAGACGACTCCGGCTTCAATCATCTCTTGAACCTGGCGGTCTTCTTCTACCCGCTGTTTGGGGTTCTTCCGCCGGGATGGCTGTCAGATCAGTGGGCCCATCGTGTGGATCTCGTGAGCCAGGTAGGTGGTATGTCCAATATTGGCGGGTCGCACCACGAACAGATCCTGGAAATCCAGGAGGAGGCGGCGGAGGGTGTCTGATTGGTGGGGGGAGAGATGGTCGGGAATGGGGGGCAGAGGGGCAGGGGAGCGGGAGGGGGAGGGGGCACAGGGCTCGACTTCCTCCATCTCTCCGATTATGAGCGCTTTAGGGAGAGTGAGGGGCGAGGGAGCAAGGTTGGCAATTCGGACTGCTGTGTGATGAGGGGGAAGGAAGGTTGGGGGCAGGAGGCAGACCGAGAGGGTTCTGGGTGGCAGGAGTGAGGAGAATAGGATGAATGTACCTGAGGGCCAGTTGAGGGGCACCCAGGCTTCTTGGTGGTGGGGAGAGTGGTGACAGCAGAGGAAATAGTGGCAGGAAAAGAGGGGGGTGGGGGGAGAGAAAAGGGAGGTCAGGGGGGTGAACAGAGGAGGAGGCATGGAGTCTTCTGGCCGGGGCCATGGCATGCAGATGCAGATGGCCCGAGTGGGGGGGGGGGTCGGGTGATTTCTGGAACTGGAGCTGTCTGTTGCGGCAATCAATGGTGGCTCCTAACTTCTGTAGCAGGTCCATCCCCAGATATCCATCGTAATTGCGGCAGGAAGAGTCGAACACGATGGACTTGTGTTGTCAACGCCGGCTGATGGGTGTCGACACGCAGGGCCTGTGTTTCCCCACAGATCGGCAGGGGGCCATCCCCTGCATCCACAAGGTGAGTAGCCGTCAGGAATAGCGGGCCAAAGGTTGATTTGTGACAGGAGAAATAGTGGCTATACAGGCAGGATCTGGCCGCTTCCATGTCGACCAAAAGTCTGGCTTTCACCCCATTCAGCTTCATCTTGTGGTAAACTGGGGGGTCGTAATTGGGAGAAGTGGCCCCTGCCACCGTGGGAAGGTGCAGGGGTGGTCCTAAAAATCCAACTGCTGGGGGCCTCCTTCTTCCTCCAGCTCCTGTTCCCAGGGTTCGGTCTCCTCCGTGAGTGCGGGTTCGTCCTCTGGCTCCTTGTTCTCCAGGGAGGAGACTGTACGTCGGCCTGGGGTGGTGGTTTTTCGCCTGGCAGCTTTTAATTGGTCCCTTTTATCATGCAGTGGGCACCTGGAGCTGCAAGCAGAAAACTCCCAGGGATTTATCAGGATGAGGTTGGGATTCTCTTTGTGACTGGGGTGCCGGTGGGTGGGATGCGCCCTAGGCAGGCTGGGTGCTGGGGTGGGGCTGGTGTGGGGCATAGGCAGACGTGGCTTGACTGGGGGAGCCGGAATGTTCGTGGGGAACTTTTTCACAAAGTTGATTTGCTGGGGTGTAGGTCAGGAGGTCAGGAGGCGGAGTATCAGTTGGATATCCTTATCCATGTCTCCGGTAGGGTCATGGATTGTAAAGTGCTCCTTGACCATGCTGGGGAGCACTTGAAGGAGATTATTAAAGGTGTGTTGCTCCCGGGTTTCATCATCTGCCTCCAGGTAGGCAGCAGTGACCAGGCATCTGGCCTGGATTAGAGTGTCATCCAAATTACCATCAAAGGTTAGGCTATCCAATTGGGATAGTGCCACCACTATACCTAGTGATGGAGTGATGGCATGAATCACGAGTTTCGTGAAATTCTGCCGGGTGAACCCTGCGACGATCTTGGGTGCTATATTAGCTGCCGCTTTGCCCAGTGGGAGTGTGACCATAATTTTTTGCTTGTCATCCTCGAACCCGATATCTAGCAAAGGTTTAATAATTGCCAGGTATGTGTGCGCATCATACTGTTCGGGGTCGAATTTAGGCAATTGAACATGCGGTTTGGTTGCCATTTTGCCAGTATTTCCTGATTACCTCTCTCATATGCCCGGGTCAAGAACCACCGCAGTCCACCAGTTTAATGCTAGGTGTTTTAGGGTTGGCTTCCCGCCCCTCTAATGCCTAGTGTGTAGCTGGGTTCTCTTTTTCTAGACAGGAGCTTAGACAAATAAGAGAAAGACAGGACACAAAAACTCGAGGCAACAACCTTACATGTGTATTGCTAAATTCTACAGTGGAATGGGCAGATGTCACAAATACAGTTATGCTGAACAATTATAATTCTAAGGCTTAGATATCGGGTGTTAGTATTGTACAGGATGCTGGTTAGGACAAGGTTGGGTAAGGTGTATAGCACTTACGTCAGTGAAGCTAAAGATTACTATTTGGGAAAATCTAGATTCTGTATGCTGGTGGAGTTTGTGGCACTATTTGCACTGCTGGCAGGCTAACTGGTTTGTCTGTTGTGTCGTTAATTATTACTGATGCACTTGGGCCTCTGTATGATCTTAGTATGAGGCAGAGTCACTATATATGGTAGTGTGTTCACTTGAGACAGACCCCTATTTCGCTGCCTTGCTGTGTTCACTGTTTCACTGTTATCTTACATATTCCACTTCTCTTTTATATTATTACTGATGCTTTCTCACTGACTTTCCATATTCTGATAACTCACTGTTCTACCCTTGTTTCACTATGTCACGAGCACTGTGCTTTTACTTTCACTCACTTTTGGGGCTGGGCGTACTGGCGGTCAAGTACAAGGGCGGCGGAAATGGCTCAGCCTCACTGCTGACTGGGCTTAACTCCGCCAGGGGTCTCCATAATCAGGGGCCATGGGATCATGTGTAGGGGCATCCTCTCTCGTCCGGGGCTGCTGGTGGCGAAGGGTCCCGCACTTTCAGGGCTTGGGGTGGGAGTCTAGCCCTCAGGGCTGGGGCCGAACAGCTGCCTAAACTTCTCACTCAGGCTCCTGATGGTCGACGGAGGACGAAGATCTCCGGTGTCGGCATGAAGGGATGTCCCGTCTGGGGGTCCTGGGGGCAGACCAGAGGTCCCAGGGGCTGCGGTCTCCAGCGGTTGGGGACGCCGTCAGTAGTGGGCTGCGGCTTTGGCCTCCATTGGGGTCCGTCAGGCGGGTCCTCTCAGGAACCAGCTGTAGTGAGAAGAGCCTGGTGGTAGTTATGGGGCCTCTCCAATACTCCTCCGGGCTGGGGTCTCCCTCTGGGTCGTAGGTTGGTGGGCAGGAGTCAGCACCTGATGGAGTACCGGCTACCGGCTGTCTCCTGCTGTAGGGCCCGGCTACTGGCCTTGGCCTTCTAGGGGCGCGGCTACTGGCCGTCGCTAATGCCCCACTACTGGCCGTGGCCTGGAGAAGGGTGTACCCCCTCCACAATATGTCTACCCCCGATGTATATATGTCCCCCCCCAGTGCATACATGCCCCCACTAAATTTGCTAGGTCAGCACCCTTTCCCACGCCTGAAAACGGCGTTATTGCATCAGTTGATAGCAGACCTCCTAGCTGGGCAGACTGTTTTACTGTGAGCTTGTAATAAACTCCTTATCTAGCTGTTTGTACACGGAGTTTCTATTACCAAAGTATTGCAAGCTACATTTGGTAGCAGCGGTGTTTCGCACCATCACATTCTGACCACCTCCTTGGATTTTTAGTGATACAACAAGATACACGATGTCTCGCATCTGCCAGCCTCGCCCCTTTCTCCGTGCCTCTATACTTTGGCTGTGCTTTTCGAGTGTACCATTTTTCTCGCCAGTGCTCACCTCTCAAACAACCGCACCCATACGCCTTCTTCCTGACCGCAAGTGTCACCGTCGCCGACCTACGCACCTGTTGCACCTGTTCCCAGCACCTGTTCTGGACTCATCATAGCTCCTGCCCCCACGGTGCCACTTATCACTGTCTGCCCGCTGTCTGCCCACCACCATTCTCTGCATTTGCAATTCACCAGCTCTACACCTGCCTTGCGCCGACATCTGCCTCACCACCCACCACCGGCCTCCGCCGTCGCCCGCATCTGGCCTGCATTACGGAGCCTCCTAAGACCGCCAATCCCTGCCGGTGATTCATCGCGGCGTCTCCTCTCCTCTCCGCCCAGCTGTCTCTGCCCCGCTGCCCAGCCCCGCCCAGCCCCGCCCAGCCCCCGGCCCCAGCCCAGCTACACCCAGCCACCCTGCGCGTCATACCTCTCGACACTCCCGTTTCTACTGTGTAACTATAGTATATCTTTCCTTTCTATAGAGATTATCCTCGATTTTCTCTACAGATTGGTTATTGTAAATATTCCATCTCATTTCCATTGCCCCGTTTTCATCTTCACCTACGTTATTTATTATCCATCTCATCCTTCGCATTTTATTTAAACCATCCATGCCCGCACCTTCATTCATTTTCTCACCTAGTGTATTCCATTCTCTCATTGTTATTTATACATTTCCACCTATGTATCCATCTTCATCCTTTCATCTTCCATTGCCGCATTAAATGTCATACTTTCCACGTCAACCGCTTACCGCCAGCCCTCTCGACCCGGAAACATCACCTGCTCATACCCCGTCTGCCGACTCTAACACAATCACTCATTTACGAAATGGCAAAGCGTACCACCGCCCTGTACCTGAGACTCCCGTTTCACTTCCTGCAGAATCACTTACTACCCGTCCTACCCTCGTAAATCCAGATACTTCCTCCTCTACTCCTGCCTCTACTCTCCCTTCTTCTTCCTCTACTCCTTCCACTGTCGTTACTTCTCCTGCCTCCCTTCATACCCCGTCTTCCTCGCCCTTACCTGCCACTGCCTTCTCTCTCTCCCACACCTCTCCTGCCGCCACTTTTGCACTTCCAGCCATGGCCAACCCTCCACAGTCTATCTATCTCGACGATGCCAATCGTCCCAAATTTACCGGCCAGGACCCAACTTGGTCTGTCTATGATTTCCTCAGAGAAGTCGAAACCGAAATAAATAATAGACAAATTACCGAGGAATCGCTCAAAAGCTTACCTCCTCGGTCGCTTGCATCACGGTAAATCAGACATCGGATCCGCGATCCGTGCAGGACATTTCGATAGCATTCGTACCTTTGCTGATTTTCGTACGGAACTCATCAGCCTTTGTTGCCAGCATTCAAATTCCGCGTCTCTCATGGGATTCATTAATCTCCTAAACCAACTAGATGAGGACTTGTGCGTCCCAGCGCAATATGCCAAGCTCCGCGAAGCTGCCGCCGCCATGAAAGCAACTAGTAGCGAGATGCTCCAATTACTGGTAGGCACGAAATGGTTAGAAGACAAGAATGGCATTCCAATGCTTTCACTCACCAACTTTGCTGACTTAATTGGTTACCTGAGATTCCTTCACTGGCTTACTCCTAAACAGCGAGAGCTAGCCTTGGAAATCGGTTTCAATCCAGGAGATAAAATTATTCAGATCACTAAAGCCATTCATGAAAGAACAGGATCGAACTACACGCGTCAGGGCACCACCCAACCCTTGGCCTCCTCAGTCTGTCACACCTCCACTACCCCAGACCAATCTCGCTCCTGTCCCACCACACGTGGCAGACCTGCCACACATCGTTCTCCTACCGCAGGTCGTGATCAATCTAGCGCCCGACGGAACAGACAATCTTCGATTCTTTGCTGGTACTATGGTCATCCTGGACATCAAGCATCCAGTTGCGACCGTACATACAGACGTCCTCACTCCCAAACCAGACAGCGTACGCCTTCCCGCTCACGTCGTCCACACTGCAAATACCACAAATCAAGCACGACTCACACCACTGAGGAATGTCGTTACCTCAACTGTCCACAGTCGGGGGAAGCGCCGCGCCCTTATCGGACCAATATCACGTAGAACCAGAATTCCAACTCCCAATCCGCCATGTAGGTCCCATAACATCCTCGGGTTTAGTCGTTCTCGGAAGCAGTCATGACATACCAACGTCATTCTTCTTGGACACAGGATCTATAGTAAATCTCATCTCCGAAAATTCCTTACAAATTATTCATCGCCATCACAACCACGTCAGTTTCCTAGAACCACCAGACATTCGCCTATGCGGTGTTAACGGCTCAGAGTTTAAGGTTAAGGGAAGAGTCACCCTTGAAGTCAAACTCCACAGAGCTTTGCCCCCTATCCTCATTGAATTTCATGTCACTAATGACTTGCAGTATCCCGCAGATGCCCTTATTGGTTTCTCCACCATGGCACAACATTCCATTGCATTATTACCTGCTCGTGGTAGTATAGACATTTCTGGATTCCCGGTTTACACTATGGAATGTCCCCGTCCTGTTCTTACGATCAAATCAGTCCTTCAATTACCTCTGTCCCTATCACTACGAAAAAGTCCAACCCAGCCCAAACCACCACTCTCATCATCTGAGAATACAGAGATCATTCCTTTACTGACTGCGAGCAAAGACATAAATTCCTCAATGTCTCCTGATACATCATCTCAGCCCTCGAACATGGCTCTTACATCCTCTCCTGACAACACTATCGCTGACTCAGAAATGTCTCAGTTACCTACCTCACACAGTCTGAATGATCTTCTCCAACACGCAGAGACGAAACGTGCAGTAACGAATACGTGCACAATTTTGTTACCGCATGAGTTCACCAAAGTCTCTGTTTGTGTTGCCGGTGCGAAAGAAGGAGTGGATGTACTAACCCTACCTGAGACGTGTTGTGTGAATGGCTTGACTTATGAGTCAGCGTGGTGTACAGTCTTAGAGGACAGTTTATGCTACCTGTACTTGCTCAATGTCACAAATGCTCCACTAAAACTTAAAAGTGGTGTAAAGATTGGAGACTTCCTAGTATACCCAGCGGCCGTAAAGGTGTGCCAGGATTCCTCAGTTCCTACTATTCAGACTGATGATACGCCAATCGGTGTATGTACTATTAACTCTACGGGATCTGCGCCGACGCATTCACCCTATATGCTCTCACATCTCACTTGCACAGATTTCCCAGAACATACGCCTCAACTCCTCGACCTTCTGACCTCGTACAGAAACGTGGTTGCCTTACCCGGTGAATCGATGGGTAGAACAGACCTTGTCAAACATACGACTGAACTACTCCCAGGAACTCAGCCGATTTACATACCAGCGTATCGATTGCCTCACAGCCAGAGAAAGCAAACAGATCAAATGGTACAGAACATGTTAGACCAGGACATTATTGAACCCTCCGTCAGTCCATGGAATAGCCCACTTTTCTTAGTACCAAAGAAGGACGGCAACCTTAGACCAGTAGTCAACTATCGTAAGGTCAATTCTGTCACCGTTCCAGACCGTTTCCCGCTACCTGTCCTCACTGATTTGCTAGAATCCCTTGGTGACAATAACGTAGTCTTTTCATCTTTAGACCTCCTCATTGGGTACTGGCAGGTCGAAATGGAAGAGTCCTCTCGCCCAGTTACAGCCTTTAGCACCCCTTCTGGACATTTTCAGTTTAAGAGACTCCCTTTCGATCTGAGAAATGCTCCTTCCGTGTTCATGCGACTTATCCATTCAGTCTTCAGCGGTATGATGGGACACTCTCTTTTTGCTTACCTAGATGATATCATTGTTGTGAGTAAATCCATCCCTGATCATTTTACCAAACTCCAGCAAGTCTTTGAACGCCTCCAGCTCGCAGGCCTGAAAATCAATCTCAGTAAATGTGACTTCCTGCGAAAGAAAATCAAATTCCTAGGCCATGTCGTAGATGCACAAGGCATTCATACTAATGAGGATAAAACTAAGGCGATCATTAACTTCCCAGAACCTACCACTACCGACGCTGTACGAAGTTTCCTGGGCCTCAGTGGCTATTATCGTCGCTTTATCCGCGATTACGCGAAGATCGCCGCTCCTCTGACCCACTTACTCAAGCAGAATGTGCCCTTTGTTTGGACTAACGACCAGTCACAGGCTTTCCAAAAGCTAAAGACAGCTCTTGTAAATGCCCCTATTCTAGTGTTCCCTGATTATACCACACCCTTCCTTCTCTGCACAGACGCCTCAGGCACTGGACTTGGTGCCGTTTAGATGCAACTCGATGAAGCATCAAGGAAGCGCGTAATAGCGTATGCTAGTCGCACCCTTACAACCGCTGAACGTAACTACAGTGTCACAGATCTCGAAGCGCTAGCGGTAATCTGGTCCTTGAAACATTTCAGAGATATAGTCTATGGTTATCCAGTGCATATCCAAACAGACCACCTTCCACTATGTGATTTGTTCAAGAATCGCAACCTAACAGGTAGGTTAGCTAGATGGTCTGTCATCATCCAGGACTTTAATCCCACTTTTCAATATGTACCAGGCAAGTTGAATGTAGTCGCAGACGCACTCTCACGTCACGTAGCAGCAGCTATAACATCACTGCAGCCTGAAGTAACTGAAAACACTACACTAACGTCAGACATTGTTCGAAACTTTCAATGCCAAGACCCTATGTGGTCCAAAGTCATTTATTTCCTAGAATCTGGCGATGCCTCGACCTTACCTACTCTGCCAGTATCACTAGATGAGTTCATGCTAGATGATGATCTCTTGTACAGGAAAACACTGCTAACAGGCAAAGATATGCCCAATCGCGAAGTACGCCAACTTGTTGTCCCCACTGCCCTGATACCAAAGGTTCTTCATATTGTTCACAATACTCCTCAAGCTTCCCATCCAGGTAAAGACCGATGCTTGCGCCAAGCACGTCTCAAATACTATTGGCCAACCATGCGCTGCGATATCAATGCCCACTGTGACTCTTGCCTCTCCTGCCACCGCCACAAAGGATCAACCGGCTTACCAGCACCTCTCTTACAATACCCAATCCCATCACGACCATGGGAAACTGTCTCAATCGATCTCTTAAAACTACCTCTCACAGAATCTGGCGCTGAGTACTTGTTCGTAGCAGTCGACCACTTCTCCCGCTACTGTGTCCTCATACCCCTCTCCGACAAGACCGCGAAGAGCGTTGTCCGTGCCTTTGTAGATCACGTAATTTGCCCATTCAGTACCCCTCATACCATTCTTACTGACAACGGTACAGAATTCAACAATAGCCTTCTAGATGAGATCTGTCGCCACTTTCATATCAGTAAGTGCAATGTCGTGCCTAACCATCCGGCTTCCAATGGCCTTGTAGAACGCCACAACCGAAAAATCTTAGAGTGCCTCAGACATCTAGGCTCCCATAGTTCGTCCTGGGATGACTGGATTCCCCAAGTGGCATCCTCCATCAATAGTTCCATCAATGCATCCATTGCTGAATCTCCCTTCTTCGTCCTCTTTGGTTTTGACAAGGACCTCCCATACTCTCTCTTATCCTCAAAGCCAGAACCCATCTACAACATGGATGATTATGTTAAACTAAAATTGGCCAACTTCCAGACAATCCACCAGTATGTCCAATCCACTTTGGCTTCCTCTCAGGAGGACATGCTGCAGCGCCAACATAAGTCCGCCTCTCCTATCACTATCAGTGTAGGCGATCTTGTCTTTGCTCATTCCCATACGCATTCCTCTAAGTTGGATGACAAATTTACAGGGCCCTACCGCGTCCTCACTCAACAAGGCAACAAATTTCACCTCCAGGACCTGTCCACTAAGGACACCAGATGGGTCCACGTCGATGACTTAAAGCGAGCACCCCGTGGCCTCGTGTTGGAAGAGTCACTTAAACAACCTCCTGCCCCCTCTTCCCCTCCTCCCATCCCTCAATCTACTCTGTCTCCACCTATCCCTCAGTCTCCTTCCTCTCCACCTCCACCTGCTCATTCATCAACCAATCAATATCGGTCCAAACTGGCTCTGCCCATCAACCTCTTCACGACCTTCCCCATTAACTCTACCCTGATTTTCTAGGTACGATGTTAGCGATCTCCTTGCTGGCAGTGCTGACCCTCCTGGGGTCTGGGTCAGGTCAGGACGATGGTGGAGTACGTCCCGGGGCCTTGGTCGACTCGGGAGGGGAGGTAATGCTTATTGACGACATCGCCTCTTTGCGCTACGATCTTGCGCCCCTGGCCGACGTAGCCATTGCCCTACCTGCCTACGCGCACCAGCTCCACGGAATCAGGAGCCATCTCACGGCCCTCATGGGGACACGCAACCCGAATGAGTATCTCTATAACCTTTTCCTCCCACTCTCCTGGCAGTTGCAATGCATAAGTAACAGATTCACTGAGCTCATTGACACATTTTCTTCTTCTACCTCAAACTCAACATGGATAATCTCCAACTGGCCGTTGACTCTCTCCTGTCTCACGTCTCTACCTTGGTTCGTATCCTGGTCGATGCTATCAATGGACGTGTCACTGCCGACTTAGTACCTGTCTCAGCTCTCCGTTCTGTCCTGGAATGGGCTCACTCCACCTTCGGTCTCTCCCCAGTCCTCCCATACTCCTCCCTTGAATATTATTATCCTGTTCTCGAAGCCACTCTTCTCACTACATACGTCGTCGTCCATATTCCTCTCCGTTCTGCCATAACCTTTAACCTTTTCCACATCATTCCCTTCCCTTTCCGCCTCAACAACTCCTTGTTACAGGTATCTGTTCCTTCAGAATATTTCCTCCTCTCCCATGATCATCTTTCCGTTGCCTTCCTTTCTTCCACAGACCTCCAGCAATGTTCCTCCCTTACTCCGACCTCTCGTCTCTGTGCTGCCCACCTTTTCGCTATCTTCCCTAGCAGTGCTACACCCTGTGAGTCTGCTTTAGTTCGCAACCATTCCATCTACTCGGCCTGTTCTTTTGTCCCAGCTCCTGACCTCCCGGTCCACCATGCTCACCTCAACCATGTCCAGTATTTCTTCTTTGCTGTTCCCATCTCTTTCACAATCATGTGTCCTGGTTCTTCCGTTAGCTCCGTCCCCGCTAGTGGTCTCTACAAAGCACCTGACTATTGTACCGTCAAATCAGAGTCCATCATCACTTACGCCACTCGCTACCACCAAGCTGTTCGTAAACACTCCTATGACATCTTTCAACCAATCGACATGCCTTCAACCCTACCTTCTGCCAACATTACCATCACCTCCCCTCACTTGCGCATGCTCACCTTCCTCAATGACAGTGATTTCATTATGGATCAATTTTCTCTGGCCTTCAGCCGTTCATGGGTTCATCCGACAGTTGTGTTTCCCCCTGTGGTTATCACTTTCATAGGTTTTCTACTCATCATCTGTGCAGTGCATTGTTGTGTCAGAAAAATGGAACGTCGACTCCAGGAAATCAGAGTCGCTACAGGCATAGTACGCCCTACACACGATGTAGAAACTCCCCGTACTTAGTGCCCTCACATTCCGTGACTACCATTGCCATCTAACATTTAACCAAACTGTGAACAGCACTCTGCCTACTAGAAAATGATGGTATTTCTTTCATGCCTTACTGAGTGACAGTGTATCCTACAGAAAATACAAATGAACAAAAACAAAAAGAAAGAAAAGAAAAAAAGAAAAAAACAATGAAGGAAGAACAACAATAGAACTCTCATCTCTACTCCTTGTTTATCATGTATCAAACTATTATTGTGTAATTCCCATTATGTTTATATATACCTTCGACCCTTACTGGATTTGTACCTATTATTCCTTGTTTATCTCATCTGTATATATCATTCTAATTCCCTCCCCTCAACATGGCCATGTCTCCCCTACTGCCCCTGTATCATACTTATCCCTTGTACAAACCTCCCCGGTCCTGCCTTACTACTATAATCACCCACCGTTTACCTCCTGGTGTCAGGAGACACAGTCTCAGCTACCCGGGGGAGTAGTGTACTCCCTCCACAATATGTCTACCCCCGATGTATATATGTCCCCCCCCAATGCATACATGCCCCCACTAAATTTGCTAGGTCAGCACCCTTTCCCACGCCTGAAGACGGCGTTATTGCATCAGTTGATAGCAGACCTCCTAGCTGGGCAGACTGTTTTACTGTGAGCTTGTAATAAACTCCTTATCTAGCTGTTTGTACACGGAGTTTCTATCACCAAAGTATTGCAAGTTACAAGGGAACGGCTACAGGCTGACTCAAGGGTACCTTCGGAGTGGCTGCCAGCCATCTCCTGACGAAGGCGGGAGCGGCTACCAGCCGTCTCCTCGTTACCCCCGGAGCGGCTGCAGGCCGTCTCCTGTAGGAGGGTCGAGCGGCTACCGGCCATCTCCTGAGGGGCACTTTCAGAGCGGCTACCGGCCATCTCCTGAGGGGCACTTTCAGAGCGGCTACCGGCCATCTCCTGAGGGGCACTTTCAGAGCGGCTACCGGCCGTCTCCTGATGAAGGCGGGAGCGGCTACCGGCCGTCTCCTCGTTACCTCCCGAGCGGCTGCAGGCCATCTCCTGCAGGAGGGTTGAGCGGCTACCGGCCATCTCAGGGGTGCTGACTGGAGCTAGAGTAATAGCTCCACTCTGTGGTTGTTGGTGGTTGGCTCGCCCGGAAGGTAGTCTCACTTTCCTGCTATGGTGGCGGCTGGCAAGCTCCGGGTCATAGGGGCGCGCGGCCCAGGCGGACTTATGTCCCTGTCACCGGGAGTCCAGTCGTGCTGTATATGCTCCTCTGTGGGCTCCTTCTGGGGGTGTTGGCCCTCGGTGATACTATACTGCATTTTAGTATCATTTAGGGCATACTATGAAAATCTCACAATACTAATATTATAACAATATAATAATATCCTTTAATACAAAAATGATATTATAAGGAAAGAAATAGCCTTTGTACCACGCAGGAATATTGGTCTGGCCAGCAGCAAAATCCAGTCCATAGAACTTAAATAGACAATTCATAGAATGTGCTTACTTTTGGAGATAATTACTTAGTAAGACCACAAAAACAGTATTTTCAGTGATCACCATAACATTAGCCTTTAAGATCGTCATCTGTCAAATTGTGGAACAACGGTGCATGATTAGCTATTCGTGCCATAAAATTTACTGCCGTGCTGGCTAATAGTATATCGTATTGTATCGTATAAAATCATATGGTATCGCCCGTCCCTACTGCTAACTGACGCAGTGACGCCGCGCCTGCCTCACCGCTGGCCAGGAATCCTGTTCAAGCTTGATATTCATGAATCATGCTGTAGCCTGTACTAACCGACACCGACCGCCACGTGGGAGATTGAGGACAGGATTGCGATTGCTGAAGTACTTCCACAACGCAATACCGCAGGTTTTGGATGAATTTGCTGCAATCGCAATGCCGCAACTGAAATCATGTGGTCCGCTATTGCAGAAATTGCGGATTGCGGAAGTGATTGCGGAGGTGCCCAGCTCTGTTGTTGTTGTTGTTGTTGTTGTTGTTGTTATTATTATTATTATTATTATTATTATTATTATTATATTATATTATTGTTATTTTTTTTTCTTCTTTTAGAATATTTTATTCACTTTAGGAGATACTTCGAACTTCGGGAGTTAGGCCTATCCAAAAAAGTTCGCTACTGTACTACAGAGATTTCCTACCGACCCCTGTCCCCATTTCTTGCTGATGCAATAAATCTTTCACTCAGGTACATATGTCGGGGGACCAAACTGTGACTAAATTTGTTTTTTTCCTTAAATAACGCCAGTTAAAAAAATCTAACACCCAAATATTGATGAACCTAATAAAAAATCGCAATCCTACACCTAAGCGCGGCAAATACCTAGTGTCAAGACCGCCAAAACACCATCGACTGCAGTTATGTAATGCCTTCCTCTATTACACTGCCGTGCTCATCCCCTGCTGACTGTCGGTCGAGGCACATGGGTTGATATAGGGGGGATCAATAGAGGGGTCCAGTATATACGTCACCTGTCTGCCCTGATAAAAAAAAATATATATATATACAAGCAGATGCAAACCATTTACATATTTACAGTAAGTGAAATACCACATTCAACAGAACACCATCGACTCAAAGTGCCCAGAACCTTTCTATATTGCATAACTGCACACATCAACTAGCGACGGTCAGGCATGGCACGTGGTTTCATGTGGGGGACATCAATATAAGAAACAGAAGTTAGATACAGGAACTATTTCAAGTACGTTGCTGGCCAACCCCCATTATATAATAGACTATTGTATATACATATTTATCGTTGATAAAAACTGTACTACAGAGTATAAGGTCGCATAACTCTGATAGATGCGGTCGCCCTCAAGAAGGTAATTGGTTTACCAGTCATAATAATATCCCCATCACCTAAGATCATGGAAAAGGAGAAGGGGATGTCTGTTGTGCCGCAGTAACTTGTGGGAGACTCACGGTCACGAATAAGTTGCTGACAATGCAGGGTGATATGACTGATAGATAACACCGCACCACAGATATCACACTGCGGTGGAAATCGTCATTTATGACAATATGTGGGTGAGGTGTGTACAGTTCAGCCACAACCATGCTAGTATTTATTTTTCTTCAGATGACTGGGATGATTTGCACTGTCCCAGTCCCCAGCGAATGGCTTACATGCTGGAATACTGAGTCTGGTCCACTGACCCTGTCAAAAAAGTTTTACTGACTTCTTTCAGAGGGAGGGACCAGGCCGTAGATCATGAGGAATGTCCCAAATCTGCTCAAGCTCCACAGCCAACTTTGCAAGTAATTCAGCCTGCTCATTGCCGTAGTTATGACAATGGCTAGGCACCGATCAGCATAAAGGACTTGTTGCATGAATGCAGTTTACTGATGTGGCCCCAGATCTCATTAGAATCAGTAGCGCAAGAAGTGATTGCCTGAAGGACTGACTTAAAATCTGAAATCATGATGAATGAATCATGTCGAGAATTTAGAGCACAGTCTGTGGCTTTGTCAGCAGCAAAAAGCTCAGAGAAAAATACAAATGTATAAGTCGGCAGCCACAACCTTAGGGCACATTCAGTTGATCACACACTAGCACCCACACATTCACTCAATTGAAACCATTGGAGTACAATTGGTGGGACCCCAAATGACGCATGATGATGCTGTGAAACAAGTGGTAAACCTCCACCTTCGGCGCCTTTGTCTAGTGCTGGGAACCATGAAACATCATCATCAAAGATGTGTGACTCCAAATGTGCTATATTTTTAAGTACCAACTTGTCAATCACTAAGGTCCACACCAAGCTCCTGAATAGGTAAGTGGAAGTGAATGACCAGTGGGTGACGAACCCCCGCATAAGATGGTGGCATTGACTCAAGGGGGTACAGACCACATTGCCGATAAAACTTTTTCTAACGGTTCTTATGCCATTAGCTAGCAGCAGCTGGTTGCAGCTAGTACGGAGGGGAGGTACAATCGCCTCCATTTCCACGGAAGCTACACGTGAACACCTCATGGCCCCATGACATATTCACAAACATTCATACTGTAACACATCTAGCCTCCTTAGTGTGACATCAGATGCCTACCCATACACCTATGAGCCATAGCCAAGCTTACATCTGAGGGACTTGTACGCCATTAATAAAGATTTCCTGTCGGTTTTCCAAGTAGTAACTGCTAGGTACTTAAGGACATTCAGTGGTTTATCACAATGAGCAATTAAATTATTAACATATTTAAAGTTTAACCTCTAAATACAGTGCAAGCCCAAAAATCTGACAACCTTGAAAAGGAACCACCTGATTATCCATATTCAAATCAGGGACGTTAGGAGTGGTAAAAACTACAGCAGCACACGGAAGGAAAACTTAGATCCTCACCACAAGGCCCATTACTGGACAGAATCAAGGGCTACTTGAATAAGCCCAGCCGAAAATTGTGCATTACAGAAAGTGCCATATTGCACAATCGTCAGCATAAAATGAATATTTAAGATTCCCTGGGATGGGCGCTGATGACAGAATATCATTGATTATACTACACACACACACACACACACACACACACACAGGGATTCAATCTAGGCGGACGTGTGACACTGGCGCTCTGTACCAAATCATCACGGCCAGTGGCATTACCTAAATAGTATCTTTGTATGAGTCAAGCTCAGTACCAGGTTATACTAAATGATTGTTCATTATTAAAAGGAAAAAAATAATAAGTTTAAACAAGACTTGTACAAACAGGAAATAGAACCAAGACGAAAGAATACGCTGAGTCATCTCTGAGGTTTGTTTAGACTACAACAACACGGAGATTGTAAGTACATGATTTGCACTTTAGGTATTGCAAAATGGATACATACTTCAGTAAAACAAATTTGGAAAAGAAAAGGGATAAAGGTAAAAAGCAAAATGATGATTTCTACCAAGAACTGGTTGAAGCAGAGACCCACAATAGACTGGTTGAACGTGTAAACAAACTAGAAATGGCTTTCAAAAATGAAATTGATGAAATAAAGAAGCAGATGCACTTGCAAAAGGAAGAAATAGAAAAACTAGGAAGGGAGGCCAATAAGAAAGACACAACCATCAGTGAACTAACAGTGGAATTGAGTACACTTAGGAAGAAAATGAGTGAAATGGCAAGTACAGTAGTCAATCACGAGAGTGTTATGGAAGAGTTCAAAAATGACACAGAGACAATTAGGCAAGTTAGCAGTCTTATTGACCAAAGCAGTGATATTGAGGAGAAGATAACACAAGTGAATGAAGCTGTGCAAAGCTACAAAAATTATGTAGGAACCATGTATGCTGAAATAGTGAAAGTAAAGAAAGACTTAGAAACAAGGGTGGAGGAAAAAAAGCATTAAAAAGGAGGTGAAAAGAATAATCCAAAACAATCCAAAGTTAGTCAGAGATTCAGTAGAGATAAACAAATCAATAGTAATCACTGGTATAGAAGAGGATGAAGTTAAAAACAAGATCACAAGAGGCAAAAAGGAGATGGCAAATGTAATGAGCTTACTGAAAGAAGTATCAGAGGAAATCTGTAGTAAAGACATAGAGGAACACAAAAGGTTAGGGAAATACGAGAAAAGCAAGACAAGACCTCTAAAGGTGACTTTCCAGAGTGTAAACACTGTGGAAGAGATACTAAAAAATGCAAAGAATCTTAAGGAAAAAGAGGCGTTCAAAAATGTATGGATAAAAAGATGCCTAACACAAGAGGAACTGGAATTACTGAAAGAGAAAAGGGAGGAAGCAAAAACAAAAAATGAGGGAAGATCAGAAGAGGAGAAGAAGACATTTTTTTACAAAGTAATACGATTCCAGGTACGAAAGTGGTACACAAACAGGATGGAAGAAAAAGGAGGAAGGTAGTAGAACCATGTCATGACAAGTATATAAACAAGATGATAAAGTTGATGTACTCAAATGTTGATGGAATGATATCTAAATTACTTGAGATGAATGATTGTCAGAGAAAATGAACCACAAATAATATGCCTAACTGAAACAAAATTAATACCAAGGATATCAAATATACATACTAAACTTAGAGGAATACAATATATGGAGAAGAGACAGATATTTAAAAAAAGGAGGAGGAATTATAATATTAACTAAGAAAAATCTATAAGTCAAGGAAATAAAACTAGATATACCATAACAAGTAGAACTGATTGCAGTAGAGATCGACACATCTGAAGGTAAAGTAATTGTAGCTAATTTGTACATGCCACCCAGATCAAACACATGGGAAAGAGACGAATATGAGGTCCTGGCAGAGAGTACAATTCAGAGTGTAAGATCATTGCTACATAAAATGGAAGAGAAATCGGAAAGAATTATACTAACTGGGGACTTCAATACAAATATAAATTGGAATACTCTAGATATAAATAGCCAAGAAAGCTGTTGGGACCAAAAGCTCCTGGATCTCGTGCAAGAGTTTTTCTTAACGCAACATGTGAGGGAAACCACCAGAAAAAGAGGACTTGATGTACCTTCAGTGCTAGATCTAATATTTACAAGGCAAGAAAATGATATTGACAGTTTAATATATCACCCTGCACTCGGCAAAAGCGATCATGCAGTACTAAATTATAACTTCAGGATAGCATATGACATAGTAAACAGCAATGATAGTTACAAAAAGAGCCTAAACTATAAAAAGGGAAATTATCAAGACCTAAAGCAGTATTTCTTAGAAGTTGATTGGGAAAATGAGCTTAGAGGACAAGATTTAAATGCTGTATATAAAAAATTTTGTGAATTTTATGAAATTGGAGTCCAGAAGTACATCCCACAGCACAAAGAAGCAGATAAGAAAATACAGAAATGGTTCAATACAGAATGTAAAAAATCAAAAGAAAGAAGAGATTTGTTGTGGAATAGATACAGAATACACAATAGTGAAAGGGCATATAATAATTACAAACAGGCAAGAAACGACTATACAAGAATAAGGAGGGAAGCCCAAAAAAAGTTTGAGGAGGATATGATAAAAGTAGTGATCAACTAAAGCTGTTTTACAGCTATATCAGAAGCAAAACTAAAGTAAAAGATATAATACAATCCATTACGGACGAGGGAATCACTTATACACAAGAGAAAGATATTTGTGAAGCACTAAATAAGAATTTCCAATTAGTTTTTATAGAAGAAAAAAATTTTGAGAGGGACTATGTGGAACACGCATGTCCACACATACTACCAGATATACAAATAACAGAAAAAGTAATACAGGAGGAGTTAAGTAGATTAGACAGAGGAAAAACAAGTGGTCCTGATGAAATTTCATGTTGGGTATTACGAGAATGTGCAAAGGAGTTAAGTAAACCATTATTTTTAATATTCAAGAAATCCTTGAGTCAAGGTAAACTACCTGATATTTGGAAGAAAGCAAATATTGTCCCCTTATTCAAGAAAGGAAATAGACAAAATCCACTCAACTACCGACCAGTATCACTGACCTGTGTTGAAAGCAAGGTATTAGAAAAACTTATAAGAAAAGCTTGGGTAAATCATCTAGAAGAACACAGTATGATAACAGAAAGACAGTTTGGTTTCAGAAAAGGAAAATCATGTGTTACTAATCTGTTGAGCTACTATGACAGTAACAAACACAATACAGGAAAGGGAAGGATGGGTGGATAGTGTCTATTTAGATTTCAAGAAAGCTTTTGACACAGTACCACACCAAAGACTTTTATGGAAACTGTACCATCAAGGAGGAATTCGAGGCAAACTGTTTTGTTGGATGCAAGACTTTCTCATAAAAAGAGAAATGAGGACAGTACTAAGAGGAAACTACTCATCATGGAAAGAAGTGACTAGTGGAGTACCACAGGGTTCATGTTTTTAGTGTATATAAATGATATAAACAGTAACAATGGAAATGAGAGCAATTTGAATATGCTTGCAGATGATGCAAAAATACAAAGGAGAATTACTAATACAGACTCTTGTAAAGAGCTACAAGAAGAATTAAATAAACTTCATGAATGGAGTAGTACATGGCAAATGGAATTCAATGTGGACAAGTGTCATGTAATCAAGTTTGGTAAAAGTGGAAAAAGACCTGATTGGGATTATAAGTTAGGAAATAAAACCCTATACACATCAGAAAGAGAGAAAGACCTAGGTGTGATTATCAATAACAGACTATCTCCGGCTGACCACATCAGCGAGAAAGTACGGAACATGTATACACTGCTTGCAAATATGAGAATAGCATTCACATACATAAATGAAGACATGCTAAGAAGGATAATAACATCATTCATTAGACCAACCCTGGAATATGCATCAGTAGTCTGGAGTCCTCATCTCAAAAAGCACATAGACAAGATCGAAAAAGTTCAAAGGGCCGCTACAAGATGGATACCAAGATTAACCCGCCCCATCCCGTCGACGTATGGGTAGGTTGCAACGATTTGCATTTGCCAGTCCCGGCGACGTACCAGTACATCGTGCAATTGCAAGGTCCCTAATTTGCACAATTTTCAATTTTCGCACGTGATTTTTCGTATGTATACACGGGACACCTTCCTCTATTCCTCTACAAGATGCCAAGCAAGGACAATGCCTTACACTGCATAACTTCCCCCCTCCCCCCCTCACACCATTGTCTTGGCAAAGGACCTGTTACCAGTGACCTGCCTAGTAAAGATATTCAGGGCCAGAGTGATTCCCCAATCGATGACAATGTGGAGGACAATGTTTACATAGCATTAGAAGAAGAAACAGCCAGAAATAATGATCAGGTAATGTGGCAAAAAAAGGTCAGGTATGGTGATTAGTTAGTGAGTGAAACAATGCTTATAATGCCTTTATTACTGCTTGAAAACTAATATACTCACATACTACATATACATTCGTACCAAGTAAATAAATAAATACCGTTTATGAGTGGATAAAATAGTTACCCTCCCATAGAACTCTTCTTTGGTGCCAGCATATTAGAAAACCCACTCAGGTAAGGAGGAACTCCTACCTGGATTGGGCACTTTAAACCTCAGGTGAGCGATTTCTCTATGAATTTTCGATGTTTCTCACCAAAAGCAAAGGTTTTAGCAAAAAAAAAAAAAATCGAAAATACCTCGGGACTGGGGGATGTCGGAGATGCGGAAAACCTCGGGACGTGACGGGTTAAGGGACCTAAGCTACGAAGAAAGACTAAATAAACTGAATCTACCAACACTACAGGAGAGAAGGAAAAGAGGTGACATGATAATGCTATATAAATGCATATTAGGAAAGAAGAAAATAGACATAAATGATTACTTAACATATGGAGAAGCATCAGCAAGAGGACACTGCAAAAAATTGCATAAGAAGAGAGGTGATAAAGACGTAAGGAAATTCAGTTTCCCAAACAGAGCAATTGATCAATGGAATGCACTACCGAATGAAATAGTGTGTGCCAAAACAATTAACAGATTTAAGGATATGTACGATAAATATGGTTTAAGACACGGAACAGTACGAGCTTGACTCATTCCTGTAAAGATACAATTAGATAAGAACAATTAGGTAGGTAAGAACACACACACACACACACACACACACACACACACACACATATATATATATATATATATATATATATATATATATATATATATATATATATATATATATATTGTTACATAGCCTATGATTTCATCATCCCTTGTATAATTCTAACTTCTGATACAGTTTTGTTCATGATTGCATCATCCTTTGTATGATCCTAATGTACAGTATGCTGCATGTTTGTTCACGATTCGCCACGTGGCTTCCAATGTGACCAGGCTTGCGTGTTCTACCTCACTCCCTCCTTCTCCCCTTATAGTAAAGTTGCTCTTTCTGTTGTTCAGAGCAGGATTGTCAACTCTTCGTCCCCTATGCCTTCATTTGCGCGTCCTTCTTACAAGTTCAATCAAGCTCTGCCGGCCCCTATATAATGAGCTCAGTCTCTGCATTAGGCCACTTAGATCTACTCCTCATTCTGTTCACATCTCTGTCCTCCCTGTACAGTATATTATTATTTTTGTGAGTGCTTAGGAAGTCTCCAGCCATTTAGCTCCTGTATAATTTGAGTATAAGTGTTATTACCATTTTTCTTGTACTGTATAGCCTAAGGCGTTAATTCGTAAGCCTGGTAAAGTTTTTATGATTCATATTGGTTCCATATTGTCAGCCAGTATTAGTAATATTTTGTATCTGTAATAATATTATATCTTGCTTTAACTCAGCATTATCCGGTTCTCTCATTTTATCAGGGCTGACTTAGATAAATTTGCTCTTGCAAATTTTGTGTTAATAGAGGCTACTGCAGTTAACCATATATGTAACCTTTTTTGCCATTACATTATCCTTATGAGTCCTGAATGTTTAGTTGTTAGTTTGAGCATTAAACTTTAACTTGTAATTTTACCTAAGTCTTTTGTTTTGAACCTGGAACTTGGCGGGACAGTAGTGATTTTAGTATTCTCACTTGAAGTGTTCATTATCTCTCTCTGTTCCGTAACATTAATTTGGCGACCTCTTATCAGGATATTCAGGATATTATCATAAGGATATTGCTTGATATTCTGTGACTGTGATTTATTCATGGTGTCTACTATTACTACTCTTGATGAAGCCAAAGATTTTTTTGTCAAATGTGCAAACAGTGTGTGATATAGAAAACAGAACAAAGAATGAACTTAAGCTTGTTGCTCAATAATTGGGAATTGCTGTTCACTCTCATCATTCTAAAGATCAAATTGTTGGCATGATTAATAAAAGCTTGTTTAATGTAACTCCTCCAGATGAGTAAACGCAGATTGAATTAGCTAAGTTACAGCTAGCCCTGCACGAGGCTCGTGCTAAGGAGGCTGAGTTTCTGGCACGTGCTAAGGAGGCTGAGTCTCAGGCTCGTATTCAGGAGGCACAGGCACAGGCTCAGGCACAAATTGAACTTGCTAGGATTCAGGCAGACCATGAGTATCGCATGAAACAAGGTGGAACTGGATCATCTAGCTCTGATGATTTTGATGTGGCTAAAAATGTTAAACTTCTCCCTCCTTTTAATGAATCTGATTTAACAAAGTATTTTCAGTTGTTTGAGAGAGTAGCTACAGGTTTTGATTGGCCCAAAAAGTATTAACCAGTACTCCTTCAAACTGTTCTCACCGGTAAAGCTCAAGTAACATATGCATCTTTGCCTCAGGATCAATCTGATAATTATGATGTAGTTAAGAGCTTGATTCTTAAGGCCTATGAGCTTGTTCCTGAAGCCTATAGAGTAAAATTTAGGACAACTTATAAGCAAGATAAGCAATCCCATGTTGAGTATGCAAAAATCAAAGAAGATCTGTTAGAGCAGTGGTTAAATTCTAAGAATGTAAATTCTGATTTTGATAAATTTAAGCAGATGATTTTGCTGGAGGACTTCAAAAGGTGTATTAATAAAGATGTAAGCCTATATCTTGATGAGAAAAGAATAGATAATTTGTCTGATGCTGCAGTTTTAGCTGATGAATATGTTCTCACTCACAAGAGATATTCTAAAGAAAAAAGGAAAGCTGAGAGTAAGTACGTTGCCTCTACTCAGAATACAAGTAACAGGAAAGAGAATAAAGATGATGTTTCTCAGGAAGTAAATACCAGCTCCACCTCTAGATTTCAGAAAAGTAAATGTACTTATTGTAGTAAGCTTGGTCATACTACGGAGAAATGTTTCAGGAGACAGCGTGATGTGAACAAAAAGGAGTCTTTAAATATTCAGTCAATTGGTCTAGTGTCCACCCTTGAGAGTTCCCAGAATTCTTTAACCGAGTTAACTGAACCTGCTTTGAGGGGTAAATTAAATTCTCATGATGAAACTCCTCTTTTGAGCAGTAACGTGGGTGACACTCTCAAGAGTTCATGTGCTAATATCCTGTCTGATGGTTTTGTCAGTCCTCTGGACAGTAATGACAGGATATCAGTTATATCGTGATACAGGTACTTGCCAATACCTTATGCTGACCAGTGTTCTAGGCTCTAATGTTAATTCCTCTGATGAAACTGTAATCTTACAAGGTGTAGGGAATAATTACTTCTCTGTCCCTCTGTGCAGAGTGAATTTAGAGTCTGCTTTTGTTAATGGTTCCGTTATGGTTGGGTTGGTTGAGACACTCCCAATGTCAGGTGTAACTTTCTTACTTGGAAATGATATTGGTGGAAGTCAAGTGTGTCCAGCTCCTCAGTTGTCTAGTGAACCAGTGACTGCGACCCAGGATTGTCATGTCCCTGATGTGTTCTCTGCATGTGCTGTCACTAGGGCTAAGTCTAAAGTTACTGGTGACTTAGAGGATAATGATGATGATGATGTTATCCTAGCTGACACTTTTCTTGCTAATTTGGACCACTCACCAGATGAAGCAGTACCCCGTAGTGTTGATAATTTGTCTCGTCAAGAGTTGGTTGAGTTGCAGGTTGCTGACCCTGAGTTGAAAGGTCTAGCTAACTCTGCTTGCAGTGAGGAAGAGTCAGCTGGTGCTTCTACTTGTTATTATATAAAGTCAGGAGTATTTATGAGGAAGTGGAGACCCCCAACAGCATCAGCCGACTGTGAATGGGAGGTTGTACATCAAGTTGTCATCCCTCGTGTTTGTAGGTAGGATATCATTAGAGTGGCTCATGATTCCAGTTTGGCAGGACACCTTGGAGTGAGGAAGACTGTGGCACGCATTTTGAAACACTTCTACTGGCCAGGTATCTTCAGAGATGTTTCCTGGTATTGTAAGTCTTGTCACACCTGTCAAGTTGTGGGGAAGTGTAATCAGACCGAAAAGGTTGCACCTCTAGTTCCCATTCCTCCTTTTGAGGCGCCATTCACCCGTGTGTTGGTGGATATTGTGGGCCCTCTTCCTAAGACTTCTTCAGGAATTTCTTATGTGTTGACCCTGATTGATATGGCTACTCGTTATCCTGAAGCCATTCCACTTAGAAATATCTCAGCAAAGAACGTGGTTAAGGAAATGCTAGGGTTCTTCACCAAGTTTGGTCTGCCCAAGGAGGTACAGTCAGACCGGGGAAGTAATTTCATGTCCCATGTTTTCAAGGGGTCTCTGAAAGAGTTGGGCATCACCCAGATCACGTCTTCAGCTTACCATCCCCAGACCCAAGGAGCGTTGGAGAGATATCATCAAAAACTCAAATCAATGCTCAGGAAATACTGTTTGGAACATCAGAAAGATTGGGATAAAGGTCTTCCATTCGTTGTATTTGCCGCAAGAGAATCTCCAAATGAATCACTGGGCTTCTCACCCTTTGAACTACTGTTTGGCCATGAAGTAAGGGGACCCCTTAAGCTACTCAAGGAATGCTGGCTGTCGGAGGAAGATGACATCAACCTGCTGGAGTATGTGATAAAGTTCAAAGAACGGCTGTCCACTGCTTTACAGCTGGCGAGAGAGAATTTAGGAGCTGCTCAGGAGAAGATGAAGACTTGGTATGATAAGAAGTCCAGGTTATGCCACTTTCAGCCAGGAGATCAGGTTTTGATTCTGCTACCAGTGCATGGGCAACCTCTTCAAGCCAAGTTTAGTGGTCCTTATTTCGTGGAGAAGAAACTCAGTGATGTCAACTATGTCATCGCCACACCAGATCGTAGAAAGAACAAGCAACTTTGTCACATCAACATGCTAAAGTTATATCACAGGCGGGACGAAAATAACCCAGTCTGCGCTATAGCTGTTCCACCAGAGTCTGCAAGTGAAGCTCTCCCATGCAGTATGAGCCTGAGTGATAGTTTGGGGAAGAATCCTGTTATAATGAATGATCTCCAGACTAAGCTTTCTCATCTAGCTCCCGAGGAAAGGCAGGAGTTTTCGGCATTACCGTAGGAGTACCCGCAAGTGTTCCGTGACACTCCAGGAAGAACCACTGAGTTGATGCATGATGTCGATGTTGGAGACCCAAAGCCAATTAAACTGCCTCCTTACCCTGTGAACCCAGTGAAAGTTCCTCTCATCCAGAAGGAGCTTGGCTACCTGTTGGACCACAAGATGATTGAGCCCTGTCAGAGCGAGTGGAGTTCTCCTGTCACTCTACTCCCTAAGCAAGGTGGGTCACAGCAGCTTTGCATCGACTACAGACGGGTTAATCAGAGGAGTAGACTGTAGCACCAGTCGAGCAGGGCAGTACTCCCGAGGTGGATGGAAAGCTGATGACAGGGAGAGCTGGAGCTCCCGTTTCATCAGCCCTCAGGACTAGTTCCTGACCATCCCCCTTTGCTGAACTTTTTCAGTGTCTCAGTTACACAGAGAGTAGGCCAGCATGCTCTCCAGTACAAATTTCTCTAACTATCTTCACCAAACTACATGCACAGTACACACTACACTTCCTATTCAAAATCAACAAAAATGGCGTCTACTAATCAAGCCTCGGAGTCCCCAGGGGGGGGGACCATAAATGCCCCCGCCATCTGCCCCTCTCCCGGTGACGACTCGAGGTGCCTGGAACCACTGCCTGACTCTCTTCTTCTTCATTTCTGCAACATTCGCGGCCTTTCATCTAACTTTCGCTCTGTTGAGCACCACCTCTCCTCCTCTAAACCTCACCTTCTTTTTCTGACGGAGACTCAGCTGTCTGAGGCAACCGACAGCAAACCCTTTTCTGTATCCTCCTACTTTCTCTATACTCATTTCAAAGCCAAAGGTGGCTGTTGTGTATACATACGCAACGACTTATCTTGCTCTCGTGTTCCTGAACTTGATTCTTCTGAATTCTCCACACTCTGGCTTCGGCTTTCCTGTCATTCTCTGACTAAATATATCTGTGCTGTTTACTTATCCCCTAATTCTACTGACTATCAAAAATTCTTCGACTATCTTACTTCTACGATGGAACACGTTCTGTCCATTTCTCCTTTCTCTGAAATCTCCATTCTTGGAGATTTCAATGTTCACCACCACCTTTGGCTCTCCTCTCCTTTCACGGATCCACCTGGTGAACAAGCCTACATCTTTTCTATCCTTAATGACCTAGAGCAACTTGTACAGCACCCTACCCGTATCCCTGACCGCCTTGGAGAGAGCTCCAACATACTTGACCTCTTCCTCACAACTAATCCTTCTGCTTACACTGTTAATCTTTTCTCTCCGTTGGGCTCCTCCGATCACAACCTTATTACCTTAACCTGTCCTATCACTCCGGTACTGCCTGTGGACCCTCCAGGGAAACGTTGTCTGTGGCATTTTGGAGCCGCGAACTGGGAGGCCCTCAGGCAGTACTTCTTTGATTTTCCCTGGAATGATTATTGCTTCCATGGCCGTGAGCAATCTGAGTGTGCCTTGCGCATTACGGAGGTTATTCTCTCGGGCATGGAAGCATACATTCCTTTCTCATATCCTTTGACTAACGCAAGAAAGCCTTGGTTTAATCACGCTTGTTCTAATGCTGTCCGCAACAAGGAGAAGGCCTACAAAAGGTACCGGAGCCAACCCACCCCTGAATCACATCATCTTTACGTTTCTGCCCGGAATCGTGCTAAGTCTGTTCTTCGCTCTACTAAAAATAATTTCATCCATACTAAATGCTCTCAACTCTCCAACTCGAACTCTTCCCGCTCCTTCTGGCACCTTGCCAAAAATCTTTCTAACAACTTTACCTCATCATCCTTCCCTCCTCTTTTTCTACTCTGATGGTTCTGTAGCTATTTCTTCTACTGATAAAGCAGATCTCTTTGCACAGACTTTCTCCTCCAATTCCACCTTAGACGATTCCGGTGCTGTTCCTCCATCACTTCTCCCCTCTGACTTCCTCATGGCTGACATTAAAATTTCTTCAGTTGATGTATTTTCTTCCATCACTGGCCTCAGCACTAACAAGGCATATGGGCCTGATGGGGTCCCTCCTGTTGTTCTCAAGAACTGTGCGTCTGTGCTTACACCCTGCCTAGGCAAACTCTTTCGCCTTTGTCTGTCAACTTGTACCTTTCCTTCTTGCTGGAAGTTTGCTCTCATTCAGCCAGTCCCAAAGAAGGGTGACCACTCCCAACCCTCCAACTATCGTCCAATTGCTTTAACGTCCTGTATTTCAAAAGTTTTCGAGTCAATTCTTAATAGAAAAATTTTAAGGCATCTTTCCTATCACAACCTTCTTTCCGATCGTCAGTATGGGTTCCGTCAGGGACGCTCCACTGGCGATCTTCTCACCTACCTTTCAGACTCCTGGTCATCCTCCTTTCGGGACTTTGGCGAAAGCTTTGCCATTGCACTTGACATCTCAAAGGCTTTCGATCGAGTCTGGCATAAATCTTTAATTTCCAAACTGCCCTCCTACGGTTTCTATCCTTCTATCTGTGCCTTCATCGCTAGCTTCCTTTCTGGTCGTTCTATAGCCGCTGCTGTAGACGGCCATCGTTCTTCTCCTAGATCTATCAACAGTGGTGTTCCTCAGGGCTCTGTCCTATCACCAACTCTCTTCCCTTTATTCATCAATGATCTTCTAAGCTGTACATCTAACCCTATCCACTCATACGCTGATGACTCCACCCTTCACCTTTCCATTCGGTTCCCGCAACGCCCATCTCAACAGTTACTTCAAGAAACAAGGGATGAGGCTATGGCACACCTAATGTCTGACTTGGCTCGTATCACTGACTGGGGTAAAAATAATATGGTTGTCTTTAATGCATCTAAGACTCAGTTCTTACACCTATCAACCCGACAAAATCTTCCACAGGTATACCCATTAATGTTTAATAATATTCAGCTTAATCCTGCATCATCCTTGAACATGCTTGGGGTTTCATTTACTCGGGACTTATCTTGGAAAGACCATATTACATCTCTTGTAAAATCTGCTTCCAAGAGATTGGGTGTGCTAAGCCGACTCCGCTCTTTCTTTACCCCTGCACAGTTGTTGACTCTATACAGAGGTTTTATCCGCCCCTGTGTGGAGTACAACTCTCATGTGTGGGGAGGCTCCCCACATGCAGCTCTTCTCAATAGGGTGGAGTCAAAGGCTTTTCGTCTCATTAACTCTCCTCCTCTTACTGACTCCCTTCAACCTCTGTCTCTTCGCCGCACTGTTGCATCTTTATCTCTTTTCTATCGCTACTTTAATGGTCACTGCTCCGCTGAACTGTCTGCTTGCATTCCTCCACCTCTACGACGGGCGCGTAGCACCCGTCTGGCAGCAAACTCTCATCCCTTTTCTGTCCAACTCTCTAATGCAAGAGTTAACCGTTACTCCCAGTCTTTCATTTATGCAACAGGTCAGCTCTGGAACTGTCTCCCTCTGTCTGTATTTCCTGCTGCCTATGATCTCCAGTCTTTCAAACGCAGTGTATCCAGGCATCTCAAAATGATCGGATCTTGAATTTGGCTCTCTCTTGTATTTTGTTTTTCTCTTGGAGGGAACTGTTACTGCGGGCCATGGCCTTTGGTTCCTTCTTCCTCGCATAAAAAAAAAAAAAAAAAAAAAAAAAAACAGACACCTACCCTCTCCCTCGCGTGGAAGATTGCATAAACAAGATCGGAAAGGCTAGGTACATAAGTAAGTTTGATTTGTTAAAGGGATGCTGGCAATACCTATGACTAAATGTGCTGGGGAGATCTCATGTTTTGTAACACTAGGAAAGACTTTTGAATGTTCTGTAATCCCATGTGGTATGAAGAATGCACCAGCAACTTTTCAGAAGCTCATGAATGTTGTAACAGAGGGTTTGGCAGGGTGTGTTGTATTATATTGATGATGTATTAATCTTCATTGACAACTGGAAAGATCACCTATGCCATGTCAGTAAATTTCTTGAGCGTTTGGTTCAGGCTAATGTTGTAGCTAATTTATCAAAGTGTGAGTTTGGTCAAGCTAAAGTTCAGTATCTTGGGTACGTAATTGGTGATGGACACGTTGCACCACCAGCAGCAAAGGTTCAGGTTATAAGTGATCTTCCCAGACCTAAAAGTAGGAAAGAGCTACAAAGATTTTTGGGAATGGTAGGTTATTACAGGAGATTTGTTCTTAACTTTTTAATTCTTGTATCACCACTTACAGACCTACTGAAAAAGGGAGTTAAATTTGTCTGGACCGATAACTGTGAATCCCCTTTCAGCAAACTTAAAGCTATCCTATTAAGTCAGCTAGTGCTCGCTACTCCAAATTTTGCTAAGCCTTTTAAGATGGTTGTTGACGCAAGTGATACAGGAGCTGGGGCTGTTTTGCTGCAAGAGGATGATCAGGGTATTGAACACCCTGTAACTTATTACAGTAAGAAGTTCACTCCACCTCAAAAGAACTACTCAACTATTGAGAAAGAGCTTTTGGCCTTGATTTTGGGTTTACAGCATTTTTCATTTTATTTGTGTTCTGGTTTTGACCCCATAGTCATTTATACCGATCATAACCCACTGAAATTCCTTAGTAAGTTTAAAGATAAAAATCAGAGATTGACAAGATGGAGTCTACTTCTTCAGGAGTATTCATTAGACATACAACATGTCAAGAGGAAAGAAAATGTTACTGGAGATTGCTTATCTAGACTTTAGACAGATTGTTTTAGAGTAATAAGAAATTTCCTTTGTAAATTTCTTTTTCTTTGTGGGGAGGTGTTACATAGCCTGTGATTTCATCATCCCTTGTATAATTCTAATTTCTGATACAGTTTTGTTCATGATTGCATCATCCGTTGTATGATCCTAATGTACAGTATGCTGCATGTTTGTTCACGATTCGCCACGTGGCTTCCATAGTGCCCAGGCTTGCATGTTCTACCTCCTTCCCCCCTTCTCCTTTTATAGTAGAGTAAGTCGTTCTTTCTGTTGTTCAGAGCAGGATTGTCAACTCTTCGTCCCCTATGCCTTCATTTGCGCGTCCTTCTTACAAGTTCAATCAAGCTCTGCCGGCCCCTATATAATGAGCTCAGTCTCTGCATTAGGCCACTTAGATCTACTCCTCATTCTGTTCACATCTCTGTCCTCCCTGTACAGTATATTATTATTTTTGTGAGTGCTCAGGAAGTCTCCAGCCATCTAGCTGCTGTATAATTTGAGTATAAGTGTTATTACCATTTTTCTTGTACTGTATATCCTAAGGCGTTAATTCGTAAGCCTGGTAAAGTTTTTATGATTCATATTGGTTCCATACTGTCAGCCAGTATTAGTAATATTTTGTATCTGTAATAATATTATATCTTGCTTTAACTCAGCATTATCCGGTTTTCTCATTTTATCAGGGCTGACTTAGATAAATTTGCTCTTGCTAATTTCGTGTTAATAGAGGCTATTGCAGTTAACCATATATGTAACCTTTTTTGCCACTACATTATCCTTATGAGTCCTGAATGTTTAGTTGTTAGTTTGAGCATTAAACTTTAACTTGTAATTTTACCTAAGTCTTTTGTTTTGAACCTGGAACTTTGCGGGACAGTAGTGATTTTAGTATTCTCACTTGAAGTGTTCATTATCTCTCTCTGTTCTGTAACTATATATATATATATATATATATATATATATATGATGTTAAGTTCCGGGACAATTTGACAAAGTTTTGTCCCTTAAAGAACTGGAAATAAAGGTAAGCAGATTACCTCTTAAACCATAAGTATAGAGCTTCATTTGTACACCGTGTCGCTACATTATGTAGTAGGCTTTATGGATGTCCAAAAACTCCCCTATCATGGATTTTTTGGGAGGAAATGCCTTCAAAATGCAGTGCTACAAATTCATTAAGTGATCCACTGACCTTTTGTATTTACGGAAGCCACATTTTCGATCATATAACAAATTCATCAACTCTAAAGCAAAGAGAAGCCTATTATTCAGCATTCATTCCACGACCTTACACAGACAAGTCAACACAATAGGACAATATGAAGTGGGATTCGTAAGCCTGTTTGGGTATCGGTATTACGTGCGCGAAGTGGCACGAGTTTGGGAACGTTCGAGACGCCCAAAGCTTGTGTAGAATGCTAACAGCTTAATCAGGTTCTGTTTAAGATCCTGGTTCATACCGTACATGATTATATCTGGTCCAGGATTGGTATCTTCACAGGATTTGAGGGGAAGGAGTTCATCTATCATAAACTATTGGATGTACAGGAAGGCTACGTCTACGTCTTCTGTGGCCATGCACTAATGATGTTGAAATACTGATCGTAGTTGGCTGAGCTGCTGACATGAGAAAAACTCCTGGTGAGGATGTTAGTTGCATCCATGGGATCATCATTGATGTTATCCTTCGCCTGCAGAGTGGTCACGGGAATGAAAGGGCTTTTATTACTTAATATTTAAAAAAGTAGACCAAACTTTACTAAGCCGGGTTAAACGATTCACCGTGGACACAGAAGACCGCCAGGAGTCATGTTTAGGCTTTCTAACTATTTTTCCTGCCTCAGTCCTTTGTTTACAGTATAGTTCTCCTCAGTAGGATGACTAAAAATTCCTGTATCTCTTATTGCGTTCCCTTAATGTTGTCTGCAGTCCACTCTCCACCAATGAGCTCTATGCTTTGCATGAACTGGAGAAGTCTTGGGAACAGCAGCCTCAGCCAATTGTAGTATGGAATTGATTAAATTTTGGACTTTTACATTTATGGTCTCCCCAGATGTATCTAAACTGGCGATCGTTGAGAAGGATCTCCAATCTGCGCTCTTATAGTAACATTCTGGAAGTGGATCAAGAGTCCGAAAAAATGTTGCACATATAAGAATGACATGCGCAAGGAACACTTCCCAAGCGATCATCACAAGGATCCCACGGGAAATCTTGATGTATTCCTGGGGAGGCCAGAGATAAGTCTGTGGCTGAAAAATTACCAAGCGATCATCTACACAAGTCGCTCTGCCATCGCTGAAAAGACAGAGGTTGGACTGTAGTATTAGGTCCATCGTGGGGTAGCAGGAGGACCATTGATCCTCATGATACCCCACTGATAGTGATGGGCGTTAAAGACAGACTCCCAAAACAAACTTATTTCTCGGAAGGTGGTCAAAAAACGAACTTAAAGCATCACTGTCAATGAGGCCCTGTGGTGGAGAGTAAAGAGAGCAAGTTGAGAGATACGTGTTATTGAATTTTACTCTGCATGCAACAGCTTCTAGAGTAGAATTTAGAACCATTTCTGTCTGTGGGTATGATTTTTGTGTGTATGAGATGCTATACAAAAATTCCCGAAATCTGACTAAAGAAAAAGCCACATGAAGTCCTAATTACCATCGTCCCCTTCAAAGCAGTCTCTTTGGGCGTGCAGACATTGATCGAAGCACTTCTCACATGATCAGAACGCGTTCTGGAAGTCAGAGAACATAAGCTTGTTCAGGATTTTCAGTGATTTTCTCCTAGATCTCCTCAATGGTGTCAAATCTTAGTCCTTTCAGCTGGATTTTCATTTTTGGAATGGGGAAAAAATCACCGGGGTCCATTTCTGGTCAGTACTGGGAGTGGGGGACAGCCGGCATGTTTTTCACGCCAAGAACTGCTGAACATCAAGTGCAATGTGCGCGAGTGCATTGTAATGGTGAAACACCCACTTGTTCGTGTGCCACTTACCTGGACGTTTTTGCCTCACGTCGCCGGACAAAATGCGTTGGCAGGTTCCATACAATGGGTTGGCAATATCACAAACATCGTGGATTATCCTTCTGCGACCTTCGAAGATGGTTACTCAAACTTTGGCCACATTGTCAGAAGCTGAACTGGTGGAAGAGTGACCAGAACATGTATCATCATTTGTTGACGTTCGTCCGTTTTTAGAACACCTAAACTAGTAGTAGGTTTGCGTAAACCCGCAACGCATTGTCACCAAATGCTTGTTTTAACGTTTTATAAGTTTTTGCCAGATTCTTCCCGAGTTCCAAACAAAACTTGATGACACACGTTGCTCTTTGGCATCCTCCATTTTGATATCACAGAAGTCCCGAACTATCCTAAGCAAAAAAAAAAAAAAAAAAAAAAAACAGCAAACGCATTCACCCTGCACAACGCTACTTGACATACTAACAAAGGATGCGTGCATTGCTGCCTAGCATCGACACGCCATACAACAAGCTGCTTCCGTCCTGCTTTCAAATTTCGGGAATTTGGGGGTAACACCTCTTATATGGCAACTCCTTGACCATCAAATCTTCTATACGAGTGGTAGTGTGTGAACTGTGGAGCATCAGGGTGATCCATCATTCGTGTCTCCTGTAAATAAATAACGTCTGGCCTGTGTAGAGATAGCAAGATTGCTATATTGTGTAATTTATTCCCAAGAGCCCTACAATTCCACTGTAACACAGTGAATGTGGCTTTAAGATTTAAGAGGCGGGACATTTTTTGTTCCTCCCACCACCTGAGAGACCTACTCCGGTGCTTGGTAACAGAAACCTCCATGTTATCATCAATAAGGAAGCTCCCAGGCTCCCCTGAAGAAGGACTCTTCTATCCCTCGCATAAGCAGGAGCAGGAAGAACATGTGGAATAGTGGATGTTACTTTTTGGTATGCTTGGTCAAAGTAATCTTACTAGACTTCTCAGACTTTGGTTAGGCCGCACTGACTGAAAATCAGTAGCAGCCTGAGAGTATGAAGTTGCAACAGGGATATCAGAAAGAGAGCAGGAATATAATGGATGAGTAGACCAGGGGGCAGAGTGAGTGGCAAAAGTACTGGGGAGGAGGACCAGTCTGAGTCTTCACTGTGCACATCACGGGACGAGACACGACCGCCAGTGCATAGGAGACATGCAACTCCCTCACTTTCTTCCTAGTATCGTAGTAGGACATTCCCTCCATTGATTTCACTGAGCAGGCCTCCTTCTCCTCCTTCCACTTGGGGCAATCCCTTGAGGAGGTGGAGTGAGCACCCTTGCGATGAAAGCAACGTATAGACTCGGATGTACAGTACAATGTTCAGCATCATGACCCTGAACTGCACACCTCCCGTACACTGACTAAGAAGCCAGTCAAGCCTTGTCATTAAATCCATAAAGCTGGCATTGAGGGCAGCGAAGGGGACTGGGGACATAAGGTCTGATATTAATAATTTCATATCCAACTTTGACACTCCAAAGAAGTGTGACCCTGCCAAAAATTAAAGCAATGGTAGGAATCTTCTTCCTCATGCCCTCCAAAAATCTGGTAATAAATCTGGCATCAATGGCATCTTGCTCAGTTAGTTAATGTGCAATATCGTCGTCTTCCAAAACCATGAGGTTCCTGCAGGTGATAATTCCCTTGCAGAAATTCATGGAATGAGGGATCCTTGGCTCAACATTGTAGCAATGAAACTTACGCAGCTTTAGCAAGTCTTTAAGCTGGGTGGAATTTACTTTCTAATTAAGATCTCCACAAGCAATTTTTTTTCTTTTTTTTAACATCTTCAACTGCACCAGCACAGCCATCAATTACCTTCTTCATAAGAAAAGGATTGAGACTAGCCAGGGAAGTAAAACCAGCAACATGTAACAGTACAAACGCCGTATTATGTACTGTACAGGAACGGCTGGCGGGGATCTAGTGTGTGTGCGGTCATTCCGTGAGTACGTCCGTGTATTAGTCGTTCAGTACTTTGAGCCACCCCTCTCCCTAAGTAAGGGAGAAGCAAGAGGGTGGGTTGACACAGGAGCTACCTGCCCCTATCAGGGGAAGTGGAAAGAAAGAGAATGACAAGCAAGGGGAAAGATACCCTGGATAAAGCACTAAGTCTGAGATTAGCTTCTCAAACCACTCTCGGGAGGTTGCATCTGAGTCCGTTCACATCACTGAGCTCTATAATATGGAGAGGCCATTTCCGCCTCGAGCAATTGATTTTGGCTGCCATATTGGAACACCAGCACTCAAATTCAAATTCAAATACAATATTTATAAAATGCAGTATAATGCCAGAGGGGGCAAACTAACACCCCCACAAGGAGCCCATAGAGGAGCAACGACAGCGTGCCTGGACTCGGGGCGACAACGGCATAAGTCCGCCTGGGCCGTGCGTCCCTATGACCTGGAACTTGCCCGCCACCATCATAGCAGGAATACCAGACTACCTTCCGGGCGAGCCTTCTCCAACCAACATCAGGGTGGAGCTGTATCTCCAGCTCCCGCCAGCACCCTTGAGACGGCCTGTAGCCACTCAACCCTCCTCAAGGAGACGGCCTATAGCCACTCTGAGGGGAATCAGGAGATGGTCTGCAGCCACTTCCGCCTTCATCAGGAGACAGCCAGTAGCTGCTCTGAAGGTGCCCTTCCTGAGACGGCCTGTAGCCGCTCTGAAAGTGCCCTTCCCGAGACAGCCTGTAGCTGCTCAACCCTCCTGAAGGAGACAGGCTGTAGCCGCTCTGAGGGAAATCAGGAGAAGGCCTGCAGCCGCTCCCGCCTTCATCAGGAGACAGCCTGTAGCCACTCTGAAGGTGCCCTTGGGTCTGCTGGTAGCTGCTCCCCTCCCCAGGCCACGACCAGTAGCCGGGCCTTGGTGACAGTCTGTAGCCACACCCCTAGAAGGCCACTGCCGGTAGCCGGGCCCTATTGCAGGAGACGGCCTGTAGCCGCTCCTCCCTCAGGAGCTGGATCCTGTTCTCCCACCCACGACTCAGATGGAGTCCACAGCCTAGAGGAGTACTGGAGAGGCCTCATGTCTTCCCCTGGCCTCTTCTCCCTGCAACTGGCTCTGGAGAGGACCCACCTGACGGACCACGACATAAGCCAGTGCCACAGCCCCTTCCTGCCGGCACCGACAAGCACCAGGGACGGCAGCCCTCGGGAACCCCAGACTACCCCCAGGACCCCTGGGCGGGATCTCCCCACACCCCGATGCCGGAGATCTTCATCCTCCGTGAGGAGCCTGAGAGAGAAGTTCAGGCAGTTGTTTGGCCCCAGCCCTGAGGGTCGCACTCCCGTCCCCAGCCCTGACAGCGTGGGGCCCTTCGCCACCCACAGCCCCGGATGAAAGAGGACACCCCTGCGCGTGATCCCGTGGCCTCTGGATGTAGAGGCCCCCGGCGGAACCCAGCCCCATCAGTAGTAAGGCTGTGACACCTCCGCCACCCTTGTACCTGCCCGCCACGACATCCAGACCAGAAAGGAGTGACAGTGATAGCACAGTGTCCATGACTCAGTGACCTGAAGGCAAAGCAGTGAACTAACCCATAATGGAGGTCAGTAAGAAAGCACCAGTGGTATTATCAAAGTGGTGGAGTGAGTAAAAGTGACAGTGCAACCGTGAATGCAGCCACACGGTGAGATATGGGTCTATTATAGTGAATATGCTACCATCTGATAACACCTCCTATTACTGAAACCATACACAGACCCCAGTGCTGAAGTAACACTTACCAACAGTGAAACAGTGCCAGCTACTCCACGAATAAATAAAGTTTGGACTTCCTATAAGTCCAAAGAACCTCTGCCCCAAGTGCTATTCATTTTGACTTGAGCAGTATCCTGCGTGATACTGATAGTCCATATCTAGATGTAAGAGTTGTAATTGTCCAGTGTATCTGTACTGGTGACATCTACCTGTTCCACTGTACAACTTAGTAATATATGTGTAAGGTTGTTGCCTTGAGTTTTTGTGTCCTGCCTCTCTCCTAGTTGTCTAAACTCCATCTAGAAAGAGAGCCCAGCTACACATTAGGCGTTTAAGGGACGGAAAGCTGACCCTTAAAACATCTAGCATTACACTGGTGGCAGTGGTGTATGACCCGGGCATACGAGAGAGGTAATCAGGAAATACTGGAAATGGCAACTAAACCACATGTGCAGTTACTTAAGTTCGACCCCGAACAGTATGATGATCACACATACCTGGCAATTATGAAACCTTTGCTAGATATCGGTTTCGAGGATGACAAGCAGAAAATTGCAGTCACACTGCCACTACTGGGCAAAGCAGCAGCTAATATAGCACCCAAGATCGTCCCAGGGATCACCTGGCAGAATTTCACGAAACTCGTGATCCAAGCCATCACCCCATCACTAGGTAAAGTGGTGGTGCTATCCCAACTGAATAGTTTAACTTTTGATGGCAACTTAGATGATACTTTAATCCAGGCAAGACGCCTGGTCACTTCTGCCTACCCGGAGGCAGATGATGAAACCCGGGAGCAACACACCTTTAATACTCTTCTGAGGGTGCTCCCCAGCATAGTCAAAGAGCACTTTAAGATCCACGTCCCAACTGGAGACATGGATAAGGACGTTCAACTGATATGTCGCCTCCTGACCTCCCGCCCTGCAGCCGAACAAATCAACTTGGTAAGAAAGATTCCGACAAAGATTCCAGCTCCCCCAGTCAAGTCATGTCTGCCTATGCCCTGTACCAGCCCCACCCCAGCACCCAGCCCACCAAGGGCCCACCCCACCCACTGGTGCTCCAGCCACAGGGAGAACCCCAAGCTCATCCTTGTGAATCCTTGGGAATTCTCCGAGTGCAGCTCCAGGTGCCCACTGCACAACATCAGAGATCAGGTAAAAGCTGCACAACGAAAAAACCCAACCTCATCCTTGTGAATCCCTGGGAATTCTCCGCGTGCAGCTCCAGGTGCCCACTGCACAACATCAGAGATCAAGTAAAAGCTGCACGACAAAAAACCATTACCCCAGGCCAACACAAAGTTTCCTCTCTTTGAGGATGAGGTAACAGAGGACGAACATGCACCCATGGAGGGAGCCGGAACAGGAGCCGGAGCAAGAAGAAGCAGGCCCCAGACAGTTGGATTTTTAGGACTGCTCCTGCACCTTCCTACGGTGGTGGGGGCCATTTCCCCCAAATATCACCCCCAAGTTTACCAGAAGATGAAGCTGAACGGGGTGAAAGCCAGACTTCTGGTCGATATGGGAGCGGCCAGATCTTGCCTGTGTAGCCACTACTTCGACTGTCACAAATCGACCTTTGGCCCGTTATTCCCAATGTTTGCTCACCTTGTGGATGTAGGGGATGGCCACATGCCAATCCGTGGGGAAACACGGGCCCTGCGTGTTGACACCCATCAACTGGTGTCAACCCACCATCAGTTCATTATCTTTGACTCTTCCTGCTGCAATTACAATGGATGCCCGGGGTTAGACCTGTCGCAGAAGTTAGGAGCCACCATTGATTGCCGCAACAGACAGCTCCAGTTCCGAAAATCACCCTCCCCCCCCCTCGGGCCGTCTGCACCTGCACGCCCTGGCCCCGGCCAGAAGACTCTGCCTCCCCTCCTCCCTTCATTCCCCGTCTTCCCCACTGCCCCCTTCCCCCCTCTCTTCCCGTCACCATTCCCTTCCACCATGAAGCCTGGGCGCCCCTCATTCGGCCCTCTGGCACCTCTGTCCTGTTCTGCCCATTCCTGCCTCCCGGAACCCTCTCGGCCTGCCTTCTGCCCCCAGCTTTCCTTCCCTCACATCACACAGCAGACCGGATCGCCAACCTCTCCCCTTCACCCCTCACTCTCCCTAAAGGGCTCATAATCGGAGAGATGGAAGAAGCCAAGCCCTGTGTCCCCTCTCCCTCCCACTTCCCCACCCCCCTGCCCCCCATCCCCGACCATTTCCGCTCACCAATCAGACATTCTCTGCCGCCTCCCCCTGGATTTCCAGGATCCGTTCGTGGCGGGACCAGCTGACATCGGACACACCACCTACCTGCCTCATGAGATTCATGTGACGGGTCCACCGATCCAACAGCCATCCTGGTGGAAGAACCCCAAGCAGAGGGAAGAGGAAGCCCGCTAGGTACTGGAGATGATCAAACCCAGAGTCGTTTCCCCCTCCACCAGCCCCTGGTCCTCCCCCATCGTCCTCGTGAAGAAAAAGGATGGCACGATGCAGTTCTGCATCAATTACCACCGGCTTAATGACGTAACCACCAAGGATGCCACTCCACTCCTGCGCATTCCTTGTATGGCGCCTCCTTGTTCTCTACCCTCGACCTCCAGACAGGGTATTGGCAGGTCCTGATGCTCCTGGAGGACAGAGGCAAGATCACCTTCTCAACCAGCAATGGGAAATATTATGAATTTAATGTTTTGACCTTCAGCCTCTGTGATGCCCCCGCCACCTTCTCCAGGTTAACCTGAGACGTCCCGTCGACGTATGGGTACGTTGCAACATTTTGCACTTGCCAGTCCCGTCGACGTACTGGGTTTTGCAATTGCAAGGTCCCTAATTTGCACAATTTTCAATTTTTGCGCATAATTTTTCGTACGTATACATGGGACACCTTCCTCTATTCCTCTACAAGATGCCAAGCAGGGACAATGCCTTACACCGTATAACCTCCCCCCCCCCGCACGCCATTATTTCGGCAATTCACCTGTTACCAGTGACCTGGCCAGTAAAGACATTCAGGGCCAGAGTGATTCCCCAATCGATGACAATGTGGAAGACAAAGTTTACATAGCATTAGAGGAAGAAACAGTCAGAAATGATGATCAGGTAATGTGGCAAAAGAAGGTCAGGAATGGTGAGGAGTTAGTGAGTGAAACAATGCTTATAATGCCTATATTACTGTTTGAAAACCAATATACTCTCATAGTACCTATAAACCCGTACCAAATAAATAAATAAATTCCGTTTAGGAGTGGTGTGGAATAGTTATCCTCCCATAGAACTCGTTTTCTTTTGCAGCCAGCCTGATAGAAAACCCTGTAAGGTAAGGAGGTACTCCTACCTGAATCGAGCATTTTAAACCTCAGGTGAACGATTTCTCTTTGAATTTTCGATTTTTCTCACCATAAGCGGAGGTTTTAGCCAGAAAAAAAAATATCCAAAAATGGTCGGGACTGGGGGGTGTTGGAAGTGCGAAAGTGGTCGGGACGTGACGGGTTAATGAAATCCGTCCTCAGTGGCCTCACATGGGAGATCTGGCTTGCATACTTGGATAATGTCATAGTCTTCAGCCAGACTTGGGCCGACCACCTGCAGCGCCTCCGCCAGGTTTTCACCAGGATCCAACAGGCAGGCCTCAAACTCCAGCCCACCAAGTGTGTCCTGGCCGCCAGAACCGTCTCATTCCTGGGGCACGTCATCTCCTAGGCTGGAATATCTACTGACCCCGACACACACTGCGCCATCGCGGACATACCCCCACCACAAGACGTTCACAGAATCCGAGCCTTCCTCGGCCTGACGTCTTACTACCGCTGTTTTGTGAAGGAGTTCGCCTACATTGCCAAGCTGCTCCATGACCTAACCTGTAAGGGAGAGCCATTCCTCTGGACGGACGAGAGACGAGCCACCCTCCAACAACTTAAGGATAAGTTCGTTTCTGCCCCCATCATGGCCTTTCCCGATTATGCCCTCCCATTCTGGCTCTACAGCATACAGACATTTCCCTAATTGCAATCAGAGCTGTGCTGGTTCAAGTCCAAGAGGACCGCGAGCACATTATCTCCTGCACCAGCCGTACCCTCAATCAGGCGGAAAAAAATTATGCCGCCACCAAGAAAGAATGCCTAGGTATCGTCTGGGCACTGGAGCACTTCCGGGCATACCTATCCTGGACACAAGTCACCATCATCACGGATCACCAGTCCCTCCAGTGGTTGTGGCAATCTGACACCCACAATGCCCAGCTCATCCGATGGCGTGAAACCCTGGAGGAATTCAACTATCAAATCTCCTACTGCCCCAGCAAACTCCACACCAACGCGGATGCTCTCTCCCGGCTCCCCATCCACGCCGCCCAGCCAGAACCAGACCTCCTCCAGCAGCGGCATCGCAAGGAGTGACCCCCCTGGATCCCACAGCACCTTTTCAAGAAACTGTATTGCCAGGGCGACCACCTACTTACCCCATCAGGGCATATCCTCCTAGCCCCCGCCACTGCCCTTGACGCCCTACGACACCTGCACACCCACAACAGCATTCACCTGGGCATGAAAAAACTACTACAGGTCTTTAATGACACCTACTGGGCACCAAATCCTTCCGCCCTTGCTAAGGAAATTATCCAAAACTGTCGCACATGCGCCCTCGATTAAGACATCACCAGTACCGCAGGTCCATCGGGCCATATTACCGCCCACAAGCCTTGACAGCTGTTGGTGATTGACATGGTGGGGCCCTTACCTTCAAAATCAGGCTACAGGTATGTGATCACTTTCATTGACACGTATTCCAAATTCGTCGTGGCCTGCCCAGCAAAGAAACACCATGCTGTCGCAGTGGCTGACGCCCTGATTTGGTACTTGTTCCCTTACTTTGGCATCCCGCAAGCGATCCACTCGGACAATGCACACGAGTTCACCAGTAAGATCTGGGAGGAGCTGCCCCATATCTTTGGGTATAACATCTCCCACTCGTCCCCTTACTGGTCCCAAGGAAATGCCATATGCGAGCACAGCCATTGCACACCGATGAATCAACTCCGCACCAAGATAGAAGCCACCAATGATGACGACTGGCCCACCCATGCAAAAATTGTGCAATGGGGCAACAACTCCTGCCCCCGAGAGGATGGAATTTCACCATATGAGCGAGTGTTCGGGGAAACACCCCTCCTCCTGCCCCTTCGGCAGCATTTGCAACCCCCAGCTTCAACCCCCACAACAGACCCATTACACCATCTCAAACGCTGCCTGATTCACCTCCAAAACAACCTGGACCTCCTCCCCGACACCGCCTCCAAGCCCTACAAACCGGGAGACACGGTTATGATAGCCCAGCTCCCCACCCCCTACAAACTCACGCCGTGCATCATGGGACCCCACACCATCATCCGTGTCCCTAACCCCTATCAGGTAACCATCAAGTACCATGGCACTCCCCGCACCCTCCAAAACAGGCATGTGCGCCCTTTTCGCACTCCTGCTCCCACCACCCCGGCCCCGCACCCCATCCCTCCCCCTACCCCTGCGCCGCCCCCCCTACCACCTACGACTGCTACATCTCCCCATCCCCGTCTCTCTCTCCCTCCCTCTCCTCCACCGCCTCCACCTCACCTTCTGTCACGCCGCATTGCACTTCACCTGACAACCCACCGAAACCACCAACTCCCCGCCACTCAACCACCCCCTCACTACCTGCCACCTCCTCTCCCACACCCAGCACTGCGTGTCCCGCACACCCCCCCACGCCCCCTATGCCCACCACACCCCTGCCCCAGCCGACACCCCCCACTGCCCCCCCCACTCCCGGCCTGCCGCCCACACACACCCCCAACTCCACCTGCGCCGCACACGGCCCCACGATGCCACCACCCACTCACCATACACCCTGCTCCCTGTGCCATGCCACCCACACATCTACCACCCCACAGTCGCTCTCGCATGCCCCACGCACCTCCCACACGCACTGTCACTGCACACCCCCACACCACCCACACCCACCCTCAAAATAACCATCACACACTCTGGCTGCCTCTTCCACCCGCCCCCCTGATACACCCACTCTCCCACCCCACCCACCTCACCACAGAATCACACTCCTACCCCTGTCCTAAATCATCTCACACTCATGATACACCAAGCACAAATCCCAGTCACCTACACTCCCCAGAGACACTACACCGCATTACCTTGGCATAAAACCCCACACTCGCCGTCCATCTCCAGCATTCAACACATCCCCACACTGAGGACAACAACCAGTGCCATGAAGATTCGGCGAGCCATATGGGTGCCACCCCTTGGACAGAAGCAACGAGTCCGAGGACCTCATCACCTCCTACGACTCTGCTCCTCCACTAATTCATCCACCTTCTTCCTCACCTGCGACAAACAACAAGACGAGAACTCCACCACCGCAGCCTGGCACGCCCTCTTCCAACACCTACAGCCAGTCTACAACACCTACGACACCAAAGTTTACCACCTCCAGTCACAGGGACGTGACTTTTTCCCAGCAGACAGTGGTAAAATGCAGTATAGTGCCACAGGGGGCAAACCAACACCACCACAAGGAGCCCATAGAGAAGCAAGGACAGCGCGCTGGGACTTGGGGCGACAACAGCATAAGTCTGCAAGGGCCGCATGCCCCTACGACTTGAAAGTTGCCCACCACCACCAAAGCAGGAAAGCGAGACTACCTTATGGGCGAGCCTTCCCCAACCAACATCAGGGTGAAGCTGTTTCTCTACCTCCTGCCAGCACCCCTGAGACTGCCTGTAGCTGCTCTGAGGGAAATAAGGAGGCGGCCTGCAGCCGCTCCCGCCTTTGTCAGGAGACGGCCTGCAGCCGCTCCTGCCTTTGTCAGGAGACGGCCTGTAGTCGCTCTGAAGGTGTCCTTCTCAAGAAAGCCCGTAGCCGCTCAACCCTCCTTTTTTTTTTTTTTTTTTTTTTTTTTTTTTTTTTTTTTTTTTTTTTTTAATGCGAGGAAGAAGGAACCAAAGGCCATGAGCCCGCAGTAACAGTTCCCTCCAAGAGAAAAACAAAATACAATAGAGAGCCAAATTCAAGATCCGATCATTTTGAGATGCCTGGACACACTGCGTTTGAAAGACTGGAGATCATTGGCAGGAGGAAATACAGACAGAGGGAGACAGTTCCAGAGCTGACCTGTTGCATGAATGAAAGACTGGGAGTAACGGTTAACTCTTGCATTAGAGAGTTGGACAGAAAAGGGATGAGAGTTTGCTGCCAGACGGGTGCTACGCGCCCGCCGTAGAGGTGGAGGAATGCAAGCAGACAGTTCAGAGGAGCAGTGACCATTAAAGTAGCGATAGAAAAGAGATAAAGATGCAACAGTGCGGCGAAGAGACAGAGGTTGAAGGGAGTCAGTAAGAGGAGGAGAGTTAATGAGACGAAAAGCCTTTGACTCCACCCTATTGAGAACAGCTGTATGTGGGGAGCCTCCCCACACATGAGAGTTGTACTCCACACAGGGGCGGATAAAACCCCTGTATTGAGTCAACAATTGTGCAGGGGTAAAGAAAGAGCGGAGTCGGCTTAGCACACCCAATCTCTTGGAAGCAGATTTTACAAGAGATGTAATATGATCTTTCCAAGATAAGTCCTGAGTAAATGAAACCCCAAGCATGTTCAAGGATGATGCAGGATTAATCTGAATATTATTAAACATTAGTGGGTATACCTGTGGAAGATTTTGTCGGGTTGATAGGTGTAAGAACTGAGTCTTAGAAGCATTAAAGACAACCATATTATTTTTACCCCAGTCAGAGATATGAGCCAAGTCAGACATTAGGTGTGCCATAGCCTCATCCCTTGTTTCTTGAAGTAACTGTTGAGATGGGCGTTGCGGGAACCGAATGGAAAGGTGAAGGGTGGAGTCATCAGCGTATGAGTGGATAGAGTTAGATGTACAGCTTAGAAGATCATTGATGAATAAAAGGAAGAGAGTTGGTGATAGGACAGAGCCCTGAGGAACACCACTGTTGATAGATCTAGGAGAAGAACGATGGCCGTCTACGACAGCAGCTATAGAACGACCAGAAAGGAAGCTAGCGATGAAGGTACAGATAGAAGGATAGAAACCGTAGGAGGGCAGTTTGGAAATTAAAGATTTATGCCAGACTCGATCGAAAGCCTTTGAGATGTCAAGTGCAATGGCAAAGCTTTCGCCAAAGTCCCGAAAGGAGGATGACCAGGAGTCTGAAAGGTAGGTGAGAAGATCGCCAGTGGAGCGTCCCTGACGGAACCCATACTGACGATCGGAAAGAAGGTTGTGATAGGAAAGATGCCTTAAAATTTTTTATTAAGAAATTGACTCGAAAACTTTTTGAAATACAGGACGTTAAAGCAATTGGACGATAGTTGGAGGGTTGGGAGTGGTCACCCTTCTTTGGGACTGGCTGAATGAGAGCAAACTTCCAGCAAGAAGGAAAGGTACAAGTTGACAGACAAAGGCGAAAGAGTTTGCCTAGGCAGGGTGTAAGCACAGAAGCACAGTTCTTGAGAACAACAGGAGGGACCCCATCAGGCCCATATGCCTTGTTAGTACTGGGGCCAGTAATGGCAGAAAATACATCAACTGAAGAAATTTTAATGTCAGCCATGAGGAAGTCAGAGGGGGGAAGTGATGGAGGAACAGCACCGGAATCGTCTAAGGTGGAATTGGAGGAGAAAGTCTGTGCAAAGAGATCTGCTTTATCAGTAGAAGAAATAGCTACAGAACCATCAGAGTAGAAAAGAGGAGGGAAGGATGATGAGGTAAAGTTGTTAGAAAGATTTTTGGCAAGGTGCCAGAAGGAGCGGGAAGAATTCGAGTTGGAGAGTTGAGAGCATTTAGTATGGATGAAATTATTTTTAGTAGAGCGAAGAACAGACTTAGTACGATTCCGGGCAGAAACGTAAAGATTATGTGATTCAGGGGTGGGTTGGCTCCGGTACCTTTTGTAGGCCTTCTCCTTGTTGCGGACAGCATTAGAACAAGCGTGATTAAACCAAGGCTTTCTTGCGTTAGTCAAAGGATATGAGAAAGGAATGTATGCTTCCATGCCCGAGAGAATAACCTCCGTAATGCGCAAGGCACACTCAGATGGCTCACGGCCATGGAAGCAATAATCATTCCAGGGAAAATCAAAGAAGTACTGCCTGAGGGCCTCCCAGTCCGCAGCTCCAAAATGCCAGAGACGACGTTTCCCTGGAGGGTCCATGAGGCCGTACTGGAGCGATAGGACAGGTTAAGGTAATAAGGTTGTGATCGGAGGAGCCCAACGGAGAGAAAAGATTAGCAGAGTAAGCTGAAGGATTAGTTGTGAGGAAGAGGGTCAAGTATGTTGGAGCTCTCTCCAAGGCGGTCAGGGATACGGGTAGGGTGCTGTACAAGCTGCTCTAGGTCATTAAGGATAGAAAAGATGTAGGCTTGTTCACCAGGTGGATCCGTGAAAGGAGAGGAGAGCCAAAGGTGGTGGTGAACATTGAAATCTCCAAGAATGGAGATTTCAGAGAAAGGAGAAATGGACAGAATGTGTTCCATCGTAGAAGTAAGATAGTCGAAGAATTTTTGATAGTCAGTAGAATTAGGGGATAAGTAAACAGCACAGATATATTTAGTCAGAGAATGACAGGAAAGCCGAAGACAGAGAGTGGAGAATTCAGAAGAATCAAGTTCAGGAACACGAGAGCAAGATAAGTCGTTGCGTATGTATACACAACAGCCACCTTTGGCTTTGAAATGAGTATAGAGAAAGTAGGAGGATACAGAAAAGGGTTTGCTGTCAGTTGCCTCAGACAGCTGAGTCTCCGTCAGAAAAAGAAGGTGAGGTTTAGAGGAGGAGAGGTGGTGCTCAACAGAGCGAAAGTTAGATGAAAGGCCGCGAATGTTGCAGAAATGAAGAAGAAGAGAGTCAGACAGTGGTTCCAGGCACCTCGAGTCGTCACCGGGAGAGGGGCAGATGGCGGGGGCATTTATGGTCCCCCCCCCTGGGGACTCCGAGGCTAGGTGAATTGACGCCATTTTGGTAAATTTTGAATAGGAAGTGTAGTGTGTACTGTGCATGTAGTTTGGTGAAGATAGATAGAGAAATTTGTACTGGAGAGCATGCTGGCCTACTCTCTGTGTAACTGAGACACTGAAAAAGTTCAGCAAAGGGGGATGGTCAGGAACTAGTCCTGAGGGCTGATGAAACGGGAGCTCCAGCACTCCCTGTCATCAGCTTTCCATCCACCTCGGGAGTACTGCCCTGCTCGACTGGTGCTACAGGAATTGGCCTGTAGCCGCTCTGAGGGGAATCAGGAGACGGCCTGCAGCCGCTCCCACCTTCATCAGGAGATGGCCTGTAGCCGCTCTGAAGGTGCCCTTTCCAAGAAGGCCTGCAGCCACTCAACCCTCCTGAAGGAGACAGGCTGTAGCTGCTCTAAGGGAAATCAGGAGATGGCCTACAGCTGCTCCCGCCTTCATCAGGAGACGGCCTGTAGCCACTCTGAAGGTGCCCTTGGGTCTGCTGGTAGCTGCTCCCCTCCCCAGGCCATGACCAGCAGCCAGGCCTTGGCGACGGCCTGTAGCCGCGCCCCTAGAAGGCCACGGCCAGTAGCCGGGCCCTACACAGGAGACAGCCTGTAGTCGCTCCTCCATCACTAGCTGACTCCTCTTCTCCCACCCACGACTCAGAGGGAGTCCCCAGCCTAGAGGAGTACTGGAGAGGCCCCGTGACTTCCCCAGGCCTCTTCCCCCTACAACCAGCTCTGGAGAGGACTCGCCTGATGGACCCCAATGTAGGCCGGTGCCGCAGCCCCTTCCTGATGGCGCCGACAAGCACCAGGGACCACAGCCCTTGGGAACCCCAGACCACCCCTAAGACCCCCAGGCGGGATATCCCCACACCCCAACTCTGGAGATCTTCGTCCTCTGTCAAGTGCCTGAGAGAGAAGTTCAGGCAGTTGTTCGGCCCCAGTCCTGACGGTCGCACTCCCGCCCCCGGCCCCGAAAGCGTGGAGCCCTTCGCGACCCACAGTCCCGGAGGAGAGAGGACGCCCCTGCACGTGATCCTGTGGCCTCTGGACACAGAGGCCCCCTGCGGAACCCAGCTCCGTCAGTAGTAATGCTGTGACACCTCTGCCGCCCTTGTACCTGACCGCTACAACGACCAGACAGGAAAGGAGTGACAGTGATGGTACAGTGTCCGTGACTCAGTGACCTGAAGGCAAAGCAGTGAACTAACCCATAACGGAAGTCAGTAAGAAAGCACCAGTGGTAATATCAAAGTGGTGGAGTGAGTAAAAGTGACAGTGCAACCGTGAACGCGGCCACGCAGTGAGATACGGGTTTATTATGGTGAATACTCTACCATCTGATAACACCTCCTATTACTGAAACCGTACTCAGACCCCAGTGCTAAAGTAACACTTACCAACACTAAAACAGTGCCAGCTACTCCACGAATATATAAAGTTTGGACTTCCTATAACTAATAATACATAAACCTCTGCCCCAAGTGCTGTTCATTTTGACTCGAGCAGTATCCTGCGTGATACTGATAACCCATATCTAGACGTAAGAGTTGTAATTGTCCAGTGTATCTGTATTCGTGACATCTACCCGTTCCACTGTACAACTTAGTACTACACGTGTAAGGTTGTTGCCTTGAGTTTTTGTGTCCTGCCTCTCTCCTATTTGTCTAAGCTCCGGTCTAGAAAGAGAGCCCAGCTACACCCTAGGCGTTTGAGGGACGGGAAGCCGACCCTTAAAACACCTAGCATTACAATTTACACTAAGCAGTGGTTATTAATAAAGATACAGTCATGGCATACAATACAAAAACGTACATGGGTTACTTTTTTTTCTTGCTTAGTTCAACGAATTATATCTGGTACATTTAGCCAATGAGTACAAAGCAGGGATACTGGGGAAGAATCTCCCCCCCCCCCATCCCGAGGGGCAGTAATGTTATAGAAACAGCAACAAGATATATTTCTTACTTGTGAAATGTAACCATCTCTCTTCGATGAATTCCTGTGCCCATTTTTATATCCGTAAGCTGCTCAGTGGACTATGGCACTATATTTTCTGGAATCATCAGCTGCTTTAAAAAACCCACAGAGTCCCTCAATACAAAAACGCAGGCATCAGGCGTGGTGTAACATGGCTGCTGCTACACCAGAGCTGCCCTGGCGGTGGCTACATAATTTACGCGGAGCTACCCGTGAGAAAGCCTCTCCATACTATAGAGCTCAGCGGTTCACACCCAAGAGTGATTAGTGGGAGGATCACACCAGAGGTATGCAAAAGTAGTCTGAGGAAACAGATACAAACACCTATTGTATCTTTAAACAGGGAAAGAAGGAAAATGAGTACAAGCTAACCTAACTTAAAAACACTCTAACAGTGAACAAAAAGCTAATGCCGGTGGAGCAGCCCTATAACTAAGAAGAGACAGCACGTCCGCACTTCCACAGCCATGCATGCAAGTCCCCCTCAGTGCCGTCCCCAACAGCCTACACAGCTCTGAACACATACTTCCGTTTTCACAGTTGCCCCCAACAAGCCTGCCAAGACTTTTGTTTAGGACCGCATGAAGGCTGTCCCCAGATATTATTGGAACACTGGAATATCCCTCCCCGAGTCCATCTATCCTTTCAGTGATAGCCTCCCTCTCTGTCTCTCCTTCCTTTCCCCTTCTCAGATGTAACCTATCTCAGCCAATTTTGAAGTTAAAAAAAAAAAAAAAACATGAAATCAATTATTTTCATTTCATAGACAACCCGTAATTCCCAATAGTTTTTCCACAAATCGAGGAATCGATTTATTAGGCAGATTTTTTTTTTTTTTTTTAATGCGAGAAAGAAGGAACCAAACGCCATGAGCCCGCAATAACAGTTCCCTCCAAGAGAAAAACAAAACACAATAGAGAGCCAAATTCAAGATCCGATCATTTTGAGATGCCTGGACACACTGCGTTTGAAAGACTGGAGATCATAGGCAGCAGGAAATACAGACAGAGGGAGACAGTTCCAGAGCTGACCTGTTGCATAAATGAAAGACTGGGAGTAACGGTTAACTCTTGCATTAGAGAGTTGGACAGAAAAGGGATGAGAGTTTGCTGTCAGACGGGTGCTACGCACCAGTTGTAGAGGTGGAGGAATGCAAGCAGACAGTTCAGAGGAGCAGTGACCATTAAAATAGCGATAGAAAAGAGATAAAGACGCAACAGTGCGGCGAAAAGACAGAGGTTGAAGGGAGTCAGTAAGAGGAGGAGAGTTAATGCGACGAAAAGCCTTTGACTCCACCCTATGGAGAAGAGCCGTATGTGAGGAGCCTCCCCACACATGAGAGTTGTACTCCACACAGGGGCGGATAAAACCCCTGTATAGAGTCAACAATTGTGCAGGAGTAAAGAAAGAGCGGAGTCGGCTTAGCACACCCAATCTCTTGGAAGCAAATTTTACAAGAGATGTAATATGATCTTTTCAAGATAAGTCCCGAGTAAATGAAACCCCAAGCATGTTCAAGGATGATGCAGGATTAAGCTGAATATTATTAAACATTAGTGGGTATACCTGTGGAAGATTTTGTCGGGTTAATAGGTGTAAGAACTGAATCTTAGATGCATTAAAAGCAACCATATTATTTTTACCCCAGTCAGAGATACGAGCCAAGTCAGACATTAGGTGTGCCATAGCCTCATCCCTTGTTTGTTGAAGTAACTGTTGAGATGGGCTTTGCAGGAACCGAATGGAAAGGTGAAGGGTGGAGTCATCAGCGTATGAGTGGATAGGGTTATTTGTACAGCTTAGAACATCATTGATGAATAAAAGGAACACAACTGTTGATAGATCTAGGAGAAGAACGATGGCTGTCTACAACAGCGGCTATAGAACGACCAGTAAGGAAGCTAGCAATGAAGGCACAGATAGAAGGATAGAAACCGTAGGAGGGCAGTTTGGAAATTAAAGATTTAAGCCAGACTCGATCGAAAGCCTTTGAGATGTCAAATGCAATGGCAAAGCTTTCGCCAAAGTCCCGAAAGGCGGATGACCAGGAGTCTGAAAGGTAGGTGAGAAGATCGCCAGTAGAGCGTCCCTGATGGAACCCATACTGATGATCGGAAAGAAGGTTGTGATAGGAAAGATGCCTTAAAATTTTTCTATTAAGAATTGACTCGAAAACTTTTGAAATACAGGACGTTAAAGCAATTGGACGATAGTTGGAGGGTTGGGAGTGGTCACCCTTCTTTGGGACTGGCTGAATGAGAGCAAACTTCCAGCAAGAAGGAAAGGTACAAGTTGACAGACAAAGGCGAAAGAGTTTGCCTAGGCAGGGTGTAAGCACAGAAGCACAGTTCTTGAGAACAACAGGAGGGACCCCATCAGGCCCATATGCCTTGTTAATACTGAGGCCAGTGATGGCAGAAAATACATCAACTGAAGAAATTTTAATGTCAGCCATGAGGAAGTCAGAGGGGGGTAGTGATGGAGGAACAGCACCGGAATCATCTAAGGTGGAATTGGAGGAGAAAGTCTGTGCAAAGAGATCTGCTTTATCAGTAGAAGAAATAGCTACAGAACCATCAGAGTAGAAAAGAGGAGGGAAGGATGATGAGGTAAAGTTGTTAGAAAGATTTTTGGCAAGGTGCCAGAAGGAGCGGGAAGAATTCGAGTTGGAGAGTTGAGAGCATTTAGTATGGATGAAATTATTTTTAGTAGAGTGAAGAACAGACTTAGCACGATTCCAGGCAGAAACGTAAAGATGATGTGACTCAGGGGTGGGTTGGCTCCGGTACCTTTTGTAGGCCCTCTCCTTGTTGTGGACAGCATTAGAACAAGCGTGATTAAACCAAGGCTTTCTTGCGTTAGTCAAAGGGTATGAGAAAGGAATGTATGCTTCCATGCCCGAGAGAATAACCTCCGTAATGCACAAGGCACACTCAAATGGCTCCCAGCCATGGAAGCAATAATCATTCCAGGGAAAATCAAAGTAGTACTGCCTGAGGGCCTCCCAGTTCGCGGCTCCAAAATGCCACAGACAACGTTTCCCTGGAGTGTCCACAGGCCGTACCGGAGTGATAGGACAGGTTAAGGTAATAAGGTTGTGATCGGAGGAGCCCAACGGAGAGAAAAGATTAACAGAGTAAGCAGAAGGATTAGTTGTGAGGAAGAGGTCAAGTATGTTGGAGCTCTCTCCAAGACGGTCAGGGATATGGGTAGGGTGCTGTACAAGCTGCTCTAGGTCATTAAGGATAGAAAAGATGTAGGCTTGTTCACCAGGTGGATCCATGAAAGGAGAGGAGAGCCAAAGGTGGTGGTGAACATTGAAATCTCCTAGAATGGAGATTTCAGAGAAAGGAGAAATGGATAGAAAGTGTTCCATCGTAGAAGTAAGATAGTCGAAGAATTTTTGATAGTCAGTAGAATTAGGGGATAAGTAAACAGCACAGATATATTTAGTCAGAGAATGACAGGAAAGCCGAAGCCAGAGTGTAGAGAATTCAGAAGAATCGAGTTCAAGAACACGAGGGCAAGATAAGTCGTTGTGTATATATACACAACAGCCACCTTTGGCTTTGAAATGAGTATAGAGAAAGTAGGAGGATACAGAAAAGGGTTTGCCGTCAGTTGCCTCAGACAGCTGAGTCTCCGTTAGAAAAAGAAGGTGAGATTTAGAGGAGGAGAGGTGGTGCTCAACAGAGCGAAAGTTAGAGGAAAGGCCGCGAATGTTGCAGAAATGAAGAAGAAGAGAGTCAGACAGTGGTTCCAGGCACCTCAAGTCATCACCGGGAGAGGGGCGGACGGTGGGGGCATTTATGGTCCCCCCCTCCCTGGGGACTCCGAGGCTTGATGAAAAAACGCCATTTTTGTTGAATTTTGAATAGGAAGTGTAGTGTGTACTGTGCTTGTAGTTTGGTGTAGATAGTTAGAGAAATTTATACTGGAGAGCATGCTGGCCTACTCTCTGTGTAACTGAGACACTGACAAAGTTCAGCAAAGGGGGATGGTCAGGAGCTAGTCCTGAGGGCTGATGAAACGGGAGCTCCAGCACTCCCTGTGCTTTCCATCCACCTTAGACCGTTAGGCTACTTCTTGCGCAGCCGGTTGTTATTAGCACAACAACCGGCTGCACAAGAAGTAGCCTAACGGTCTAAGGTTGTGTGAGTAGCGCAGCAGTATTTTCCGATGTTTGCTGAGAGCAGCCAGGTTTTGCCTTTTCAAAACAAATAATTCCTTCTATTTGGCTATTTTTGGAAAATTTTGACTGAATCCAAGTCAAACTTATACAATACCCTGATCGACGAAAGAAACTCTGAATTTCTGATTTCTGAATCGAGTCGGAGTGCACCAAGAGAATAGGAGCGTTCACGCGAAGAGGAAAATCTGCCAGACACCGCAAGAAACTATGTCTTGTTTTTGTTTCAGCGGGCTAAGGGGGTCTTAGTTAAATTTCAGTGTTATTTTTCTGATCGATAATTACGATATTGGTTAAGCAAATAGCTTTACAAAATGTAAATCACTCTTACTAATGCTATTTGACCCAAAATATCCCCAATAAAATAATATATTTGTATGCGGCTTTTATGGATTTGGAGAAAACATATGACAGGGTGGATAGACAAGGATTGTGGAAAGTATTAAGAATATATGAAGTAGATGGGAAGTTGTTGAATGCTGTGAAGAGTATGTATGATGGTGCTAAGGCCGCAGTGCGTGTGGATGGTGAACTTAGTGAATTTTTCTCTTTGAAGGCTGGGTTGAAACAGGGATGTGTTATGTCTCCATAGTTGTTCAATCTGTACATGGATGGGGTAGTAAAAGAGGTACAAGGTAGGGTAGTGGATGTTGGAGTGGCCCTGGTGAGAGAGGGTAGTGTTTGGAAACTCCCTGTACTGTTGTTTGCAGATGATACTGTGTTGTTGAGTGAAGATGAAGGGGAGCTGCAAGGCTTGGTGGATGAGTCTGGGAGAGTGTGTAAGGAGGTGAATGTGGGGAAGAGTAAAGTGATGATCTTTGAGAGAGGTGAAGTCAGTGAATGTACAGTGAGGTTGGATGGTGAGGAATTGGAAAATGTGAGTACGTTTAAGTACTTGGGTAGCGTGATAAGTAAGGATGGAGGTTTGGAGGGTGAAGTGCTTGAAAGGGTACAGCAGGGAAGAAAGATTGCTGGTTCCTTGAAAGCAGTGATAAGAAGCAGGGAAGTGATCATGGAAGTGAAAAAGTTACTATATGACAGTATTGTGATACCAACTCTAACGTATGGAAGTGAAGCTTGGACGTTCTTGGAAGGGCACAAGTCAAGAGTGAGAGCAGTGGACATTGTTATGCTGAGTGTTTTTAGGTCGACACCTCGTCCTAAAAACACTAGCGACTGAGCGGGGTCCTCTTTCCGGACCGGAAGTAAAGCACCAACAAAGGAACAGGACATAAAAACTAGGCAGTATACCTTAACACATCTATTGCCTTAATTCTAAAACCGTTACCATATGATACTGAGTGATATTTGAGATACAGGATACAGGGACACTGAGTTAGGCTTTGATAGCACAAAATACAGTTGCACTTAACACACGATATGATGCATGTATACCAATGTCTTTAGTTATATATATGTAGATACCCGTCTTTCATTTAAACCCAAAATATATATACACTCGATAACAAGGGGAATGCACAAGGTTAAGAGTCAGTGGGAGGACTATTACTATAACGAAGACAGGGTGCGGATCACGACACTCGGCTCAGTTACCTTGTCGTGGCGACACTTTACACAGGCTTTTGGTTCTCCCGTGCACCCTGATCGTCATTTACAATTACGGGAAGTTCTTTTATTCTGGGCAGGTGATATTGCTCTACTTCTTGTTATTAAATATTTTCTACTCTACTGGGTATGTAATTCTGTTGGGTTAATAACAATAGTCACTGGTTTTATATGGATCACACTCTGTCACTGTTCACTGTTCCTCTTCCTCTGGCTTATTTTCGGTATAAGGGGCGTCACTTATTTACCCATGTTTCCTGGGTTGATTCACTCTGTCACTGTTCGAGGGGGAGGACCTCAGGGGGACTCTGCCTATAACGGGCAACACACTACCCGCAGGGGAGTCACTGCATGGGTCCGGGCTGTCGGTGAGCTGCAGGGAGGCCCTCCTGTCTGGGGGCCTCGACCTGAAGGGTGACCCTTACCTCGGGGTCTCGTCGGTGGGGTGCAGGGAGGCCCTCCTGTCTGAGGGCCTCGACCTGAGTGGTGGCCCTCGGGGCCAAACAGCTGGAGGAGGCGGGCCTGACGTCGGCGGCTTCGCGGGGTGAGGGAGTCGGGGTTGCCCTCGCCTGTAGTCTGCTGGGCTCGCCTTGGGGTCCTGGGGGTGCAGTCGTCTGCCAGGGGACGCGCCGTCAGGGTTGGACTGCGGCCTCATCTCCTGCTGGTGCCTGTGAAGGACAGAGATTTCCCAGGAGTGGGAGGCAGGTCCAGTCTCGGACTTTGCCTCCACTCTGGTGGCACCTCCGGGGCAACACTCCCGGGTGGTGTCAAGCAGTTCCCACAGGGGAACGCGGTAGGTTGAGTATACACGGAGACCGTGTCCTCTTCTACATACAGGGAGGGAAGCACAGAGGCGACTCTCTCTCCTGGGTCTGTCACAGCCGTGGCTCCAGGTCTTTTTACCCTGGGACACACTTATAGCTGTCTACTAGGGCCTCCTGCCCTTGGAGTGGCTGAGGGTACTGAAACCTCGTGGCGCACTAAAGGGCCTCCTGCCCTGGACGTGGCTGAGGGTACTAACACCTCGTAGCGCACTAAAGGGCCTCCTGCTCTTGATGTGGGCGAGAGTACTGACACCTCGTGGCGCACTAAAGGGCCTCCTGCCCTGGACATGGCTGAGGGTACTAACACCTCGTGGCACACTAAAGGGCCTCCTGCCCTGGACGTGGCTGAGGGTATTGACACCTCGTGGCACACTAAAGGGCCTCCTGCCCTTGAGGGGGTAACTATGGCCGTCGCCAAAACGTTACTTGGGACTGAAACCTGTTCAGTCTCACCCCACTTCTGGCGATGGTTGTCCTGCCTGCAAGCTCGTTGCCGATCCTTGTTCACCTGGTGTCGGGGCAGTTGCGGGGAAAAGGGGCGCAGGTCAGTAGTGGGCGGGTGACCCTCTTGCCCTGGGTCATTAGCCCCCCCATTGTGTCTTCCTGGGGTGGTGGTGTGGTGGTGGCCCGGCGGCTGGCATTTTACCACTGTCTTTGTCGAAAAAGTCACGACCTCGTGACTGCAGGTGGTAGGTGGTGGAGGTGGACGTCTTGTGGGCCGGGGTGAGGTGTTGTAGGAGGTTTGCCCAGTGGTGGGATATGTTGTTCGGCTCCCGATGGGGGTTGAGAGAGAGACGGATGGAGGATGGATGTTCTGTCTGGCATAGGAGGCGGAGAAGGTGGGGTGTCCCCCAGATCCTGATGGGTGGCTGGTCGCGAGGGAGCCAGTGGACTCTGGTAACCCTCATCGTGGTGGTTGGTGCCTGGTGAGGAGACAGTAGCTGTATGCTGGAGAGTGATGGGGGGTTGGTGCTTTTATGGGGAATGGGTCTGTGGGAGGAGCATTTCACTTTGGGGAATTGGGATTTGGGAGGATTCCATCGTGCTTGGTGGAGAGGGAGGGTGATGGGGGAGGTGTTTGGGGGAGGGGGGTTTGTGGTGGTGGGGGGCGGGCCGGGCGTGCACTGGGGGGTGGTGTTGGAGTGTATCTGGATGGTGAGCGTGAGAGGCGGCCTGATCTGGTATTGGTAGTGGTGAGTGTGGGTGTGGGTGGTGAGGGTGGTTGTGCATGTGGTGGTGGTGAGGGCGTGCGGTTGTTGGGGGGTGAGGCGGGTGGGAGTGCAGTGTGGCGTGTATAATGGGCATGGTCGTGGGGGAGGGGGAGGGTGTTTGATGGGGTAGGTAGGGGAGCGGTGCGGGTGCAGGTGGCAGGGGGGTGAGAAGTGAGGTGTGAGGAGGTGGCGGCTTGAGGCGGCAGTGGTGAGGTAGGTGGTGGGGGCGACGTGGTGTGGGAGGTGGTAGGAGGATGGGTGGTAGAGAGGGAGGTGGGAGGCAGTGAGTGGGTGGTGGTGCTGGGCAGGGGTGGTGATTTGGGCGGTGGAGGTGGTGAGTCGGGACCAGGTGTTATGGGGGGTGGTGTGGTTGTTGGTGAGGTGCTGGGTGGGGGTGAGAAGGAGTAGGAGTAGGAGTCTGGGGGGTAATCTACAGATATGTCTGTGTGGTCAGGTGTGCGGGAAGAGGTGCGGGGCGTGCGGGTGTGGGGGTTGTCATTGTTGGGTGGGTGGAAGGGTCACACGTGGTGATTGCGATACGTGCGTTGTTGGCCTTGCTGATTTATGATTACTTGATAGGGGTTGGGGACTCGGGTTATGGTGAAGGGGCCAATGAATCGGGGTGAGATCTTACTGGGGGTAGGGAGGTGCGCCACGACAACGGATTGGCCAGGTTTGTATGGGTTGGTGTGGTTGGTGTCTGGCGTAAGGTCCTGTTGTGTTTGTAGGTGGTGGAGGCGGCGTTTGAGGTGGTGGAGAGGGTCAGTAGTGGAGGGCGGGGTGGGTGGCTGGAGGTGGTGGCAGAGGGGTAGGAGAAGTGGGGTTTCCCTGAAGACTCGTTCGTGTGGTGTTAAGCCGTCTTCTTGTGGGCATGTGTTTAGGCCCCATTGTACTATCTTGACATGGGCAGGCCAATCTTCATTCCCTGTTTGCATGATGCGAATGCGGACCTGATTGAGGAGGGAGCGATGACTTCTTTCACAGATGCTGTTGCCTTGGGGCCAGTAGGGGGATGAGTGGGAGATGTGGAACCCGAATATTTTTTCTAACTCTTGCCAGACTTTTCCTGTGAACTCTGGTGCATTGTCCGAGTACAGGGCCTGGGGAATGCCAAAATATGGGAATACCTGGCAAGTTAAAGCATCAGCGACGGATACTGCACTGTGATCTTTTGCGGGGCATGCGATGATGAATTTGGAATAGATGTCCACGAAGGTGATTATATATTTATACCCTGTTTTGAGCGTGAGGGGGACAACGAAGTCGAGGGAAAGTAGTTGCCAGCGTTTTGTTGCTGTTATTTTTCCTGAGGGGCCGAGTGTGCGTGTGATGTCTTTCCCTAAAGCACAAGCGCGGCAGGATTGTATAATGTTCTTGGCAATGGTGGAGGGGTTTGGTGTCCAGTACATGTCACTGAAAACTTGGGTGAGTTTCTTAGTGCCCAGGTGAATGCCATTGTTGGCATGAAGGTGCAGCATGGTGTCGTGGGCAGTGGTGGGGCTTAGGACGATGTGGCCGTTGGGGTCGAACAGATGTTCGCCGTGCAGGTGGAGTTTGTTGAAAGTGTTTGATGGGATCCAGGTAGGGCGTTGCTTATTGTGCCACATTTGGATAAGGTCCGGATCTGCTGAGATGGCGTTGATGGGTAATTGGGAAAGGGTGTCGGCGTTTGTGTGGAGCTTGCCTGGACGGTATGATATCTCAAAGTCGTATTCCTCGAGAGCTTCTCGCCATCGTATGAGTTGTGCGTTGGTGGTGTTGGACTGGCGTAACCACTGTAGGGATTGGTGATCGGTAATGATAATCACATGGGTGCCTGAGATGTATGAGTGGAAGTAATCGAGTGACCAGCTAATTCCCAGGCATTCACGTTTGGTGGCCGCGTAATTTCTCTCCTCAGGGTTTAAGGTGCGGCTGGCACAGGCAATGATATGCTCGCGGCCATCTTGGACTTGGGCAAGGACAGCCCCCATGGCAAGGAGTGAGACGTCAGTATATAGACGGAAAGGCAGGTTGTAGTCTGGGAAGGCGACGACTGGGGCGGAGGTCAGTTTGGATTTGAGGGTGGTGAATGCGTTCTTTCTGGATTCTGTCCAGATGAAAGGTTCTCCTTTCTTGGTGAGGTCGTGCAGAGGTTTGGCGATGTCTGCAAAACCTTTCACGAAATGCCGGTAATAGGAGGTTAAACCTAGGAAGGCTATGGTTTCGTGCACATCGCGGGGTAGGGGGATGTCGGCGATTGCACGCAGCTTGTTGGGGTCGGGAGAGATGCCCTCTGCATTGATCAGGTGTCCGAGGAAGGAGACTGAGCGTTCTGCTAAAACACATTTTGTGGGTTTTAGTTTGAGCCCGGCCTGGCGTATACGCTGGAATACCTGTTTGAGGCAGTGGAGGTGGTCGGCCCAGGTGTGGCTGAAGACGATGACGTCGTCTAGGTAAGCCAAACTGGTTTCCCAGGTGAGTCCGCTCAGAACAGATTCCATGAGGCGGGAAAATGTGGTGGAGGCGTTGCAGAGTCCGAAGGGAAGGACGTTAAATTCGTAGTGCTTCCCGTTTGATGTTGAGAAGGCGGTTTTGCGTTTGTCATCGGGGTGGACTGGGACTTGCCAATAGCCTGATTGCAGGTCTAGGGTAGAGAACCATGTCGATCCGTGGAGGGAGTCTAGAGAGTCGTCGATCCTGGATAGTGGTGTAGCGTCTTTGATTGTAACGTCGTTCACTCTGCGGTAATTGATGCAGAAACGCATGGTTCTGTCCTTCTTTCACACGAGTACCACAGGTGAGGACCATGGGCTAGTGGAGTTGGAGATGACACCGGCATCGAGCATATCCTGGACCTGCCGGTCTTCTTCTGCCTGTTGTTTTTTTTTTTTTTCGGCGTGATGGTTGGCAAATGGGAGGTCCTGTAGTATGAATCTCGTGGCTGAGATAGGTGGTGTGGCCAAGATCGGTTGGGCCGGCGGAGAATAGGTCCTGAAAGTCCAGGAGTAGTTGGTGGAGACTGTTTGTTTGGGAAGGGGATAGATGTGATGGTAGGTTGGGGAGGGTGGGGTGATTGGGTGGTGGTGCTGAGCACGGTTCTGCTTCTTCCGTATCGCCAATGATGAGTCCTCGTGGCAGAGTTAAAGGTGTTGTGGCGAGGTTTGTGATACGGATTTGGTGGGCATGGGGGGGAAGGAAAGTGGGGGAAACTAGACAGGATGATAGGGGTCCGGTGGGTATGGATGATGAGAAAAGGACTGATGTACCTGAGGGTCTGGTGAGTGTCACCCAAGCTTCGTGGTGAGGTGGAATGGTAATAGTGGAAGCAATAGTGGCAGGGAAGGATGGAGAGGGGGGTAGTAAGGGTGGAATGGGAGATGGGGGTGAAGGAGGATGAAGTGAGGCATTGAGTGAGGCTGGGGTGGGGTTACATGTACAGGTGGGTTGGGGTGGGTGTGTTGTGGGGGGTGTGTGGGTGGGGGTGGTGGTGTTGTTTTTTGTTGTCCTTCGTTGTTTTTCTTTATCCTTGTTGATGGATGCTTGGTTGGGGCGGGCTAGACTGAAGTGGAGGCGACGCTGATGACAATCGATGGTCGCGTGGAGTTTCTGAAGGAGGTCCAGCCCAAGGTATCCATCATACTGATTACATGTAGAATCAAATATGATGAATGGGTGGTTGGTAGAGACTCGTTGGTGAATGCTGGTTTGTAGGGCCCGGGTTTCCCCACGGATGGGTAGGGGGCCATCCCCCGCATCTACGAGGTTGGCTGAAGTGGGGAGGAGTGGGCCGAATGCTGAGGTGTGGCGGGAGTAGAAATGGGAGTAGAGGCATGACCTGGCTGCTCCCGTATCCATCAGTAGTCTTGCCTTGACCCCGTTTAGCCAAATCTTGTTGTAGACTGGGGGTCTGTAGTTGTGTGAGGTGGCCCCCGCCACCGTGGGGAGGTGCGGGGGCGGGCCTAAAAATCCATCTGCTGAGGTTGGGTGTGATCATCGTGTTCGTCGTCATCCGGTCCTGGGTAGGGTAGTGGTGGCGCGTTGTCTTCCTGGGCGTCGTCGTCTAACGAGGAGACTTTCTTACACCCCTGGTGGAAATTCCTGCGCCTGCTTGCCTTGAGTTGCTCTCTTATGTCGTGCAGGGGGCAGGTGCGACTGCAGGCCGTGAATTCCCAAGGGTTTATGGTAATTAAGTTGCCTTGTTCCCTGGGGTTTGGGCACTTCTTTTGTGGGTAAGCCCTGGGCACTGTAGGAGGCAGCTCTGTAGGCGGCTGGTGAGGCGGCGGCTTAGGTTTTGGTGGAGGGTTGTGACTTGTGGGGAATCTTGTTACTGCGTGAAGGGGTTGTGGTGTGGGACGGGCGGCGAGGAGACGTCTGACGAGTTGCAGGTCTTGATCCATGTCCCCTGAGGGATCATAGATAGAGAAGTGCTCCCTGACTGTGCTAGGGAGAATCCTCAGCAGAGTGTTAAATGTGCGAGTATCCCGAGTATTCATTGCTGCCTCGGGATAAGCGGCGCTGACGAGGCGCCAAGCCTGGACGAAAGAGTCGTCTAGGTTACCGTTGTAGGTGAGGGCGTCGAGCTGCGAAAGAGCGACAACTCTGCCCATGGAAGGCATAAAAGCCTGTTTCACAATTTGCGTGAACTGGTCCTATGTCAGTTCTGGGACGACTTTTGGTGCGATAGTGATGATTACTTTTCCCAGGTTAGGTAGTGTGACCGCGATTTTTTCCTTGTCCGAGTCAAACCCCATGTCTAAGAGGGGTTTAATCATATCTAAATACACATCAATGTCACATTGGTCCGGGTTGAATTTCGGCAATTGAATGTGCGGTTTGGCTGCCATTGTGCAAGTTTCCTTTTTCGTTCCTCCGTGCTTTTACTCGGATCCAGAACCACCGCTTGCCACCAGTGTTATGCTGAGTGATTTTAGGTCGACTCCTCGTCCTAAAATCACTACGACTGAGCGGGGTCCTCTTTCCGGACCGGAAGTAAAGCGCCAACAAAGGAACGGGACATAAAAACTAGGCAGTATACGTTAACGCATCTATTGCCTTAATTCTAAAACCGTTACAATATGATACAGAGTGATATTTGAGATACAGGATACAGGGAGACAGAGTTAGGCTTTGATAGCACAAAATACAGTTGCACTTAACACACGATATCATGCATGTATACCAATGTCTTTAGTTATATATGTGTAGATACCCGTCTTTCATTTAAACTCAAAATATATATATACACTCGATAACAAGGGGAATACACAAGGTTAAGAGTCTGTGGGAGGAATATTACTATAACGAAGACAGGGTGCGGATCACAACACTCGGCTCAGTTACCTAGTCACGGCGACATTTTACACAGGCTTTTGGTTCTCCCCCGCACCCTGATCGTCATTTACAATTACGGGAAGTTCTTTTATTCTGGGCAGGTGATATTACTCTACTTCTTATTATTAAATATTTTCTACTCTACTGGGTATGTAATTCTGTTGGGTTAATAACAATAGTCACTGGTTTTATATGGATCACACTCTGTCACTGTTCACTGTTCCTCTTCCTCTGGCTTATTTTCGGTATAAGGGGCATCACTTATTTACCCGTGTTTCCTGGGTTGATTCACTCTGTCACTGTTCGAGGGGGAGGACCTCAGGGGGACTCTGCCTATAACGGGCAACACACTACCCGCAGGGGAGTCACTGCATGGGTCTGGGCGGTCGGTGAGTTGCAGGGAGGCCCTCCTGTCTGGGGGCCTTGACCTGAAGGGAGACCCTTATCCCGGGGCCTCGTCGGTGGGGTGCAGGGAGGCCCTCCTGTCTGGGGGCCTCGACCTGAGAGGTGGCCCTTGGGATTGGGGTCAAACAGCTGGAGGAGGCGGGCCTGACGCCGGCGGCTCTGCGGGGTGAGGGAGTCGGGGTTGCCCTCGCCTGTAGTCTGCTGGGCTCGCCTCGAGGTCCTGGGGGTGCGGTCGTCTGCCAGGGGACGCGCCGTCAGGGTTGGACTGCAGCCTCGTCTCCTGCTGGTGCCTGTGAAGGACAGAGAATTCCCAGGGGTGGGAGGCAAGTCCAGTCTTGGACTTTGCCTTCACTCTGGTGGCACCTCCGGGGCAACACTCCCAGGTGGTGTCGAGCAGTTCCCACAGGGGAACGCGGTAGGTTGAGTATACATGGAGACCGTGTCCTCTCCTACATACAGGGAGGGAAGCACAGAGGCGACTCTCTCTCCTGGGTCTGTCACAGCCGTGGCTCCAGGTCTTTTTACCCTGGGACCCACTTTTAGCTGTGTACTAGGGCCTGCCCTTGGAGTGGCTGAGGGTACTGAAACCTCGTGGCACACTAAAGGACTCCTGCCCTGGACGTGGCTGAGGGTACTAACACCTCGTGGCACACTAAAGGACTCCTGCCCTGGACGTGGCTGAGGGTACTAACACCTCGTGGTGCACTAAAGGGCCTCCTGCCCTGGACGTGGCTGAGGGTATTGACACCTCGTGGCGCACTAAAGGGCCTCCTGCCCTTGAGGGGGTAACTATGGCCGTCGCCAAAACGTTACTTGGGACTGAAACCTGTTCAGTCCCACCCCACTTCTGGCGATGGTTGTCCCGCCTGCAAGGTCGTTGCCGATCCTTGTTCACCTGGTGTCGGGGCAGTTGCGGGGAAAAGGGGCGCAGGTCAGTAGTGGGCAGGTGACCCTCTTGCCCTGGGTCATTAGCCCCCCCATTGTGTCTTCGTGGGGTGGTGGTGTGGTGGTGGCCAGGGGGTGGGGTGGGGGGTGGCGGGGTGGGTGGTCCGACGGCGGGCATTTTAGAAATGAGTTATTTAAGAGGAGCCTGTGGAGTCACATGGAGAGACAGGCTGACAAGTGAGGATGTAAAGGAGCATTGTGGTGTGGATGTGATAGGAAGCGTTAGGAGGAATACACTGAGGTGGTTTGGCCACGTGGAGAGGATGGAGGGTGAAAGACTGACGAAGAGAGTGTATGTGAGTGAGGTGGAGGGGGGGAGAGGGAGGGGGAGGCCGAGGATGAGATGGAGGGATGGGGTGGAAAGGTATATGAGAGAGGGGGGTGTGAGTTGGGAGCAGGCCAGTGAAATGGCGGGGGACAGGGCGACGTGGAGGCGATTTGTTTGTGGCCACCCTGAACGGAATTGAGGCGTCTGGCAATAGATAGACAGATAGTATATTCTTCCCTATGAAGATTAGTACAATATTTGGCAAAAAGACGGTTTTTAGACCGTAAGAAGTAAAAAAGGCGTATGAATATTGACATTTGTATATAATCTTACCCATACAAAAAAATGGCACACATGGTCTATCTATAGTTTAATATTTATTAGACTCTAAAATATTAGGGCTTACCGAAGCTTAGCGCTGCCAGACGTACGAAGTAGGCGCAGGTGATGAGCTGATCAGCCAGTGAAGACGGACGGCTGTTTCGGTTTCCTCGGAAAACTTGTTTTACCGGAGGCAGCAGATAATTATCGACGTTTTTTTTTTTAAGTGAATTGAGTTTTATTCTTACTCATAGGGAGTTTAATTTGTTAGTATAAATTATAACTAATTTCTGTTATTGGATAAAGATACACATATATATTGCTATGCATGCATAAATAAGGTGACCAGATTTATTGGAGCTAAAAGCGGGACGCGCGCGCGTGTGCGTGCGTGTGTGTGTGTGTGTGTGTGTGTGTGTGTGTTCTTACCTACCTAATTGTTCTTACCTAATTGTATCTTTACAGGAATGAGTCAAGCTCGTACTGTCCCGTGTCTTAAACCATATTTATCATACATATCCTTAAATTTGTGAATTGTTTTGGCACACACTATTTCATTCGGTAGTGCATTCCATTGATCAATTGCGTTGTTTGGGAAACTGAATTTCCTTACGTCTTTATCACCTCTCTTCTTATGCAGTTTTTTGCAGTGTCCTCTTGCTGATGCTTCTCCATATGTTAAGTAATCATTTATGTCTATTTTCTCCTTTCCTGATATGCATTTATATAGCATTATCATGTCACCTCTTTTCCTTCTCTCCTGTAGTGTTGGTAGATTCAGTTTATTTAGTCTTTCTTCGTAGCTTAGGTCCCTTAAGCTTGGTATCCATCTTGTAGCGGCCCTTTGAACTTTTTCAATCTTGTCTATGTGCTTTTTGAGATGAGGAGTCCAGACTACTGATGCATATTCCAGGGTTGGTCTAATGAATGATGTTATTATCCTTCTTAGCATGTCTTCATTTATGTATGTGAATGCTATTCTCATATTTGCAAGCAGTGTATACATGTTCCGTACCTTCTCGCTGATGTGGTCAGCCGGAGATAGTCTGTTATTGATAATCACACCTAGGTCTTTCTCTCTTTCTGATGTATATAGGGTTTTATTTCCTAACTTATAATCCCAATCAGGTCTTTTTCCACTTTTACCAAACTTGATTACATGACACTTGTCCACATTGAATTCCATTTGCCATGTGGTACTACTCCATTCATGAAGTTTATTTAATTCTTCTTGTAGCTCTTTACAAGAGTCTGTGTTAGTAATTCTCCTTTGTATTTTTGCATCATCTGCAAACATATTCAGATAGCTCTCATTTCCAGTGTTACTGTTTATATCATTTATATACACTAAAAAACATGATTGGTGCCAGCACTGAACCCTGTGGTACTCCACTAGTCACTTCTTTCCATGATGAGTAGTTTCCTCTTAGTACTGTCCTCATTTCTCTTTTTATGAGAAAGTCTTGCATCCAACAAAACAGTTTGCCTCGAATTCCTCCTTGATGGTACAGTTTCCATAAAAGTCTTTGGTGTGGTACTGTGTCAAAAGCTTTCTTGAAATCTAAATAGACACTGTCCACCCAGCCTTCCCTTTCCTGTATTGTGTTTGTTACTCTGTCATAGTTGCTTAACAGATTAGTAACACATGATTTTCCTTTTCTAAAATCAAACTGTCTTTCTGTTATCATACTGTGTTCTTCTAGATGATTTACCCAAGCTTTTCTTATAAGTTTTTCTAATACCTTGCTTACAACACTGGTCAGTGATACTGGTCGGTAGTTGAGTGGATTTTGTCTATTTCCTTTCTTGAATAAGGGGACAATATTTGCTTTCTTCCAAATATCAGGTAGTTTCCCTTGACTCAAGGATTTCTTGAAAATTAAAAATAATGGTTTACATAACTCCTTTGCACATTCTCGTAATACCCAACATGAAATTTCATCAGGACCACTTGCTTTTCCTCTGTCTAATCTACTTAACTCCTCCTGTATTACTTTTTCTACTATTTGTATATCTGGTAGTATGTGTGGACATGCGTGTTCCACATAGTCCCTCTCAAAATTTTTTTCTTCTATAAAAACTAATTGGAAATTCTTATTTAGTGCTTCACAAATATCTTTCTCTTGTGTATAAGTGATTCCCTCGTCCGTAATGGATTGTATTATATCTTTTACTTTAGTTTTGCTTCTGATATAGCTGTAAAACAGCTTTGGTTGATCACTACTTTTATTTATTATATCCTCCTCAAACTGTTTTTGGGCTTCCCTCCTTATTCTTGTATAGTCGTTTCTTGCCTGTTTGTAATTATTGTACGCCCTTTCACTAGTGTGTCTTCTGTATCTATTCCACAACAAATCTCTTCTTTCTTTTGATTTTTTACATTCTGTATTGAACCATTTCTGTATTTTCTTATCTGCTTCTTTGTGCTGTGGAATGTACTTCTGGACTCCTATTTCATAAAATTCACAAAATTTTTTATATACAGCATTTAAATCTTGTCCTCTAAGCTCATTTTCCCAATCAACTTCTAAGAAATACTTCTTTAGGTCTTGATAATTTCCCTTTTTATAGTTTAGGCTCTTTTTGTAACTATCATTGCTGTTTACTATGTCATATGCTATCCTGAAGTTATAGTTTAGTACTGCATGATCGCTTTTGCCGAGTGGAGGGTGATATATTAAACTGTCAATATCATTTTCTTGCCTTGTAAATATTAGATCTAGCACTGAAGGTACATCAAGTCCTCTTTTTCTGGTGGTTTCCCTCACATGTTGCGTTAAGAAAAACTCTTGTACGAGATCCAGGAACTTTTGGTCCCAACAGCTTTCTTGGCTATTTATATCTAGAGTATTCCAATTTATATTTGTATTGAAGTCCCCAGTTAGTATAATTCTTTCCAATTTCTCTTCCATTTTATGTAGCAATGATCTTACATTCTGAATTGTACTCTCTGCCAGGTCCTCATATTCGTCTCTTTCCCATGTGTTTGATCTGGGTGGCATGTACAAATTGGCTACAATTACTTTACCTTCAGATGTGTCGATCTCTACAGCAATCAGTTCTACTTGTGATGGTATATCTAGTTTTATTTCCTTGACTTTTAGATTTTTCTTAGTTAATATTATGATTCCTCCTCCTTTTTTTAAATATCTGTCTCTCCTCCATATATTGTATTCCTCTAAGTTTAGTATGTCATTTGATATCCTTGGTATTAATTTTGTTTCAGTTAGGCATATTATTTGTGGTTCATTTTCTCTGACATAATCATTCATCTCTAGTAATTTACATACCATTCCATCCACATTTGAGTACATCAACTTTATCATCTTGTTTATATACTTGTCCTGACATGGTTCTACTACCTTCCTCCTTTTTCTTCCATCCTCTTTGTGTACCACTTTCGTACCTGCAATCCTATTACTTTGTAAAAAAATTTCTTCTTGTCCTCTTCTGATCTTCCCTCATTTTTTGTTTTTGCTTCCTCCCTTTTCTCTTTCAGTAATTCCATTTCCTCTTGTGTTAGACATCTCTTTATCCATACATTTTTGAACGCCTCTTTTTCCTTAAGATTCTTTGCATTTTTTAGTATCTCTTCCACAGTGTTTACACTCTGGAAAGTCACCTTAGGGGTCTTGTCTTGCTTTTCTCGTATTTCCCTAACCTTTTGTGTTCCTCTATGTCTTTACTACAGATTTCCTCTGATATTTCTTTCAGTAAGCTCATTACATTTGCCATCTCCTTTTTGTCTCTTGTGATCTTGTTTTTAACTTCATCCTCTTCTATACCAGTGATTACTATTGATTTGTTTATCTCTACTGAATCTCTGACTAACTTTGGATTGTTTTGGATTATTCTTTTCACCTCCTTTTTAATGCTTTTTTCCTCCACCCTTGTTTCTAAGTCTTTCTTTACTTTCACCATTTCTGCATACGTGGTTTCTACATCATTTTTGTAGCTTTGCACAGCTTCATTTACTTGTGTTATCTTCTCCTCAATATCACTGTTCTGGTCAATAAGACTGCTAGCTTGCCTAATTGTCTCTGTGTCATTTTTGAACTCTTCCATAACACTCTCGTGATTGACTACTGTACTTGCCATTTCACTACTTTTCTTCCTATGTGTACTCAGTTCCACGGTTAGTTCACTGATGGTTGTGTCTTTCTTATTGGCCTCCCTTCCTAGTTTTTCTATTTCTTCCTTTTGCAAGTGCATCTGCTTCTTTATTTCATCAATTTCATTTTTGAAAGCCATTTCTAGTTTGTTTACACGTTCAACCAGTCTATTGTGGGTCTCTACTTCAACCAGTTCTTGGTAGAAATCATCATTTTGCTTTTTACCTTTATCCCTTTTCTTTTCCAAATTTGTTTTACTGAAGTATGTATCCATTTTGCAATACTTAAAGTGCAAATCATATACTTACAATCTCCTTCTTGTTGTAAACAAACCTCAGAGATGACTCAGCGTATTCTTTCATCTTGGTTCTATTTCCTGTTTTTACAAGTCTTGTTGAAACTTATTATATTTTTCCTTTTTAAAATGAACAATCATTTAGTCTAACCTGGTACTGAGCTTGACTCATACAAAGATACTATTTAGGTAATGCCACTGGCCGTGATTGGTACGGAGCGCCGGTGTCACACGTCCACCTAGCTTGAATCCCTCTGTGTGTGTGTGTGTGTGTGTGTCTAGGTAGATAGATAGATATAGATAGATAGATAGACATAGATAGATAGATAGATAGTCAGATAGATAATGACTAATGTGACAGCGACCGCTGCTGTGCTACATCTCAACCTGAGGCTGCTAATCAAACACTAATGTCTCATAAGAACTCCGAACATACCGTACAGTACAGTGAATTGGGTTGACCAAAGTTACCAGCTGGTGAGCATTACAGATTTTATATTAATAACTCGGTATTTCATTTGGTTAGGATTATGCATAATTCTTCTAATTCATCCTAATTTCATAAAAAGAAGGTCATGTTATATCTAATGCAATAGTAAATTTCTAAAAGCGGGACAATTAAGATAATTTGGTAAAAAAGCAGGACATTCTAGTCACAATTAAAAAAGCGGGACGGACGTCCAAAAAGCGGGACTCTGGTCACCTTATGCATAAACCAGGCTGCAACCGCTGTGGAATATTATTTTATAATTACTTTTGTTCATGCTGCATTGACACAATACTGATTAAAAGAGAAAAAATAGAATATTTGTGCATTTTTACAACAAGTAAGATGCATGAAAAAGGACATTCAACTATTGCCCAACATGTGATTTTTTCCATATGAAAAATTAAAATATTGGTGACATCTGGCATTTCTCCAGGCGCGCGAACGCTCCTATTGGTAAAAGTGATCTTTGTGAATGGGCAAAAAGCAAAGGCATTATGAATCTGCTAGGTCCCAAGCCCTAGATCTAAAATTAATACAAGTGGATATTGGTTTTAGGAAGTGTGAAGGAATATTTTTGGTTTAACCTAAAAAGTTCATTTTAGTAGTTTCAGGTCAGGAAATCAGAGGAAGATGATGAGCCACGTGAGACTATTCAGCACTGCATTAATTGCTCGCTTGCTCGCTTGAACACGTTCCACACTTTCAGTGCGGACGCCTATTACATGTTATAAAAGTAAATATGGAAACTAAAATTAAAGTGCCGGGTTTGGGCTCTGGAAACAACACGACACCCCCAGAAAGAGCCCCCGGAGAGATAGACAGCACACGGTCCAGCTCTGTGCGAGAGGGACGTAAGTCCACCCGGGCAACTCGCCCCTATGACCTGCAACTCGCCAACCACCACCATAGCAGGAAACCGCAACTACCTTGCGGGCAACCCGACCCTCGACAACATCAGGGTGGAGCTGTTTCTCCAGCTCTTGCCAGCACCCCTGAGAAGGCCTGTAGCCGCTCAACCCTCCTGAAGGAGACGGCCTGTAGCCGCTCTGAGGGAAATCAGGAGATAGCCTGCAGCTGCTCCCGCCTTCATCAGGAGACAGCCTGTAGCCGGTCCAAAGGTGCCCTTGGGTCTGCTGGTAGCTGCTCCCTCCCCCAGGCCATGGCCAGTAGCCGGGCCTTGGCGACGGCCCGTAGGCGTGCCCCTAGAAGGCCACGGCTAGTAGCCAGGCCCTATGGCAGGAGACGGCCTGTAGCCGCTCCTCCGTCAGGAGCTGACTCCTGTTCCCCAACCCACGACTCGGAGGGAGTCCCCAGCCTGGAGGAGTGCTGGTGAGGCCCTGTGACCTCCCCCAGGCCTCTTCTCCCTGCAACCGGATTTGGAGAGGGCTCACCTGATGGACCCCAACATAGGCCGGTGCAGCAGCCCCATCCTGACGGCGCTGCCGAGCACCAGAGACAGCAGCCGTCGGGACCCCCAGACTGCCCCCAGGACGCCCGGACAGGATCTCCCCACACACCGATGCCAGAGATCTTCATCCTCTGTCAGGCGCCTGAGTGAGAAGTTCAGGCAGTTGTTCGGTCCCAGCCCTGAGGGCCATACTCCCACCCCCTGCCCTGCAAGTGCGGGGCCCTTCGCCACCTGCAGCCCTGGACGAGAGAGGACGCCCCTGCGCGTGATCCTGCGGCCTCTGGACACAGAGGCCCCCAGTTGAACCCAGCCCTGTCAGTAGTGAGGCTGTGACACCTCCGCCACCCTTGTACCTGACATCCACAATGCCCAGATCAAAAAGGAGTGACAGTGATAGTACAGTATCCGTGACTCAGTGACATGAAGGCAGAGCAGTGAACTAACCACATAACGGAAGTCATTAAGAAAGCACCAGTGATAATATCAAAGTGGTGGAGTGAGTAAAAGTGACAGTGCAACCGTGAACACGGCCACGCAGTGAGATACGGGTCTATTCTAGTGAATCTGCTACCACCTGATAACACCTCCTAATACTAAATCCGTACACAGACCCCAGTGCTAAAGTAATACTTACCAACAGTGAAATAGTACCAGCTACTCCACAATGTATAAAACTTAGACTTCCTGTAACTAATCACACATAAACCTCTGCCCCAAGTGCTATTCATCTTGACCAGAGCAGTATCCTGCTCGATACTGATAACCCACATCTAGACATAAGAGTTGTGTATCCGTACCTGTGACATCTACTCGTTCCACTGTACAACTTAGTACAGTAATACATGTGTAAGGTTGATGCTTTGAGTTTTTGTGTTCTGCTTCTCTCCTATTTGTCTAAGCTCCGGTCTAGAAAGAGAGCCCAGTTACACACTAGGCATTTAAGGGATGGGAAGTTGACCCTTAAAACACCTAGCATTAAAAAAGTAAAATCTTTTTGCCTTAATGACCTGGCCTTTCGAGTCAAAGATAGTGTAATGCTAGGTGTTTTAAGGGTCAGCTTCCCATCCCTCTAACGCCTAGTGTGTAGCTGGGCTCTCTTTCTAGACCGGAGCTTAGACAAATAGGAGAAAGGCAGGACTCAAACTCAAGGTAACAACCTTACACATGTATTACTAAGTTCTACAGTGGAAATGGGTAGATGTCACGGATACAGATATACTGGACAATTACAACTCTTATGCCTAGATATGGGTTATTAGTATCGTGCAGGATACCACTCAGTTCAAGATGAATAGCACTTAGGGCAGAGATTTATATACTGTTATTGCAGGAAGTCTAAGTTTTATATATTCGTGGAGTAGGTGGTACTGTTTCACTGTTGGTAAGTATTACTTTAACATCGGGATATGTGTACGGTTTTAGTATTATGCGGCGTTATCAGATGGTAGCGTATTCACTGTACTAGACCCATATCTCACTGCTTGGCCGTGTTCACGGTTGCACTGTCACTTTTATTCACTCCACCACTTCGATATTGTCACTGGTGCTTCTCTCACTGACTTCCTTCATGTGCTTAGTTCGCTTCTCTGCCTTCATGTCACTGAGTCACGGACACTGTACTTTCATTGTCACTCCTTTCGGGTCTGGGCGTCATGGCAGTCAGGTACAAGGGCGGCGGAGGTGACGCAGCCTCACCACTGATGGGGCTGGGTTCTGCCGGGGGCCTCTGTGTCCAGAGGCCAAGGGATCACACGCAGGGGCGTCCTCTCTCGTCCGGGGCTGCAGGTGGTGAAGGGCCCTGTACTTTCAGGGCTGGGGGTGGGAGTACGGCCCTCGGTGCTGGGGCCGAACAACTGCCTGAACTTCTCGCTCAGGCACCTGATGGAGGACGAAGATCTCCGGCGTCTGGGTGTAGGGAGGTCCCGCCTGGGGGTCCTGGGGGCGGTCTGGGGGTCCCGAGGGCTGCGGTCCCTGGTACTCGGCGGCGCCGTCAGGAAGGGGCTGAGGTGCTGGCCTACGTTGGGGTCTGTCAGGTGAGTCCTCTCCAGATCCGGCTCCGGGGAGAAGAGGCCGAGGGAAGTCACGGGGCCTCTCCAGTACTCCTCCAGGGTGGGGACCCCCTTAAAGTCGTAGGTTGGTGAACAGGATTCAGCATCTGACGGAGGAGCGGCTACAGGCTGTCTCCTGCCATAGGGCCCGGCTACTGGCCGTGGCCTTCTAGGGGTGCGACTACAGGCCATTGGTAAGGCCCAGCTACTGGGCGTGGCCTGGGGAAGGGAGCAGCTGCCAGCCGACTCAGGGGCACCTTCAGAGCAGCTACAGGCCATCTCCTGACGAAGGCAGGAGCAGCCGCAGGCCGTCTCCTGATTTCCCTCAGAGCGGCTATAGGCCATCTCCTTCAGGAGGATTGAGTGGCTACAGGCCGTCTCAGGGAGAGCACCTCCAGAGCGGCTACAGGCCGTCTCCTGACAAAGGCGGGAGCAGCTGCAGGCCATCTCCTGTTTTCCCTCAGAGCGGCTACAGGCCGTCTCCTTCAGGAGGATTGAGCGGCTACAGGCCATCTCGGGGAGAGCACCTTCAGAGCGGCTACAGCCCGTCTCCTGACGAAGGTGGGAGCGGCTGCAGGCCGTCTCCTGATTTCCCTCAGAGTGGGTACAGGCCGTCTCCTTCAGGAGGGTTGAGTGGCTACAGACCGTCTCAGGGGTGCTGACAGGAGCTGGAGTAACAACTCCACCCCAATGTTGGTTGGGGAAGGCTCGTCTGGAAGGTAGTCTTGTACTCCTGCTATGGTGGCAGTGGGCAAGCTCCTGGTCATAGGGGCACACGGCCCGGGCAGACTTATGTCATTGTCACCCTGAGGCCCAGCGCGCTGTCGTTGCTCCTCTATGGGCTCCTTCTGGGGGTGTTAGGACGCCCCCTGTGGCACTATACTGCATTTTACCATCGTCTGCTGGGAAAAAGTCACGTCCTTTTGACTGGACGTGGAAACTTTGATGTCACAGATGTGGTAGATTGGCTGTAGGTGTTGGAGGAGGGCGTGCCAGGCTGTGGTGGCTGAGTTCTCGTCTAACTGCTCGTCACAATTGATGAAGAGGGTGGATGCATCGGTTGAGGAGTGGAGGAGTCGTAGGAAGAGGTGAGGTCCTTGGACTCGTTGTTTCCGTCCAAAGGGCGGCGCCCATACAGCTCTCCGAATCCTAATGGCACTAGGTGTTATCCTCTGTGCAGGGCTGTGTTGAATGCTGGAGATGGATGGTGCGTGTGGGGTTTTATGCCGGGGTAATGTGGCGTGGTGTCTCTGGGGAGTGTAGGTGGCCGGGATTTGTGCCTGGTGTATCGTGAGTGTGAGATGATGTAGGGCACGGGTAGGGGTGTGATTATGCGGTGAGGCAGGTGGGGTAGGAGAGTGGGCTGTAGCACCAGTCGAGCAGGGCAGTACTCCCGAGGTGGATGGAAAGCTGATGACAGGGAGTGCTGGAGCTCCCGTTTCATCAGCCCTCAGGACTAGTTCCTGACGATCCCCCTTTGCTGAACTTTTTCAGTGTCTCAGTTACACAGAGAGTAGGCCAGCATGCTCTCCAGTACAAATTTCTCTAACTATCTTCACCAAACTACATGCACAGTACACACTACACTTCCTATTCAAAATTACCAAAATGGCGTCGATTAATCAAGCCTCGGAGTCCCCAGGGGGGGGGACCATAAATGCCCCCGCCATCTGCCCCTCTCCCGGTGACGACTCGAGGTGCCTGGGACCACTGTCTGACTCTCTTCTTCTTCATTTCTGCAACATTCATGGCCTTTCATCTAACTTTCGCTCTGTCGAACACCACCTCTCCTCCTCTAAACCTCACCTTCTTTTTCTAACGGAGACTCAGCTGTCTGAGGCAACCGACAGCAAACCCTTTTCTGTATCCTCCTACTTTCTCTATACTCATTTCAAAGCCAAAGGTGGCTGTTGTGTATATATACACAACGACCTATCTTGCTCTCGTGTTCCTGAACTTGACTCTTCTGTAGTCTCCACACTCTGGCTTCGGCTTTCCTGTCATTCTCTGACTAAATATATCTGTGCTGTTTACTTATCCCCTAATTCTACTGACTATCAAAAATTCTTCGACTATCTTACTTCTACGATGGAACACATTCTCTCCATTTCTCCTTTCTCTGAAATTTCCATTCTTGGAGATTTCAATGTTCACCACCACCTTTGGCTCTCCTCTCCTTTCACGGATCCACCTGGTGAACAAGCCTACATCTTTTCTATCCTTAATGACCTAGAGCAGCTTGTACAGCACCCTACCCGTATCCCTGACCGCCTTGGAGAGAGCTCCAACATACTTGACCTCTTCCTCACAACTAATCCTTCTGCTTACTCTGTTAATCTTTTCTCTCCGTTGGGCTCCTCCGATCACAACCTTATTACCTTAACCTGTCCTATCACTCCGGTACGGCCTGTGGACCCTCCAGGGAAACGTCGTCTGTGGCATTTTGGAGCCGCAGACTGGGAGGCCCTCAGGCAGTACTTCTTTGATTTTACTGGAATGATTATTGCTTCCATGGCCGTGAGCCATCTGAGTGTGCCTTGCACATTACGGAGGTTATTCTCTCGGGCATGGAAGCATACATTCCTTTCTCATATCCTTTGACTAATGCAAGAAAGCCTTGGTTTAATCACGCTTGTTCTAATGCTGTCCGCAACAAGGAGAAGGCCTACAAAAGGTATCGGAGCCAACCCACCCCTGAATCACATCATCTTTATGTTTCTGCCCGGAATCGTGCTAAGTCTGTTCTTCGCTCTACTAAAAATAATTTCATCCATACTAAATGCTCTCAACTCTCCAACTCGAATTCTTCCCGCTCCTTCTGGCACCTTGCCAAAAATCTTTCTAACAACTTTACCTCATCATCCTTCCCTCCTCTTTTTCTACTCTGATGGTTCTGTAGCTATTTCTTCTACTGATAAAGCAGATCTCTTCGCACAGAACTTTCTCCTCCAATTCCACCTTAGACGATTCCGGTGTTGTTCCTCCATCACTTCCCCCTCTGACTTCCTCATGGCTGACATTAAAATTTCTTCAGTTGATGTATTTTCTGCCATCTCTGGCCTCCAGTACTAACAAGGCATATGGGCCTGATGGGGTCCCTCCTGTTGTTCTCAAGAACTGTGCTTCTGTGCTTACACCCTGCCTAGGCAAACTCTTTCGCCTTTGTCTGTCAACTTGTACCTTTCCTTCTTGCTGGAAGTTTGCTCTCATTCAGCCAGTCCCAAAGAAGGGTGACCACTCCCAACCCTCCAACTATCGTCCAATTGCTTTAACGTCCTGTATTTCAAAAGTTTTCGAGTCAATTCTTAATAGAAAAATTTTAAGGCATCTTTCCTATCACAACCTTCTTTCCGATCGTCAGTATGGGTTCCGTCAGGGGCGGCTCCACTGTGATCTTCTCTACCTTTCAGACTCCTGGTCATCCTCCTTTCGGAACTTTGGCGAAAGCTTTGCCATTGCACTTGACATCTCAAAGGCTTTCGATCGAGTCTGGCATAAATCTTTAATTTCCAAACTGCCCTCCTACGGTTTCTATCCTTCTATCTGTGCCTTCATCGCTAGCTTCCTTTCTGGTCGTTCTATAGCCGCTGTTGTAGACGGCCACCGTTCTTCTCCTAGATCTATCAACAGTGGTGTTCCTCAGGGCTCTGTCCTATCACCAGCTCTCTTCCTTTTATTCATCAATGATCTTCTAAGCTGTACATCTGACCCTGTCCACTCATACGCTGATGACTCCACCCTCCACCTTTCCATTCGGTTCCCGCAACGCCCATCTCAACAGTTACTTCAAGAAACAAGGGATGAGGCTATGGCACACCTAATGTCTGACTTGGCTCGTATCTCTGACTGGGGTAAAAATAATATGGTTGTCTTTAATGCATCTAAGACTCAGTTCTTACACCTATCAACCCGACATAATCTTCCACAGGTATACCCATTAATGTTTAATAATATTCAGCTTAATCCTGCATCATCCTTGAACATGCTTGGGGTTTCATTTACTCGGGACTTATCTTGGAAAGATCATATTACATCTCTTGTAAAATCTGCTTCCAAGAGATTTGGTGTGCTAAGCCGTCTCCGCTCTTTCTTTACCCCTGCACAATTGTTGACTCTATACAGGGGTTTTATCCGCCCCTGTGTGGAGTACAACTCTCATGTGTGGGGAGGCTCCCCACATACAGCTCTTCTCAATAGGGTGGAGTCAAAGGCTTTTCGTCTCATTAACTCTCCTCGTCTTACTGACTCCCTTCAACCTCTGTCTCTTCGCCGCACTGTTGCATCTTTATCTCTTTTCTATCGCTACTTCAATGGTCATTGCTCCTCTGAACTGTCTGCTTGCATTCCTCCACCTCTACGACGGGCGCGTAGCACCCGTCTGGCAGCAAACTCTCATCCCTTTTCTGTCCAACTGTCTAATGCAAGAGTTAACCGTTACTCCCAGTCTTTCATTTATGCAACAGGTCAGCTCTGGAACTGTCTCTCTCTATCTGTATTTCCTGCTGCCTATGATCTCCAGTCTTTCAAGCGCAGTGTGTCCAGGCATCTCCAAATGATCGGATCTTGAATTTGGCTCTCTGTTGTGTTTTGTTTTTCTCTTGGAGGGAACTGTTACTGCGGGCTCATGGCCTTTGGTTCCTTCTTCCTCGCAGATAAAAAAAAAAAAAAAAAAAAAGGCGGGTGGGCTGGATAGGAAGCCGGAGCGATTGATGATTGTTTTAAGGGTGGGTGTGGGCAATGACATGGGTGTGCAGTGTCGGCATGTGTGTGAGGCATGTGGGGCACGCGAGGGCGGCTGTGTGGTGGTAGGAGTGTGGGCAGCACGAAGTGGGGAGCGGGGTGTAGTGTGGGTGGGTGGTGGTGGGGACATGCACAGGTGGAGTTGGGGGCGGGGAACAGGACGGGCGGAGATGAGGGGGCATGTGCGGGCAGTGGGCTGGGAGATGTGGTGGCAATGGTGGGCGACAGCTGGAGCAGGGGTGTGGTGGGCAGAGGGGGTGCGGGGGTGTGGTGGATAGAGGGGGTGTGGGGGTGTGGGAGGGACACGCGGTGCTGGGCGTGGGAGAGGAGGCGGCGGGTGGTGAGGGAGTGGGGGAGCTGTGGGGAGTTGGTGGCGTCAGTGAGTTGTCAGGTGAGGTGTGAGGCGGCGTGACAGTAGGTGAGGTGTAGGCAGTGGGGGAGGGGGAGGGAGGGAGAGAGAGGTGGCGAGGGGGAGATGTAGCAATCATAGGAGTCAGGGGGAAGGTTGGAGGCTGTGGTTGACAATGGGGAAGGTGGAGTTGGGATTGGGGAGGGGATGGTGTGTCTTGCGGGTGGGGGGTGGAAGGTTGCCAGAGTGGGTGATGGCAGGTTTTAGGGTGGGAGTGAGTGGCGAGGTTAGTGTGCGGCCCTTTGGTGCTGTGGATGCTTGTGGCGTGGTGGTGGAAGTGGTGCACCAGGGTGGGGTAGTTTCGGGCGGTGCTCCGAAGGTGGGCGTAAGCGAGACGGTGGGGCTTGAGGTGGGTGGTGTGTGGGGGTGTGAGGGTGCTCTGGCACTGGAGGTTGGTAGCAGTGGTGAGGTGGCAGGCGCGGTGGCTTGAGGTGTAGGTGGTGAGGAGGGAATGCAGTCTTGTGGCGCCATCCCGGTGTTTGGTGGTGGGGTGGTTTGGGTGGTAGCAGGGTTCTGTGCCCACGGTGTGGAGTGGGCAGTGGGTGCGAAGCCAGGGGATTGTGTGGGTGTGGGGGTGGTGGTGGGCGGTGTGCGGTGCTGGAACCGTGGTTGCTTGGTTAGAATTGGTTGTATTGGCGGCGGCGGTGGGGTGGCAGGGGCTGAGGAGTGGGGTGTGGTGGGTAGTGTGTGTCGTCGGAGGCTAGGTAAGGTGGAGTGAGGTGTGGGCAGTGAAGGAGCTGGTGGTGGGGGGGAGGTGTGGCCTCGCGGTGTTGTCTGGATGTTCGGTGATGGGGCGGTGTAGGTGGTAGCAGGGGGTTGAGCTCATGATGGAGTGGTGGGTGGTGAGGTGCGGGTTGTGGTAAGTGGCGAGGTATCTGGTGAGGTTATTGGGGACAAGCTGGGGATCCGTGGGGATGGTGAGGGTGGGGTAGGGGAGGTGAACAAAAAAGTGGAGGTGGGTGAAGGTGGGTCAGAGAAAGAGGAGGGTAAATGAGAAGAGATAGAGGGAGGAGAATGAAAGGAAATGTGTCGTTTTCCCCTGTCGTAGACTGGGGTGGGGGATGTGAGGTGGCCTCCGCTAGGATAGGGGGGTGCGGGGGCGATGGTGGGCGCCTTCCGTGCTTTTTCTTCCTATTTCTGTTTCCCCTAAGATCGGGGCAATCAGCGTGTGGTGGTGCAGCTTGTAGGCGCCCTTGGGTTGTTTTGCTGCGCCAGGCAGCTTTGAGCTGCTTGCGGATGTCGTGAATGGGGCATCCGTGGCTGCAAGCAGGAAAATCCTACGGGTCAATCGCGATGATGCCCATAGGAAACTAATCGATTGCACTGATGTGTTGAGGGGTGGAGTGGATGGCTAGAAGGTGCCTTGTTACTTGGATAGCTTTCTCCAGGTCTCCCGTAGGGTCATGTATGATAAAATGTTCTTTGATGAAACTGGGGAGGATCCTGATAAGTGTGTGAAACATGAGTTGTTCCCGGGTTTCATCATCTCCCTCTGGGTAGGAAGTGGTGACCTGGCACCTGGCTTGGATTAAAGTGTCATCCAAATTGCCATAAAAAATTAGGCTATCAATTTGGGATGGCGTCTCCACTTAACCTAGTGATCGGGTGATTGCTTGAATCACGAGTTTCATGAAATTCTGTCAGGTGAGCTCCGGGATGATCTTGGGTGCTATATTAGCTGCCGCTTTGCCCAGCAGTGGGAGTGTGACTGGAATTTTCTACTTGTCATCCTCGAAACCGATATCTAGCAAAGGTTTAATAATTGCCAGGTATGTGTGAACATCATACTATTCGGGGTCGAACTTAGGTAATTGCACATGCGGTTTGGTTGCCATTTTTTCAGTATTTCATGATTACCTCTCTCGTATGCCAGGGTCAAGAACCACCACTGTCCACCAGTGTAATGCTAGGTGTTTTAAGGGTCGGCTTCCCGTCCCTTAAACGCCTAGTGTATAGCTGGGCTCTCTTTCTGGACCGGAGCTTAGACAAATAGGAGAGAGGCAGGACACAAAAACTCAAGGCAACAACCTTACACGTGTATTACTAAGTTCTACAGTGGAAATGGGTAGATGTCACGTACACAGATACACTGGACAATTACAACTCTGATGCCTTGATATGGGTTATTAGTATCGCGCAGGATACTACTCGGGCCAAGTTGAATAGCACTTAGGGCAGAGGTTTATATACTATTATTGAAGGAAGTCTAAGTTTTATATATTCGTGGAGTAGGTGGTACTGTTTCACTGTTGGTAAGTATTACCTTAACACTGGGGTTTGTGTACGGTTTTAGTATTATGCGGGATTATCAGATGGTAGTGTATCCACTGTACTAGACCCATATCTCACTGCTTGACCGTGTTCACGGTTGCACTGTCACTTTTATTCACTCCACCACTTCTATATTGTCACTGGTGCTTCTCTCATTGACTTCCTTCATGTGGTTAGTTCACTGCTCTGCCTTCATGTCACTGAGTCATGGACACTGTACTTTCACTGTCACTCCTTTCGGGTCTGGGCATCGTGGAGGTCAGGTACAAGGGCGGCGGAGGTGACGCAGCGTCACTACTGATGGGGCTGGGTTCTGCTGGGGACCTCTGTGTCCAGAGGCCACGGGATCACGCGCGGGGATGTCCTCTCTTGTCCGGGGCTGTGGGTGGTGAAGGGCCCCGAGCTTTCAGGGCTGGGGGCTGGAGTATGGCCCTCAGTGTTGGGGCCGAGCAACCTCCTGAACTTCTTGCTCGGGCGCTTGACGGAGGATGATCTCTGGCGTCTGGGTGTAGAGAGGTCCCGCCCAGGGGTCCTGGGGGCAATTTGGGGGTCCCGAGGGCTGCCATCCCCAGTACTCGGCGGCGCCGTCAGGAAGGGGCTGCAGCGCCAGCCTATGTCAGGGTCCATCAGGTGAGTCCTCTCCAGGTCCGGCTGCAGGGAGAAGAGGCCGGGGGAAGTCACGGGGCCTCTCCAGTACTCCTCTAGGCTGGGGACTCCTTCAGAGTCATAGGTTGGTGAACAGGAGTCAGCACCTGAAGGAGGAGAGGCCGTCTCCTGCCGTAGGGCCCGGCTACTGGCCGTGGCCTTCTAGGGGCGCAACTACAGGCCATCACTAAGGCCTGGTTACTGGGCGTGGCCTGGGGAAGGGAGCAGCTGCCAGCCGACTCAGGGGCACCTTCAGAGTGGCTACAGGACGTTTCCTGACGAAGGCAGGAGCGGCTATAGGCCGTCTCCTGATTTCCCTCAGAGCGGCTACAGGCCATCTCCTTTAGGAAGGTTGAGCGGCTACAGGCCGTCTTGGGAAGGGCAACTTCAGAGCGGCTCCAGGCCGTCTCCTTTCAGGAGCGTTGAGCGGCTACAGGCCGTCTCTGGAAGGGCACCTTCAGAGTGGCTACAGGCCATCTCCTGACGAAGGCAGAAGTGGCTGCAGGCCATCTCCTGTTTTCCCTCAGGGCGGCTACAGGTTGTCTCCTTCAGGAGGGTTGAGCGGCTACAGGATGACTCAGGAAGGGCACCGTCAGAGCAGCTACAGGCCATCTCCTGATGAAGGCGGGAGTGGTTGCAGGCCATCTACTGATTTCCCGTGGAGCGGCTACAGGCCGTCTCCTTCAGGAGGGTTGAGCGGCTACAGGCCGTCTCAGGGATGCTGACAGGAGCTGGAGTAACAGCTCCACCCCGATGTTGGTTGGAGAAGGCTCGGCCAGAAGGTAGTCTTATATTCCTGTCAGGACTCCATATTATAAATACAAATCATAATAGATAGCATGATGGATAGATAGATAGATAGATAGACAGAGCACCAGACAAGGTGTGGGAATGGGAAATTAGCTTGCAGCTCTTAAAGTGAAGGAATGCTAGACGTGCACTGGAAGCTGTACATGCACACAGACATATAGTGTTCTAGAAGCTTCACAAGAGTATAGCCCACGTGACACGACCCCTGCTAAACGAGAATGTAGGAATCAGAGCTCAGAAAGGGGCTGGCCATAGAACCGGCAGGTAGTGGAGAGATCAAATAAGGAGAGGGGTCCGACTAGACTTAGTTAGTAAATTAAGTCCCTCTGTAATACATATGCTGCTCAACTTAGACTTTCTTGGAAGATAATAAATCAAGATCAACTCCCTGTATTCATCTTGAACTCCTGCTCTTCAATTACCAATATAACTTTAACCAAAACTCAAGAGTTAAATATTACAAGGCTAAAGAGTTACACATATATAAATAGTGGCTACGAAGTTTCTACACTAAATGGTTGCAGTAACGATCGACACACCGCCTAAAAATCATCATTTCTACAAAAGCAGGCAAAACTGTAACCAAGATCAGCTCCAGTTCTACAGCTGACTCTGCATTATCAAGACACTACAATTCTATGATCAAGTAACCACAAGCGAGTATACAATAAGAAGAACGAGTCTACGAGCCTACGAGTCTACGTGCATACAGTAGCAATGACGAGTTACGAGTGAGGATCAACAAGCTCTACAATTAACATCAAATAACAAGTCTACAAGACAACTCTATAATCCTCTTCATGCAACTGCATGTATCAGCAAGAAGAATAAAAAACAAAAGTAAACAAAAAGCAAGAACAAAGCAACAAGTACTAGATCCCCAACGCTCTCTCCTACCACCCCCCAACCTCCATCGCTGACGCAGAGGTCAAGACGACACGGCAAACACCAGAGCCACATTTATAAAGCATCTTACTCACCTTTCCTCACTCAGGTTACTCATCGCTACTCAGTTACTCACCACAGCTACCAGTGTGGGAAGCCGACGTCACCATGTGTATCTGCTGAGACGACGTCATCATGCGTGTTTGCTGAGAAGACGCCACGCCAATCAACGTGTGACTGACACCAGGCACTTCTCACCCACTGCTCGTTATTCATTCTTACTCACATAGCTCCTACTCATACTCACTTATTTCCACAGTATTGAGTGGGAATTCAACGTTCTATAGTGAGGTTCGCCTGTGACTACAGCTGTTAACCACTACATTCATCAGGGCATGGAATTTCCTGAGTAATATCGTCCATCAACACAGCCCTAGAATTATCGAGAGGAGATCTTCATTCAACTCTGCATTCATCTTCCGAGATCGACAGCTGCTTTCGACTCGCCTCTCCGAGTGATCATCTGTATCAAGTGGGTGTAATTATACTTACTCATTTATTCTCAGTGCTTAAATTAGGTACAATTACCTCCTTTACTTATTTTTATATATACACTTTTACACTCGCTATCTATCATTCATTACAACTCATTTACTCATCTATTTAGTTAGGACATAAACAAAAGACATATTTCATAACACAGTACCTTAGCAACATGAATTCTTTTTAGCTGAGTGATATGACAGGAATATTTTCACCTCCACCCGTGTTAGTACCAGATGGTACACAGTTAGCGTCCACTGCCGATACACAATTAGGAGAGCACCAGTGTCAGGACTCCAAATTATTGTAGAAACTTCGTAGCCACCATTTATATATATGCAACTCTTTAGTCTTGAGTTTTGGTTAAGTTAATTTGGTAATCGAAGAGCAGGAGAAGTTAAAGATGAATACAGGGAGTTGATCTTGATTTATTATTTTCCAAGAAAGTCTAAGTTGAGCAGCGTATGTATTACACAGGAACTTAATATACTAGCTAAGTCTAGTTGGACCCCTCTTCTTATTTGATCTCTCCACAACATGCCGGTTCTATGGCCAGTCCCTTTCTGAGCTCTGATTCCTACATTCTCGTTTAGCAGGGGTCGTGTCACGTGTGATATACTGTCGTGGAAGCTTCTAGAACACTGTATGTCTGTGTATATGTACAGCTTCCGGTGCACGACCAGCATTCCTTCACTTAAAGAGTTGCAAGCTAATTTCCCGCTTCCACATCTTTTCTGGTGCTCTGTCTATCTCTCTATCTATCTATCAATCACGCTATCTATTATGATTTGTATTTATAATATGGAGTCCTGACACCAGGGGAACACACCCACCCTACAAAATTAACCACAAACTAAAGATAAAGAAATTAATACCTCAATTCTAGATGATAATGATGATTGGCAAACCCCCTCTGATGTAGCGAGTGAGAACTTTGTCTCTGACCTGCATATCTATGAAAATATACTTAACAGAGTTCATCGTTCAGGGAAAGCCTATTCCACTATTCCCTCACACAACGATTAACTAGTCCAAGTTAAATTAACAGAGCAACCAGTGAATATGAATACCACGGATCAAACAACCCCACCTCATGTTTACGTCTACCATGAGGATAAAACTGCCCCGAAATTCTCTGGCGCAGAAGAAGATCGCATTGAATGTCATTTCATTGGTCAATCAGTGCAAACAGATCTTCGTAAAAAGGCACATAACAGATGAACAAGAGAAAATTGCTATTTTTTTCCTCGGATTAATCAGGAATGTTGCCCAGCAGGAGACATGCTAAAGTCAGATACGCTCCTTCGAGCTAGGACGTATGATGCATTTAAAACTGAATTTTTGAAGAAATTTTCTGGAGGTATGAACTTTTTGCTCGGTATAATTCCAGAATTACATAAGATTGTAGATCTTGTAAGGGAGAACACTACAAATCATGTGCTCAGTGAAATAACTGCCGATCAAAAGAACATTATTATCTACCTTAGAAAATTCAAACTGAATAACAGGAGATGGGAAGATGTCCCCAGACCTCGTCGTGGACATCATTGGTTATGTAGCTGCCTTGTGTAAATTACCTGATAGGACCCTTAAGATCGCCAAGACGATCGCGTACACCCCAGGTATGTGCTTACTAGACTTAATGAACGAGGTAGAGATGCAGTGTAGTAAAGCAGGGGTGATCGAAACAATCACATTCTAGTAGAATGAGAGTGCCTGAGACAGTATCAGCTGTGAAAACAGCTACACCTACCCCAAACAGAGAACAAAATCGATCGCGACCCGAAAGCAGGCAGAGCAAACAACCAAACGCGTCGAGGCAACGATCACAAACACCAAGTCAGAGGCAGTTTCATAAGTTTCCGAGCAGTCCGAGCAGATCTCGCGCCACAGACACCAATAAATATGGGAATTCATCTCGTAGATCACAGTTAGGAGATAGGTCCATTCTATGCCATTATTGTGCAAAACCAGGACATACAAGGAATGAATGCTTTATCAAAACAAAAGAGGATAGACATAACACACAAGAATTGGGTCCCTACTGTAGGCATCATAGGTGCCAAGGGCACTGGACCAGTAACTGCAAAACAGTAGAAAAATTAGTGTCTCTTTTCGAATCGGGGGAAGACCAAGTCACGACAAAAAATGAACAAACGTAAAGAAAAGCAAGGCTAAAATTCACATAGGAGGCATGTTGAGAAATGAGTGTATCCTGATACCAGCTGTATGTGAGGATCAAAATGTTTCCTTATTTTTAGACACAGTGAACTTAATAACACAAAAAGAAATAAATAGAATTTTTAGAAATAAGAAGAAAGTAACTCTTCTGGAAGAATCTGATTTAGACTTATATACAGTAGATGGCAAACAAATCACAGTAAAAGGTATGATACGGTTAAACATCAGTTTCACAGAGACTACAAGACCAATCTCTGCATTTTTTTATATCGTTGAAAACTTAGCAATTAAAGTTCATATGTTAATGGACTTAAGATGCATGAGAACAGAGAAAATAACTTTACGCCCACAAATGAATGGAATAGACTTTGATAATGAATTCATAGAGGAAATACCATCAGAGTCCTCACCGACTAGTAAAACAGAACCAAAAAGAATTGGTAATATTAAAAGCTTAAAGAAACATACACAAACAGATGAGTGCATAGATCTACTCCCCCCCCCCCAGCCTCCAGGACTAGAAACCCAGGTAACGGTACTGATTTGCCAGTTTTTCCCGTCTATCTCACCAATGATTTAGTTATACCACCTAACTCCTATATGAAAGTTACCGTAAAGAGCAAAATACGGAATAGTACTGTTCTTGTCTTAGAAGAGTTATGTAAAGTAAAAGGATTGTCAGTAGAAAATGCATTATGTCAGATGAACGACGAAGGGCAAACTCAGATATTCATAATTAATCACATGAATGGGGAAGTACAGTTAAAAAAGTGGACCTGTATAGTTAATATTGAAAAATGTCCTGCCCCTGTAATGGAAATAGTTTTAGCTGGAGTGACAAGTGAGATAAAATCTACGGATAGAGAAAGCATAAAAGAGAATTTAATTTACTCAGGTGAATTTGATGAAGAAAATGATTTGTTAACCCTGTTGGAAAAACACCGGGACACCGTAGCATTACCCGGAGAACAATTAGGGTGTACTAACCTGATTAGTCACAAGATTAATGTGCACCCAGATACACCACCAATCTTCGTACCTGCCTACCGAATCCCACAATCACAGCGTACACTCACAAATCAGTATGTCGATGAAATGTTAAAACTTGGAATTACTGAGCCATCAGTCTCCCCGTGGAATGCCCCATTATTCTTCGTGCCCAAACGAAATAGAGAAATGCGTGAGGTAGTAAATTACCGTAAACTAAACAATCACACAATCCCAGACCGATTTCCTATGCCACTGCTAAGCGACATCCTACAGAATATTGGACCATAAAATAATGTATTTTCCACGATCGATTTGCTAGGTGGTTATTATCAAATTCCTGTAGATCAGGAGTCACGTAAATACACTGCCTTTTCCACAAATAGAGGACACTATCAGTATAGAAGGATGTCAATGGGACTGAGGACAGCCCCGGGCATATTCCAGCGTCTTATGAATTACGCATTGTCCGGTATTTTAGGACAAGGAATATTTGTTTATCTTGACGATATTATCATCGCAACGAAAGATATCACAGAACATCTCCAGAAATTAGACCTACTCTTACAAAAGCTTGGTGATGCTGGTTTAAAATTTAAGCTTTCTAAATGCAAATTTGGCTTTAGGGAAATAAAATTCTTAGGCCACACATTAAGTGCTAATGGTATTCACACCACCAGTGACAAAATACAGGCAGTGAGAGACTTTCCTGAACCCAATACGAATGACGAAGTCAGACAATTTTTAGGTCTAGCTGGGTACTATAGGTCATTCGTACAACAATTCTCTCATATAGCCTTTCCTCTATTCCAACTACTCAAAAAAGATGCTATATTCCAATGGGGAGATGAACAAAAACAAGCATTTAACAAAATAAAAAATAAACTAACAAATGCACCTTGTTTGGCATATCCGGATTTCACAAAACCATTTTTTATTTGTACAGATGTATCAGTTAAAGGAATAGGGACTGTTTTGATGCAAGAAGATAAAAGAGGACAGAATCAACCAATTGCATTTGCCAGCAAACAAATAAAACGTGCAGAGAAAAATTATTGCACTACAGACTTAGAGGCACTTGCAGCGGTTTTTGCATTACAAAAGTTTCGAAATTTGGTATATGGTTACGAAATACACTTATTCACCGACCATAAACCACTAGTGGGTATGTTTAAAGAGAAACTCCTCTCTGGGAGAAGAGCAAGATGGAAATGTACAGTCCAAAACTACAATGTATATATTCATTATATACAAGGCAAAATGAATCTAGTAGCCGACGCATTATCTAGGAACCCGAACACAATTCAGGTCGCGGCATTAGATCTCAAAGGAGGCATCCCAAACCTCGATGATATCGCGAAAGCACAGAGACTTGATCCAACATGGTCTAAAGTTTTATACAAGTTAGAAAGTGGAGATGACATACAATTACCCAAACTACATGTACCACTTGAAAAATTCACAATAATCAATAATGCCTTATACAGGATCAACTCAGGACAACCAAAACGCCAAAGAAATAATAAACAATTGGTAGTACCTAATGACATGATACCCCAAGTATTACGAACGATACACGATAGTCCACACGCAGGACATCCTGGAAAAGATAGGACATTCAAACAAGCCTAGTTGTTATATTACTGGCCATCATTACGAAATGATATAAACAATCATATAGATAGATGCTAATCATGTGCAAAACACAAAGGATACCCAATTTCACCTGCATCTATGGGTAATTACCCTGTACTATATCAACCATACGACGTTGTCACGGTTGATTTACTCAAGATACCAGTATCATACAATAATAACCAATACCTATTCGTTACAACGGATTATTTTTCCCGTTATGTAATTTTAGCCCCAATTAAAGATAAAACAGCAGAGACAGTAGCAAAGGCAATAATAAATAATGTAATATGTCGCTTTACTACCCCAAAGGTACTAATAAGTGATAATGGAGGAGAATTTAATTCTGATATCTTACAAGAAATACGTAAACAATACAATATCAAAAAGGTTAACGTTTTAGCCTATCACCCAGCATCTAATGGGTTAGTAAAGAGACAAAACAAAAAAGTATTAGATGTGCTACGACACATTCTCAATGAAAATTATGCAAGCTGGGATGATTGGATTCCCAGAGTAGAAGCCTCAATTAATGGATCTATAAATGAATCCACAGATGACACACCACGTTTCATTATATATGGGACAGACAAAAAACTACCATATGAGTTCCTAGAAGGTGACAGTCTGCTCATATACAACTACGATGATTACTCTAAACTCCGTTTACGTGTATTCCAGGACATACACAAAAGAGTCAAAAAACAATTAACGATGTCCAAGGAAGAAATGACGGAGGCATGAAATAAAAAGGCAAGAGACTCGCCTATCAGCTTAGGAGACATTGTCTATTGTATCATTCATACGAGAGACAATTAATTATCCCCAAAATTTGAGGGGCCCATACAGAGTAATTAACATAAAAGCAAACAAAGTTTTAATTAGGTCACTGTCAAGTGGCGAAGAGAAACAAGTTCATATTGACCATTTAAAACGAGTTTCAAGGGAACTATCCAATAATTATACAGTCTCGGATACCACCGAACAACCGAACGTTACTCATGAAACCAATCAAGAAAACAACAATAATTACAAAAATACATTAAGGTCATATACCAAACAATCAAACATAGGTGCAACTGTTCCAATAAAATCTACAATACATCATTTACATGATTTAAATATCGATTTAAACTCCTTCTACAAATGAAATAACAGTCAAGTTATTGTTCTCCGTTAGTCAGCCGTAACGCACATCATCACTATCATCGACCACAGCATGACCATATTAGAAAATTAATTGATTTTTTTGACGGTAGGTAACAATGAAGGGACTTATGCTATGGACTCTCCTCTACATAGCAAGAGGATATGCTCACTTAGACCCCCAACATATAGTACGGCAATGATGCCTCATAGCTCCAACGGCCACGACGTCAATCGTAAAGGATGTCATGAGTACTGACATCAGTTTGGATTACTTATACGAATTACCTTCTTGTCTAGAAAACATCGCGAGACCCATGAGGACTCTGGACTTCATGATAGGAGGCTATGTTTCACAAGCACATAACACAAAGGAAGTGGATGAAATAGTGAAGTCAGCTAAATGGAAGATAGAACAGGAGAAGTTAACTATGCTCATCATGATCCAAAATCTCCCACCTCATGGAACAGAGGTACTGAGCGCCACGAACAACATTACACGTACTCGCCAAAAGCGCGGTTTGTTTGACCTGGGTGGTGCAGTTCTTGGGAACATCTCCGGATTGGCTAAAGAGGAAGACCTTCAAGAAATAAACAACAAATTTAATAAAATAGCTCAGGTACTAACATACCAAGATAAATTCATCGCAGGACATAACTCAGCAATGAAGACAATCGTGAAAAATCTGAAAAAGGCGGAAAACATAGCTCTCGAAAGTGTAGATAAAATAATTGACATGGAAGGTAACATAACACTTTTCCAACACTTCTCCATCATCACGGAACACATTGACACAATTCTATTACAATTAGACAACACTAGAGTTCGTTACAGGGCACTTATGCAAGGAATTTCGAATGCCGGTAGTGACAAGATCACAACTGACTTACTTCCATTTCATGAGCTACATCAGATAATTAGTCAAGGCATACATAAACATAAATTGAAGCCTTTGTTCCGAAGTAGGGATTTCATGCAATATTATCCATATTTAGAAGCAACACTAACACCAACATCAGTAGTAGTTCATGTACAGTCGTGGTCATAAATAATCACCTATCATCCGGTACCCCGTGTCTCAGACTGCCTCATTTATGCGCGGGAAGTCACAGTGGAGTACGAGGGGCTGAGAGGGAGGGGCCAGAGAGAGAAGGGAAGGTGGATGGGGGGACGAGTGATGGTGTGAGGGTGGAGTTAGGGAGGGGACGGAGGGCAGGTAGTGGAGGTAGAATAAAATGCGAAGTGGTCGGTGGTCACATTACTTGTCTATTTTCTTTCATTCAGGGCATGATAAAGGAGATAATATTCGGTAGATAGCGCTGCATTATATTTTAAGTAGCGGCGTCAGATAAAAAGCTATAGATCAAATGCTGGTTCATGAAAGAAATATATTGACAAGACAGATCAAACATTAGTCCAGAGCCATCAAGACTGTGTGGGCTCAGATTGTCAACGCATGGGAGCCAGAGAACGATACGACACAGGCCCGCCTCCTCCAGCACACCATGGACGAGCGGGAGCTGTTCAGACGAAACCAGCAAACCATCAACAACATTGTATCCTCGTTGCCGTGAAGACTGCAAGAGGTTATTACGAGGCAGGAGGAAACTGGACTACCTACTAAGGCTTTCCATGTTGCTTTGGCTTTACCAATGTCAGTAAACACTGACATAGATATATTTTGGAAGTCTGGGTAGGATTTTATTTTCCTTCTAATATTTTATGAGAGATACTGTAATTATATCCACCCATGTGCACAGACATCAAGGTTATTTATTTTTTATGCACAGTTTTTAAACAGCCTTTCCATTTAGAGATGTCATAAAATTGTTGGCACGATTGTGACTATATAGAGGGAGTGTATACCGAGGGTATGATCATATTTACTGTGGACACAGCCATGCCAAAGTTTGCATATGATATTTAGTTCCATTAATTACATCTAAGGGTAGAGGACGTTTCTTGATTAAGAATTACGGAAGTCAAAGTCATCCAAATTCCATTCTGCTTCCGAAATCAAAATATACGGATAAACACAAATATTCGGCTCCGCACTAATGTTTGATCTGACACGTTAGTATATTTCTCTCACAACCCAGCCCTTGATATCACCACCACTCTAAAGCTTTTTATCTGACGTCGGTATTCAAGATGTAATGCACCATTATCTACCGAATATTAACTCCTTGAAATCATGTTTTGAATGAAAGAAAATAGAAAATAATGTGACCACCGCTTCGCATTCATTCTCCCTCCCCTACCTTCCCTCCCTCCCCTCCCTTACTCCTACTCCATCCCCACACAGTCACTCACCCCCGACCCTTCTCTCTCGGGCCCCTCCTTCTCAGCCCCTCTTGCTCCGCTGTGACTTGCCGTGCATAAAGGAGGAAACCTGAGGCATGGAGTACTGGAGGATAGGTGATTATGTATGACCACGACTGTACCATTTATAACTGACGACCTGTTCACAGTATACGAAATACACCCCTTCCCTTCTAAGAATAATAACACTTTGGTCATCATCAACATCAACACAGACACCGAACTCATCATGGTCTCCAGGAGACGGAACACTGTCACTTTCGCAAGTGAATCAACGATTGAACAAAAGTCCCGCACATCCTTACATGCTGTTCACCTTTGTCCTGCGTACATTTTCACGTTTCAGCCTACTGAAACAGTCTCTTGTGAAATGGCTGTCATAAGAAATCAAAACATTCATAATCACAGCAACTTCACTTTTGCCCCAGATAAGCTTGTACACCCTCAACACATTGGACACTCACAGTTTTTTTTTTTTTTACTCATAACACATCAGTTTACATAGTCTGTCCAGATATACCACCATCTCATACTTCAGCATCAGGATTATACATAGCACCAGACTACTGTGCGGTATTTACACCATCCATGTCCACTTTATCCACCATCAGTCACTACGCCATCCTCAATCATACACACAAACATTTCCACCCACTGCCAAATATGGACTTAAACATGAGCACAAGTATTAAGTTGACTTCACCTAAGTTTGAAACTATGCAACTGATCAATGAAACAATGAAGCCCTGGGAAGATTTGAGTTTGAGTACGTTCAACCCATATTATGTGTATAGCCCAGCACCTACTGTCTTTATAATCTTCTGTATTGTTTTTGCAGTAGTGTTGTTCGCAGTGCACAGAATGCATGCAAGAACTGCAAATTTGGAGTCAATATTTAGTGAGGGTAGAGTAAGCATCCAAGTTAACCCCCCTGAATGAAGTGTACATATTTTGTATATAGTATTAATTTTATTTTAAAAAAATAATGACACATGATATAGAAGTGTACCAGTATCATTATCTCCATATGAAATGTTAATAGCTCTTACCATAATCTTAACTTTGAACTATTTTTTTTTGCATATATGCATTTTACTGTTATACATACACATCTTACAAAATGTCATACAGTAACCACTTTAACCATATTGCATTTATTCAGTTATGTATACAACTTGTTTAAAATGTAATATTACTAGATCATTGCAATAGCAACATGAATATTATATCTATGCAATATTATAATCAATGTTATGTATTAACAGATTAGCATATGTCAATGAAGATTGCGTCGGAGGACCGCCAGTTGGCGGGACCGAGCGATGTCAGGACTACATATTATAAATACAAATCATAATAGATAGAATGATGGATAGGTAGATAGATAGATAGATAGAGCACCAGACAAGGTGTGGGAACGGGAAATTAGCTTGCAGCTCTTAAAGTGAAGGAATGCTAGACGTGCACCGGAAGCTGTAAATAAACACAGACATACAGCGTTCTAGAAGCTTCACAACAGTATAGCCCACGTGACACGACCCCTGCTAAACGAGAATGTAGGAATCAGAGCTCAGAAAGGGGCTGGCCATAGAACTGGCAGGTAGTGGAAAGATCAAATAAGAAGAGGGGTCCGACTAGACTTAGTAAATTAAGTACCTCTGTAATACAGATGTTGCTCAACTTAGACTTTCTTGGAAGATAATAAATCAACTCCCTGTATTCATCTTTAACTCCTCCTGCTCTTCGATCACCAATATAACTTTAACCAAAACTCAAGACTTAAATATTACAAGACTAAAGAGTTACATATATATAAATGGTGGCTACGAAGTTTCTACATTCCTACTATGGTGGCGGCAGGTGAGCTCCGGGTCATAGCCTGGGTGGACTTATATCATTGTCACCCTGAGTCCTGGCGCGCTGTCGGTGCTCCTCTGTGGGCTCCTTCTGGGGGTTTTAGGACGTCTCCTGTGGCACTATACTTCATTTTAGAGAGAGAAAGAGAGAGAGAGAGAGAGAGAGAGAGAGAGAGAGAGAGAGAGAGAGAGAGAGAGAGAGAGAGAGAGAGAGAGAGAGAGAGAGAGAGAGAGAGAGAGAGAGGATTGAGGGCAATTGTGAAAATGACCTTGAAAGGAGGGAGGTAGGGAGGGTGGACGTCTGTAAAGGGGCTATCACATGGAGACTCATGATGGAAGGCTGCCAGACCCATTCGTGGACGTCCACAGTAAGCGTGGACGTCCATGACTCGTAGTCTCCTTTTCTAGCGAGTTTATCCATTGTTGTGGCCAAGTAATGTGTGTCGTCTGCTATCTTATTTAATGAGTAATTCAATACCGTTAGTAAAGTTTGTATAATCATTTTACACAACTTATTATGTTTTTATTTATTTTAGAAAAAAAAACATTGCTAAAGTCACTAGCTGGTTCACGTACATTGTTGTTGATGATAAACACGTCGTCTGTTAGGGAGTCAGAATAAGTGACCACCCAGTCGCATGGGGTGAACTCGATATCAGTCACTTTCGGGTCTGGGCATAGTGGCGGTCAGGTACAAGGGTGGCAGAGGTGACTCAGCCTCACTACTGATGGGGCTGAGTTCTGCCAGGGGCCTCTGTATTCAGGGGCCACGGGATCACACATAGGGGTGTCCTTTCTCGTCTGGGGCTGCTGGTGGCGAAGGGTCCCACGCTTTCAGGGCTTGGGGCGGGAGTCTGGCCCTCAGGGCTGGGGCCAAATAGTTGCCTGAACTTCGCACTCAGGCACCTGATGGAGGACAAAGATCTCCGCCGTTGGGGAGTAGAGAGGTCCCGCCTGGGGGTCCTGGGGGCGGTCTGGAGATCCCAAGGACTGCAGTCCCCGGCAGTCGGGGACACCATCAGAAGGGGTCTGCAGCATCGGCCTACGTCGAGGTCCGTCAACGAGTCCTCTCAGGAACCAGCTGCAGGGAGAAGAGCCCGGTGGTAGTCACGGGGCATCTCCAGTACTCCTCCAGGCTGGGGGCTCTTTCTGGGTCATAGGCTGGTGGGCAGGAGTCAGCACCCGATGGAGGAGCGGCTACCGGTCGTCTCCTACCGTAGGGCCCAGCTACTGGCCGTGATCTTCTAGGGGCACGGGTACTGGCCACTGCTAAGGCCTGGCTACTGGCCATGGCCAGGGGAAGGGAGCGGCTACAGACCAACTCAGGGGCACCTTCGGAGCAGCTACTACCGGCCGCCTCCTGACGAAGGCGGAAGCAGCTACCGGCCGTCTCCTTGTTACCTCTTGAGCGGCTGCAGGCCATCTCCTGTAGGAGGGTCGAGTGGCTACAGGCCGTCTTTTGGGGGGCAGCTTCAGAACGGCTACCGGCCATCTCCTGATGAAGGTGGGAGCGGCTACCAGCTGTCTCCTTGTTACCTCCAGAGTGGCTGCAGGCCATCTCCTGTACAAGGGTTGAGCAGCTTACGGCCGTCTCAGGGGTGCTGACTGGAGCATGAGTAACAGCTCCACCCCGTGGTAGTCGAGGGTCGGGTCGCCCGCAAGGTAGTTGCGGTTTCCTGCTTTGGTGGCGGTGGGTGAGTTGTGGGTCATAGGGGCGCGTTGCCAGGGAGGACTTAGGTCCCTCTCTCACGGATCTGGACTGCGCACTGTCTACTTCTCTGTGGGCTCTTTCTGGGGGTGTCGTGTTGTTTCAGAGCTCAAACCCGGCATTTTAATATTGTTATGCTGAGTGTTTTTAGGTCGACTTCTCGTCCTAAAGACACCAGCAACTGAGCGGGGTCCTCTTTCTAGACCGGAAATAGAACACTTACAAAGGGCACAAAAACTCGGCAAGACACCTTAACACATATTGCCTTAGTCCAATTTCCCTTTCAATATACACACAATGGTGCACTAGATGTGGAACGGGCATAGTGACAGGCTAGTTAACAATAATACATCACGTCACACAGACACTGTGATTATACCTGAGTTAGGGTACAAGAGAATATCACATAGGTATGGTGACACCGTTCATACAGTCGGTCACCTCAGACTTTGCGTAGTACACTTGTCTGCTGCATTTAGGTATCGCCACATGCTTGTATATTGGTCTAGTCCTAGGAACCTAGGCAGTGACACAGCACACTGAGTACGTTAGGTTAGAGACACTTTACTGGTGGTGTTCCTGTCTCACAGTCTTTAGAATACACAGGCACTGTTACTGCTAAGTCTCTGACATGACACTGGGATCTCACTACATCGTCACTGGGCTGCCGAGGTCTGGGCTTAGTCGAGATGGTGCCCGGGAGTCGGAGGGAGCCCTACAGGTGAGCCCTCCTGTAGTAGGCACGTGACTGCTCTTAGGGACGTCACAGCCCGGGCGCGTTTTTGGTCTGGGGTGCAGGTGCAGGGAGGCCCTTTCTTGTCAGGGCCTCGACCTGGTGACAGGTCCTCAGGACTGGGGCCAAACAGCATCAGGAGTTGGGCCTGCAGCTTTTTACTCCGTGTGGAGGGCCGACAGTGAGTGGGGCCAGGGTGGTCCTGCCTTGGGGTCTGAGGACTGGCCCTGGGAGGCCTGGTACTGCGGTTGCCTCTAGGTTGGGGCGCCATCAGGGGTTGTCTGCAGCATCTCGTCTGTGAGGCGTCTGTCAGGACCCGGCATCGTCCAGGGGCAGGCTGGAGGGTGTGGATCCCACCTTCAGTGACCGGGCCTCGCCACCACTCCTGGAATGGCAGCACCTCCAGGGAACCACACCTGAAGGGAGAGACAGAAGGGTGTCCTGCGCAGCCGCTGGGTGGAAAGTGGGCGGCCCAATGGACCTTCTCCACAGGGAGAACCCTCAGGACTGTAGACGAAGGGCGTACAGTGGCTGTCCCTTCCCCGACGTGTACAGTGGCCTTCGTCACTGTTCCACAGGCCCTTGGGATAGCAGCAGAAGGACATACAGTGGCCATTCCTTCCCTGGTGCATACAGTGGCCATCGCTGTGGTGCTGCTTCCAAAGGAGGAAGAGGCAGATGAGGGATGTACAGTGGCTGTTCCCTCCCCGGCGCGTACAGTGGCCATTGCCACGGTCTGCCTGCATGACGGGAAGTAGCTGAGGAACGTACAGTGGCCATTTCCTCCCCGGTACATCCAGTGGCCATTACCGCGGTGCTATTCCCGTAGGAGGAGGAGGAGGTGGAGGAGGGACATACAGTGGCTGTTCCCCCGACGCATACAGTGGCTGTTCCCCCGACGCATACAGTGGCTGTCGTCGCGGTTCCACTCCTCCTACCTTTGCCTGTTGGTGTGCGTACAGTGGCTGTCACACCGAGGCGGGCTCCAGATGTGGCTGCAGCAGAAGGATGTACAGTGGCCGTTCCTTCCCTGATGCGTGCAGTAGCCATCGTCACAGTGCTACAGGGGGAAACAGCTGAGGGACATACAGTGGCCGTTCCCTCCCTGGTACGTCCAGTGGCCGTTACCGTGGTGCTGCCCGGGACTGAATCTGGAGCAGTCCCATGATCCTGACAAGGGCTGGTCCAGCCGAGAAGTAGTCTCGCATCCCTGCGACATCGTGGTTGGGCAGGTTGAGGGGAAGAGGAACACAAGGTCGGGGCGCATCTGAGTCCATCTCGCTCTGGGCTGGCGCCGCACTCACCCGGCCCACTGTGGTGTCCTCCTAGGGTGGGGGTGGGGCTGTGGCTCCATAGTGGGGTGGGAAGTCTGGCAGCGGGAGCGCGCATTTCAGATATGTTTAAAGACAAATTCTGTTATTAATGAGTAGCGTAACATGATGATCATTAAGAGAAATGGAAAGGGAATTAAGAAAGTATCACACACACACACACACACACACACACACACACACACACACACACACACACACAAAGTGACAATGCAGAATTGAATTGCAACTTTAGGATTGCATTTGACATAGTTAACAGTAATGAAAGTTACAAAAAGAGCCTTAACTACAAAAAGGGCAACTATCATGACCTAAAGAAATACTTCTTAGAAAAAGATTGGAAAAAAGAGCTTCCCAGCAAACATGGTTGTGTTAGATCAGAACCGCACCGATGCTGGCTTGTGATAGCACATGGTGTCGGAATGGTACAGGCAAGCCAGATGACCTGAATCGTCCCAATGCAAGTGCCGACAACCGTTTGCATATAGATCCAGATTCGGCTCTGTTCTGGCCCAACATCATGTCTGTATCGAAAGCCAGTAATCTAATCTGAATCGGGTGTACGTAATCGGGCCAATTTACAAGTGTGTCTGGACAGCTCGAAATTAACAGATCTTGAAATTCGCTTTTTCTTTCTTTGAGGGAATAACATTGTAAACTTTTATCCTTTAAATGCTTCTAAAGAAAAAAAAAAATCAGGATTCGAACCTTTGTCCTCTGAATGCCTGCTATACAGTCCACAACACTTGACAGCTGATTTACTGAGTGGAATCTCTCTTACCCAAGTTACATACATCTATGAATGCACATTATGTTGCCAGCTCAGTAACTCCGTCTGTCCCAAATTGCTGCCAAGTAATGGTATGTCTAAAAGGAAACAAATTAACGGCCTGGTGTGGGACTCGAACCCGTGCCTCCAACATATCAGATAGGTGCATGGTACCACTGAGCCACGGATAACCTTCATAATCCATAGTGCAACAATGATCAGTTTATCGACCCAGGTGTATATAATTTGTGTATATACCAATGCCCCTTTAATATTAACATTATCAGTTATGATCTAGTAAGCTGAAAACAAGTCCAGTTCCACAAAAACATTACCAAAAAAAAGACTTTCGTTTTATAACAAGACAGTTGACTGTGGAAAACTTCCGTGCGTCGAAATTTCTAGATTATATAAAATATATTTCTGTTATCCAATATATGAAAATGATCTGTGATGGATGATGTATAATTGTATCACTCAGTTGTTAGTTTCCTGATTGGCGTGATCAGCAATACATAGATTGGGCCAACATTTTATTACCATTTTTGACCCATTTTTCGAAAAAAAAAAAGTTGTGTTCATATATCCGTCCAATACATGTTTTACACCAATAGGCCCATTTTATATATATATATATATATATATATATATATATATATATATATATATATATATATATATATATATATATATATACAGTATATATATATATATATATATATATATATATATATATATATATATATATATATTGAAATAGCAGCGCGGCGGGATGAGCCCGACAGCACCACCTCAGGAGGAGAGAGTGAGGGGGTGACACCCACCCCACAAGGAGACAACGGAGGGGCTGAATTACCTGGGCAGACGTCCAGGCAACAACGGCGCATCTCCCTCGCGACCTGGCCCCCCTCTTGCATGCAGCCAGACCATCCGGCAGTGTATGGAAAAAGTACACTACTCTCCAACAGAGTGAATGCTCGCCAGAATCAGGATGGGACTGGCAGTGGCAAGTTCCCAGGCACATCCTCGGACGCCGAGTCTTCTGGATCAGCTCCACACCTAACTGACGACTCAGGAAGAGCCTCTAGGGTTGCCATTCCCCTGCCAAGACTGAAGCAGGGCACGCTCCGTCGGAGCTGTGGCGAAAGCCGAGAGAGTATGTCCGACCTCTTCCTCCCGAAATTACAGGCACAAGACTTTTTGAGACGGAAGGAGGGCATGCTCCGTCAGAGCTGTGGCGAAAGCCGAAAGTATACGTCTGACCTCTTCCTCTCGACGTCTCCAGGGCAGGAGGCCCCAGCCCTACGACAGGAGTGCCCTCGCACCCCTGTTCCACGTAGGAGCACAGGCAGTGCCCGACGGGGCTGCCTGGCAAAAGGAGTCACCTCTGGCTCACCTCACCACCCTGGTGTTAGAGCAAGGTGTCACTTTTTCCAGCTCCCTCCTTGGAAGGCTGGAGTCTCTCCTACACACTCCCCTTCTGAGTCCCGACCAGACGAGGTGCACCCGAGGCCCTGAATCCGGTCCCTGCAGCCCGGGTCACCCCAGACACTGACAGGCTCCGCCAGGACCAGAGGCCGCAGCTCTACCCTGTCAGCCTCCCCTGCAGCAGAGGCTGCAGTCTCTGGAGCCAGCGGATCTCCCCAGGCACTGGCCGAGGCCGAAGGGCCTCCCCCGACGCAGGCGGCCGCAGTTCTCCCCTGACGGCCGCCCCAGACTGAGGTACAGGCACCCCTACCTCGGCAGCACCCTCCTCCCGGCCGACACTCAGGCCGGGCCTCCACCAGGCCCTCCCCTGGACCCCAAAGACGACCAAGGGCCGACGGCATACTGCCCGACTTCTTGTCCTCTTCGGGCCCAGTCCCAAGAGCCCTGCCTCCTGCAGGGCCGACGAGGTGAGAAAGCCGCCCCAGACGCTGCCCCATTACTCCCGGACTACAGGCAACTCCATGGGCCCCACTGTTCTGCACAGCTCCCTGGATGGCCTGCCTCCCATGCTTGGCCGCCACCTGGAGCTCCCTGCATAGGCCCTCTCCCCGTGGGCCATGGTCTCCTCTCTGTCAGAACTGTGAGTGACAGGTCTCAGACTATCTACCTCCCCCAGTGTTGTGGACCTCCCCTTTTTTAGTGAATTATCAGTAAACCGTTCTTCTGTGTTTCTTTCCCCTATTCCCCTGTGCGTTCCCCCTCCCCCCTTGCTGACGAGTTGAGCCCCTGTGAATCACGTACAGAGCGTTTAACCCCAGTCCCAGGTTGAGGTCCCCCCCTCCCTTGTGGACAGGACAAACAAGCCCGTATCACTCACATAACACAGCAATATATCAGAACTGGATCCTCCCCCTCCTGTCCCCCCTACCTCCTCTTGGCCCCACAGAGAGAAACCCTCCCTATCCTCAGTAAGCCCCTCCCCCCATCCACCTCCCCCAGTGTGACCTATGGTATATTCCCGGCCTGTGTGACACGTATATAGAAGCTAAGTTAGCTAGGGACTGCTGTACATGTCACGAGAAGATGATGCACTAGCTAGGCCCCGTCTATGTCACGCGAGCACCTAGGTTTGAGAGCTGTCCCTGTGGGTATACTGGGTTATGTTGTTTGTAAACTTCTCTCTGTTGATGTATTATCTATACTGATGGAATATTATCTGTGACACTGTGGGGAAATAACCCAGGCATGAGACAAAGATGTTGAACTAGGTGGAAAGTGATTCAGACCAATATCAGTGTAAGGCATTGTGTAATTTCGACTCTGGTCATAGAATATTGTGTGTGTAATTGTTTCTCTATTAATATAATGGTGTATTTGTTCACTCGTTGTGTTTGTGTTTCACTTCCTTGCTAGTGCGGACCCAGTCAGGAATTAAGGAGCCAGGGTTGCACCGTGACTGGACTCGGGAAGTCGGGACACAGAACATGCTGCATAATGCTGGTGGCTAGCGGTGGTTCTTGATCTAGCAGTAAAATGGCAAGGAACGGAAATTCCGCAATGATGACGGCCAAACCACACGTCCAACTCCCAAAGTTCGATGCCGAACTATTCGATAAACACACATATATGTCTATGATCAAAGCCATACCAGACAGAAGCTGTGAGAATGATCGCAAAAAGATAGCAGTCACACTCCCCCATCTTGGAAAAATTGTCTTGAGCATAGCCACAAAAATAGTCCCAGAGCTGAAATAGGATCAATTTCAACAAATCATGACCCAAGCCATCACGCCTTCGCTAGGGAAAGTTGTCGCCTTCTCCCAGTTAGACGCACTAACTTACAACAGGAACTTGGACGACACCCTCATTCAAACGCGATGCCTCGTCGCCACTGCCTACCTGGAGGCAGACCCACAAATCCAGGACCAACATATGTTTAATACTCTCCTACGATTACTCCCCAGTGTGGTCAGGGAACATTTTACCTTTTTATGACCCGACTGGGGTTATTGACAAAGATATCCAGTTGGTGAGGCGCCTACTAGCCATCCGCTCCACGCCCCAACAGATAGGGGGAGTGAGCAGAATCCCCACCCCCCCCAACAAGCCCCAGACACCCACCCCACATCTGCCGCCCCAGGAACCGCCAGCCCTTCCCCGAGCCATGCCCACCAGGAAGCAACCTACTCCCAGGGAAATGTCCAATCTCATCTTCATCAACTCCTGGGAGTTCACAGCATGCAGTCACTGCTGCCCCATACACGATATTAGAGAGCAACTAAAGGCCGCCTGGCAGAGCTGCTAACCAGGGGTGCCACAAAGTGTTGGCCATTGAGGATGACCCGTCCGACGAACCCTCCCTGCCCATAGAGGCCCCCGACGCCGATGAGGCGGACATAGGCAGCAAGGGGGAAGTTGCCTCACCCCATCTGGATTTTTAGGACCACCCCCGCACCTCCCCACAGTGGCAGGGGCCACATCACACAAGTATCGCCCCCCGATCTACGACAAGGCAGGTTAAATGGGGTGAAAGCTCGACTGCTGGTTGACACAGGAGCAGCCAGATCGTGCCTATACCATCACTTCTACTCCCGTCACACCAGAGCCTTTGGCCTTCTCCTCCCCATCTCGGCCCACCTCGTAGACACGGGGGACGCCTCTCTCCCTATCCGTGGGGAAACCCTGGCTCTTCGTGTCCAAACTCACCAAAAAGCAACCTCGCAACACCAGTTTGTTACATTTGACTCCTCCTGCCATGCCTACAACGGGTATTTGGGGTTGGATCTGTTGCAGAAACTCTGGGCCAACATCGACTGCCATGGAAGGTGGTTGCATTTCCATAAGGCACCAGATCCCCCCCCCTCAAGCTCTGTGCACGTACCACACCATAAACCCCCCTCCCTCTCCCCTCCTCCCCCTTTCCACCCCCCCACCCCTTAGTCCTGGCCCCGCACCTACCACCCCGCCCCCACTCACCTTCCTAGCTATGTTATCCTCCACTGTAACCATTCTCCCCCATCATGAGACATGGCTCCCTTTGCATCGACCTGCCAGCACCCACGTAGTGTTCTCCCCAGCTGCCCCAGCGGGCACCATCGCCTCCTGCCTCCTTTCCCCCACCTTCCTCCCCCTGCACCTCGCTGCAGTTTGCGCGGCTAATCTCTCTGCCTCGTCCCCTACCCTCCCCAAGGGCCTAGTAGTTGGCAAGATGGAAGAGGCAGAGCCCTGCACCGCACCCCCCCTCGTCCCCTAACTACCCGACTCTCCCCCCACTCCCCGACCACCTCTCCCCTCAACAAACCACCGACCTGTGACTCCTCCTCCTGGACTTTCAGGACATCTTCTCGTCGGGACCCACCGACATCAGCCACACCACCATCCTGTCCCACGAGATACACACGACGAGCCCCTCCATCCAGCAACCCGCTTGCCAGAAAAACCTCATGCAATGGGCCAAGGAAGACCGGCAGATCCAGGACATGTTGGATGCCAACGTAACATCTCCATCCACCAGCCTGTGGTCCTCTCCTGTCGTCCTCATCAAAAAGAAAGACGGGACTCTGAGATTCTGCGTGGACTACCATTGCCTAAACGATGTCACTATCAAGGACGCCACTCCCCTACCAAGGATCGACGATTCCCTGGATTCATTTTACGAGGCCTCTTGGTTCTCCACCTTAGATTTACAATCGGGATACTGGCAGGTCCACGTGCACTCAGGGGACCAACAAAAGACCGCTTTCTCTACCAGCAATGGGAAGCACTATGAATTCAACGTGCTCCCTTTCGGCCTCTGCAATGCCCCAGCAACATTCTCCCGCCTCATGGAGTCCGTCCTCAGTGGCCTCACATGGGAAATCTGCCCCGCCTACCTTGATGATATCATCATATTCAGCAGGACCTGGCCTGACCACCTTCACCGCCTCCGCCAGGTTTTTTCCCCAATACATCAATGCTGGGCTTAACTCTGGCCATCCAAATGTGTTCTAACCCAGCGATCTGTCTCCTTCCTAGGACATGTCATATCAAAGGAAGGCATTGCACCAGACCCAGAGAAACGTAGAGCCATAACCAACCTCCCCCTGCTGCGAGACGTGCACGACACGCACACCTTCATAGGCCTCGCCTCCTATTACCGGTATTTTGTAAAAGGATTCGCTATCATCACCAAACTGCTACATGGCCTCACCAAGAAAAGGGAGCCATTCACCTGGACTGAGGAACGCCTACAAGCCTTCTGGACCCTCAAAGACGAGCTCATCACAGCCCCCGAAGTGGCATTCCCAGATTATACCATCCCATTCCGCCTCTACACTGATGTCTCACTGGTGGCCGTAGGCGCTGTACTAGCTCAGGTACAAGATGGCAGGGAGCACATCATCGCCTGCACCAGCCATACACTCAACCAGGCTGAACGAAACTATGCAGCCACGAAATGAGAGTGCTTCAGTATCATCTGGGCACTAGAACACTTCCCCACATACCTGGCGGGCACCCAAGTAACCATCATCACTGATCACCAATCACTACAATGGCTCTGCCATTCTGACACCAAAAATGCACAGATGATCCGCTGGAGGGAGACCTTGGAAGAATTCGACTTTGATATCTCATACCGACCTAGAAAACTCCACACGAACGCAGATGCCCTCCCTAGACTCCCTGTGAGTGCCATCCAATCCGCACCCTCCCTACTGCAACGATGGCAAGCCAAAGACCACCCAGACTGGATGCCAGCCCATCTGTTTTCCAAACTACAAAGATCCGGCGACGTGTTGTACACCCAGTCCGGCCACATAGCCCTCGACCCTAAGGCCGTGATAGACACCCTTACCCATGTCCACTCCAACAACGGGATACATCTTGGCACAAAAAAATTGCTCCAGGCATTTAACGACATTTTCTGGGCCCCACACCCCTCTAAATTAGTGCAGCAAGTAATCCCAACCAGTCGAGTGTGCGCCATCGGGAAAGACACCACCCGTACACCAGGTCCCTCGGGTCTCCTAGTGGCCAGCAAACCGTGGCAGTTGCTATCAACTGATGTGGTCAGCCCTCTTCCCCCTAAGTCAGGTTACTGCAACATTACGTTTGTAGACACCTACTCTAAACTCCTAGTCACCTGTACGGTGAAAGAACATCACGCCCTCGCCGTCGCAGATGCAATGATTCGCCATGTGTTTCCATACTTCAGGCTTCCCCAAGCCCTCCACTCTGATAATGCACCCGAGTTTACAGGTAAATTCTGGAAAGAACTATCCACCATCTTTGGGTATAACATCTCGCACTCATCCCCCTCTTGGCCACAAGGAAATGGCATTTGTGAGCGCAGCCATAGCACTCTACTCAACCAGGTGCGCACCCAAATTCAAGCCACCCAGGACAACGATTGGCCAGCCCACGTTAAAATTATACAATGGGGCATGAACATGTGCCCGCATGAAGACAGCATCACGCCACATGAAAGACTATTCAGCGAGCCGCCCCTACTCCTCCCCCTCCACTGCCACCTCCAACCCCCCACCAACCCCACCTCCTCCGACCCCCTGATCCACCTCAAGCAGAAACTCAAACACCTACAAGCCGTGCAAGACTTAACCCTAGTTGACACACCGGCTAATCCCTACAAGTCTGGCAACTTCGCCATGGTTGCCACCCTACCTACCCCCCACAAACTTGACCCGCGATACACGGGCTCAACCCCTACCAAGTCACCATTAACTACCACAACACCACCCGCACCTATAGAAACCGACACGTGCGATGATCCCTGCCGTCAAGCACACCACCACCCCCAACCCGGAACTCACCCAGCCTGCCCACCTCCACCCTCCTGACTCTGGAAAATTCCTATGCCTGCTACCTGTCCCCTTCCTTCTCCTCAAACAACACCCCCGCTGCCTCCACCACCCCCATGCCCGCCACAACCCCCCCCCTCACTCTCACCTGCACCCTCAACATCCTCACCCTCCCCACTGTCCACCACCACCCCTCCCCATCTCTCAGAATCGCCTTCCATCACGCCCAGCTCCCCCCCCAACAACCCCCAAGTCCTGCACCCACGCCCATCATCACCACCCCAACCCCTACCTCACCACAACACACCCCATCACCAACATCACCATCGGTGCCACCCCTGCCTGCCACGCCCCCAGTACACCCACCTCTCAACCCTTCCTCCCCACCCACACCTATTCTGACAACCATCCACACCCGATCCGGCCGCCTATCATGCCCACCTGCCCGCTACACCCACACACCCTCTCCGTCCTCCACCCCCGCCCTGACTATTGCCCCCCTCCTCCGCAAATCCCGCCATCCCCTAGAGAACATCCCAATTGCCTGCCCCACTAAGCCGATTACCTCGAAATGCCCCCATAAATACGCCAACATGCTCGTCCTCTCCAGTCTACACCCAGTCTTCTTCCCAGCCATCCCATCGCCATCACTCAAAATGAAAATCACTCTTGTCCTCTAGACACCACCCGAAGGGCACAAGCTCCACATCCAGGGCACTGACCAACTCCGCCTCCTACGACACACACCAATGCCGTCAGCTCTCACCGTCAGTACTCCCCACATCTCCAGCCAAACCAGCGAACCACCCAACAGACAAATTTCCTCTGCCATCTCACGCCCACACACCACACCGCCACCTCTAACATGTTCCAACTCCAGTCACAGAGACGTGACTTTTTAACCCATGACAATGGTGAAATACCAGCATGGCGGGATGAGCCCAACACCACCGTAGGAGGTGAGAGTGAGGGGTTAACACCCACCACACAAAGAGACAACGGAGGGGCTGAATTACCTGGGTGGACGTCCAGACAACAACGGCACCCCCTCTTCCGTGCAGCCAGACCACCCGGCAGTGTACAGAAAAAGTACACTACTCTCCAGCAGAGGGAATGCTCACCAGAATCGGGGTGTGACTGGCAGTGGCAAGTTCCCAGGCACACCCTCGGACGCTGAGTCTTCTGGATAGGCTCCACACCTGAGGACTCAGGAGGAGCCTCTAAGGTTGCCATTCCCCTGCCTAGACTGAAGGAGGGCACACTCCGTCGGAGCTGTGGAATAAACCGAGAGAGTACGTCTGACCTCTTCCTCCTGACGTTACAGGCACAAGACCTTCCAAGACGGAGGGAGGGCACGCTCTGTCGGAGCTGTGGTGAAAGCCAAGAGTGTATGTCCGACCTCTTCCTCTCGATGTCTCCAGGGCAGGAGGCCCCAGCCCTATGGCAGGAGTGCCTTCACACCCCTGTTCCACATAGGAGCACAGGCAGTGCCCAACGGGGCTGCCTGGGAAAAGGAGTCACCTCTGGCCTGCCTCACCGCCCTGGTGTTAGAGCAAGGTGTCACTCATTCCAGCTCCCTCCTTGGAAGGCTGAAGTCTCTCCCCCTACAGGCTCCCCTCCTGAGTCCAGACCAGATGAGGCGCCCCCGAGGCCAGGAATCCGGTCCCTGCAGCCCGGGTCACCCGGGTCACCCCAGACACCGATGGGCTCAGCCAGGACCAGAGGCCACAGCTCTATCCTGTTGGCCTCCACCTGCAGCAGAGGCCGCAGTCTCTGGAGCCAGCGGACCTCCCCAGCTGCTCACTGAGGCCGAAGGGCCCCCCCTGATGAAGGCTGCTGCAGTTCTCCCTTGACGGCCGCCCTGGACCGAGGTACAGGCACCCCTACCTCGGCAGCACCCTCCTCCCGGCCGACACTCGGGCTGGGCCTCCACCAGGCCCTCCCCCGGACCCCACCAAGGGCCAACGGCGTACTACCCGACTTCTGGCCCTCTTCGGGCCCAGTCCCGAGAGCCTTGCCTCCTGTAGGGCCGACGCAGCGAGAAAGTCGCCCCAGACGCCGCCCCATTACTCCCGGACTCTTGGCAACTCCATGGGCCCCACTGTTCCGCACAGCTCCCCGGACGGCCCGCCTCCCACGCCTGGCCGCCACCTGGAGCTCCCTGCATAGGCTCTCCCCATGGGCCGTGGTCTCCTCTCCGTCAGAACTGTGAGTGACAGGCCTCGGACTCTCTACCTCTCCCCGTGTTGTGGACCCCCCCTTTTTAGTGAATTACCAGTGAACCGTTCTGCTTTGTTTCTTTCCCCTATCTCCCTACGCATTCCCCCTCCCCCCCTTGCTGACGAGTCGAGCCCCTGTGAATCACGTATGGAGTGTATAACCCCAGACCCGGGTTTAGGTTTCCCCCCTCCCCTTGTGGACAGGACAAACGAGCCCGTATCACTCACGTAGCACAGCAATATCTCAGTACTTGATCCTCCCCCTCCTCTCCTCCCTACCTCCCGGCCCCTATCTTCAGTAAGCCCCTCGCCCCCCCCACCTCCCCCCAGTGTGACCTGCAGTATATTCTGGGCCTGTGTGACGCGTATATAGAGGCTAAGTTAGCTAGGGACTGCTGTACATGTCACGAGAAGATGATGCACTAGCTAGGCCCCGTCTATGTCACGCGGGCACCTAGGCTTAAGAGCTGTCCCTGTGGGTATACTGGGTTACGTTGTACGTGAACCTCTCTGTATTGATGTATTATCTACACTGATGGAATATTATCTGTGATACTGTAAGGAAGTAACCCAAATGCGAGACAAAGATGCTGAACTAGGTGGAAACTGATTCAGACATATCAGTGTAAGGCATTGTGTAATTTCGACTCTGGTCATAGAATATTGTGTGTGTAATTGTTTCTCTATTAATATATTGGTGTATTTGTTCACTCGTTGTGTTTGTGTTTCACTTCCTTGCTAGTGCTGACCTGGTCAGGAATTAAGGACCCAGAGTTGCACCGTGACTGGACCCGGGAAGTCGGGACACAGAACATGCTGTATAATATATATATATATATATATATATATATATATATATATATATATATATATATATATATATATATATATATATTGTAATGCTGGATGTTTTTAGGCCGACTTCTCGTCCTAAAGACACCAGCGACTGAGCGGGGTCCTCTTTCTAGACCGGAACTAGAACACCTTAACAGAGGAATAGGGCACAAAAACTCGGCAGGCTACCTTAACATATGTATTGCCTTAATTCGACCTTCTTACAATATACATACAATAGTATACAATACAGGGCATGTGGGCGGGACAGACTTATTAGTGCCAGTATTTATAGCACACTATACATACAGTGGGAATACCATAGGTCAGGCACATACACCAAAGGTTTCAGAGATATAGTACATAAAGTCCTTTCTCTCACAATCCTTGCATATTATTCCCCATCCCTGAACTTAGGTAATTCAATCAATCAATCAATCATTTCCTGTGGCACCCTCGGGGATGCATAGGGCCTCGATGAACTCACACCACCACATCCTATCTTGTGCTAACTCCTCAAGATCTCCCCAACACTCATCTCCAGCTTCCCGTCTCATTGTCCTCACCCACGTCTCTTTTGGCCTTCCTCTACCTCTCCTATCAAGTGCCACCCACCCTGGTGTACCTCGTACTATTCCCTGTCTCCTATACACATGTCCTAGCCACTTCCATCGTGAGAATCTAACATATTCATCGATCGGCTGCACTCCCGTTATTTCTCTAATTCTACTATTTGGTATCCTTTCCCACCATTTAACTCCTAATATTCTTCTAAGTGCTTTATTTTCAAACACCAAGAATTTATTTTCCATAGTCACTGTGCTGAACCAAGACTCGTGTCCATAAATTAAGATACTCCTAACCATTACCTTATAAAGTTTGATTTTTGTATGCACAGAAAAATTTTTATTATTCCAAATATTTTTAAGCATTCCCATTGCCTGATTAGCCTTCTTTAACCTTTCCTCGAATTCAAAGTTCAAAGAACCATCCTTGGCTAAATAAGCACCTAAATATTTAAACCTATCAACTTGCTTTACAACCATACCTCCAATTATACATTCCTGAGCATTTTCCATATTCATATTGATTATTTCAGTTTTTCCACAATTAATAACCAAACCCACCTTGCGACCTTCACTCACCAAACAGTCCAACACTCTCTGCATCTCTTCTGGCCCATCACAAATCAAAACTATATCATCTGCATAATCTAAATCCAAAAGTTTCCTGTTCTCTCCCCAAAATATACCTGCACCGGTTTCTGTTCCAACGCGTTTCATAATGTAATCAATGACCAATATAAATAGTAAAGGCGATAGAACACCACCTTGAATTACTCCGGACCTGACTTCAAACGAATCACTCAGACAACCATCAACCATCACTTTACAAAATGTGTCCTCATGCATGTTCATAATGACCCTCACAAATTCCTCTGGTATTCCATAATATCTCATGATCTTCCCCATAGTCTCTCTCGAAATACTGTCAAAAGCCTTTTCAAAATCAACAAAACAAAGACTTAACGGTACTCTCATTTCATTAACTTGCTGCATCAAATGCCTAACTATAAAGATCTGATCATTGCAACCACGTCCCTTTCTAAAACCAGCCTGTTCATCCCTCAGAATACCCTCAACCACCGGCTCCAACCTATTTAACAACACTCTACTGAAAACTTTCAAAGCTATCGGTGACAAAGAGATTCCCCTCCAATTACCACATTCACTCAGGTCTCCCTTCTTCGGAACTTTAACAATTACACCATTCTTCCAAACTGATGGTAGTAACCCCGTCACCCATATCTTATTGAATAGCTTGGTCAAGATCATTATTAATCTATCCCCCTCCACTTTAAACATTTCCAGAAATAAACCATCCTCCCCTGGTGCCTTATTATTCTATAACTGTTTTACTGCTTTCTCCACTTCTGCAAGCCTCAACTCTCCAGTTTCTATATTTAAATCTTCCTGAGCAGACGGTATATCCTCTTCTGGTGGTATTGGTCTATTAAGAACTGTCTCAAAATGCTCTTTCCATCTATTTTTAATATCTCCATCTTTGGTCAATAAATTTCCTTCCCTGTCTCTAACTGGTATTTCCTTGCGTTTACCTGCATTACCACTCAGTTCTCTAATCGATTCATATGCTATTCTTTGACTCTGTCCATCATTTTTGTTTATTAAGATTTCAGTCTCTGCAACCTTTTCATCCACACATCTTCTTTTATCTCTCCTAGCTAACCTTCTTACTTCTGAATTCAAACTCCAGTACGCAGCTCTTGCTAATTCAATCTCTCGTTCATCAACGCATTGCATCTCACTCCTCAATTTAGCCTCACCTCTCTTTTTTATCATATCCCACGTTTCCTCTGATATCCATTTCTTTCTCCTGAATCTATGTCTCCTTCCAATCGTACATTCAGCAGTCTCATGCAAAACTTTGTTCACATCCTCCCACATCTCATCTACACTTCTCTCCCCTCTTCCAACGTTTCCAACACCAAAAACCTATTTCTGCATTCTAATCTGAATTCCTCCTTTTCTTCTCCTTCCCTTCTAAGCTTAACAATATCGTATCTACCAACACCAGATTTTTCCTTCTTCTGATTTTTAAGTTTAAACCTTATTTTTGCAATGCTGAGTTGATGGTCACTACCAATATCCGCTCCCCGTTTAACATGAACATCTAGCAGAGAACTTCTATGCCTCCTACTGATAGCGATGTGATCAATCTGATTTTTATATTTTCCACACGGCGACACCCAAGTTGTCTTGTGTATATTGCAATGCTGAAAGAGTGTGCCCCCGATGACTAAGTCATTTGCTAGACAGAAGCTTCCAAACCTCACTCCGTTTTCACTCATCCTACTACCAACTTCCATCTTACCCATACATGCCTCAAATCCCTCATTTGAACAGCCCATTACTGCATTAAAGTCTCCAACGCAGATCAAAACATCATGTCTAGGTACCCTTCCTACTCCTTCTTGCAACTTTTCATAAAATGTGTCTTTCCTTTCATCGAGTGCATCATTAGTAGGTGCATAACACACAAACAGACTGATGTTGCCATGATTTGATTTAAACCGTGCGTATAACAATCGCTCATCTACAGGATCCCACTCACATAAAGCCTTATTTGCCTTACAACCCAGCAACAATCCTACTCCCTGATAATGCATTCCGTCCTGTCGGCCAGATATCAATTAACGTATACCATCCTCCAAATCCAACTTATCGACTCCAGTTAATCTAGTTTCTGTCAGAGCACAAATATCAAGTCCGTAATTTTGAAAAACCTTCACTAACTCATCGATTTTACCGTCATGATTTAGCGTTCTCACATTCCAGTTACCAATTTTAATTGTATTTTTTGCATTAACAAAGGAATTAGATTGTAACTGAGGCAACCGTGAGATTCTTAGCACCCCCTGCCCATTTAAGAGCTGCACGGGACTGGGGGCCATTATTGTTCTTTCAGAGTCCATCAAGGTTTCTTTGGCTAACTTCCTGAACACCTCGCCATTGTGTTGCAGTCGCAGTAGGCAGCTAACTTGCCTGATTGCCCACACCCGAAAGACCCAGCTATGCTGTAGCCAGTCACGTGCCGGCAAGCTTCCCAGCCATTTCACTCTCAAGGAGTTCCTCTGCCTGAGAAAGCAACCACCCCCCTGCTCCCGAGGGCTTTTGATCTGTGTAGGTAGAGGGCGATCACTCCCTCACTAGCCATATACAGTGTATATACAGTGTATAGGCTACACTCACACTGTCTTTTTAGTTTATAGGCACAGTCACTATTACTTTTCACTGTAACACTGTTCCGGGTTGTAATACTCTATATTGGTATGGTCGGTCTATATTTCCCGGAATGACACTGGCGTGCGCTAGAGAAATTCTTGGGCTGCTGATCCTGGGTCTTAGTTGAGATGGCGCTCAGGCGTAGTGGGACAGCCCCGGGGCGTGCCCTCGTGTAGGAGGCACAGGACCACTACCGGGGGCGTGGAGGCCCAGGCGCGGTCCTGGTCAGGGGTGCAGGGAGGCTCCCTCCAGGTGAAGCCTCTACCTGGTGATTGGCCCTCGGGGCTGGGGCCAAATAGGGCCAGGAGTCGTTCTAGGCGCCTTCTGCTCCTGGCAGAGGGCTGGTGTCGGGCAGAGCTGGGAAGATCCCTCCCTGGGGTCCGAGAGGTGTCCCTGGAAGCGTGGGGACTGCGGTCACAACGAGACAGGGGTGCAGTCAGGGGTTGGCTGCGGCTTCCTCTCTGGGTAGCGTCCGTCAGGTCCTGGAGTCGGCCAGGGGTGATCTGTAGGGCATGGATCCCCTCCCCAGCAATCGGGCCCTGCCACCACTCCTCCAACAGCAGCTCCTCTGGGAGTCCGTACCTGGAGAGGGGAGAGAACGTCCCGCGCAGCCTCTGGGTTGAGAGTGGGCCGTGCCAGGGTATTCCTCTGACTGGGAAGCCCTAGAGACTCTGGGAGAATAGTGGACGGTGGCCGATACTTCCCCGACCTGGACGGTGGCCGAGGTCACGGTCCCAAAGCCCCCAAGGGCAGCAGCTGAAAGGCGGACGGTGGCCGATCCATCCCCGACCCGGATGATGGCCGAGGTCGTGGTGCCACTCCCATAGGAGGAGGAGGTGGATGAAGGGCAGACGGTGGCCGACAACCGCGGTTCCACCTCCCTCTGGCGTATCAAGTGTGGTTGCAGTGGCGCTGCAAGGGGCTACAGCAGAAGGGCGGATGGTGGCCGATCCTTCCCCGGTCCGGATGGTGGCCGAGACTGCGGTGCTGACTGGGACTGTGAGTTCACAAGGCCCACCCCAATCCTGACTAGGGCTTGCCTGGGCGAGAAGTAGTTGGCCGTCCCTGGTATGGTGGAGTTCGTAGTGTTGAGGACAAGTGGGGCGTAAGGTAGTGATGTCCCGTTAAAGTTTAATGCTCAAACTAACAACAAAACATTCAGGACTCATAAGGATAATGTAATGGCAAAAAACAGGTTAAATATATGGTTAACTGCAATAGCCTCTATTAACATGAAATTAGCAAGAGTAAATTTACCTAAGTCAGCTCTGATAAAATGAAAATACACTGGGTAATGCTCAGTTAATGCAAGATAAATTATTACAGATACAAAATAATATTAAAACTGGCTGACAAAATGAATCCTACATAAATTACAAAAAAAAACTCACCAGGCCTACAAATCAACACCTCATGCTATACAGTACAAGGAAAAAAAAATGCAATAACAGTTATACTCAAATTACACAGCTGCTAGATGGTTGGAGACTTCCGGAGCACTCACAATAATAATAACGGTACAGGGGAGGACAGAGATGTGAACAAAATGAGGAGTAGATCTAAGTGGCAATGATGCAGAGACTGAGCTCATTATATAGGGGCCAGCAGAGCTTGATACAACTTGTAAGAAGGATGCGCAAATGAAGCCATGGGGACAAAGAGTTGACAATCCCGCTCTGAACAACAGAAAGAACGACTTACTCTACTATAACGGTAGAAGGGGGGAACTGAGGCAGAACACGCTCGTGATCAAACATGCAGCATACTGTGCGTTAAAATTACACAAAGGATGATGAAATCATAGGCTATGTAACACCTCCCCACAAAGAAAAAGAAATTTACAAAGGAAATTTCTTATTACTCTAGAACAATCTGTCTAAAGTCTAGATAACCAATCTGCAATGACATTTTCTTTCCCCTTGACATGTTGTATGTCTAATGAATACTCCTGAAGAAGTAGACTCCATCTTGTCAATCTCTGATTTTTATCTTTAAACTTACTAAGGAATTTCAGTGGGTTATGATCCGTATAAATGACTATGGGGTCAAAACCAGAACACAAATAAAATGAAAAATGCTGTAAACCCAAAATCAAGGCCAAAAGCTCTTTCTCAATAGTTGAGTAGTTCTTTTGAGGTGGAGTGAACTTCTTACTGTAGTAAGATACAGGGTGTTCAATACCCTGATCATCCTCTTGCAGCAAAACAGCCCCAGCTCCTGTATCACTTGCATCAACAGCCATCTTAAAATGCTTAGCAAAATTTGGAGTAGCGAGCACTGGCTGACTTAATAGGATAGCTTTAAGTTTGTTGAAAGAGGATTCACAGTTATCGGTCCAGACAAATTTAACTCCCTTTTTCAGTAGGTCTGTAAGTGGTGACACAAGAATTGAAAAGTTAAGAACAAATCTCCGGTAATAACCTACCATTCCCAAAAATCTTTGTAGCTCTTTCCTACTTTTAGGTCTGGGAAGATCACTTATAACCTGAACCTTAGCTGCTGCTGGTGCAACATGTCCATCACCAATTACGTACCCAAGGTACTGAACTTTAGCTTGACCAAACTCACACTTTGATAAATTAGCTACAACATTAGCCTGAACCAAACGCTCAAGAAATTTACTGACATGGCATAGGTGATCTTTCCAGTTGTCACTGAAGATTAATACATCATCAATATAAACAACACACCCTGCCAAACCCTCTGTTACAACATTCATGAGCTTCTGAAATGTGGCTGGTTCATTCTTCATACCATATGGCATTACAGAACATGCAAAAGTCTTTCCTAGTGTTACAAAACATGAGATCTCCCTAGCACGTTCAGTCATAGGTACTTGCCAGTATCCCTTTAACAAATCAAACTTACTTATGTACCTAGCCTTTCCGATCTTGTCTATGCAATCTTCCACGCGAGGGAGAGGGTAAGTGTCTGTTTTGGTTATCTGATTAACACGTCTCTAGTCGATGCAAAGCCGCTGTGACCCCCCTGGCTTAGGGACCAGAGTGACAGGAGAACTCCACTCGCTCTGACAGGGCTCAATCATCTTGTGGTCCAACAGGTAGCCAAGCTCCTTCTGGATGAGAGGAACTTTCACTGGGTTCACACTGTAAGGAGGCAGTTTAATTGGCTTTGCGTCTCCAACATCGACATCATGCATCAACACAGTGGTTCTTCCTGGAGTGGCACGGAACACTTGCGGGTACTCCTGCAGTAATGCCGAAAACTCCTGCCTTTCCTCGGGAGGTAGATGAGAAAGCTTAGTCTGGAGATCATTCATGATATCAGGATTCTTCCCCAAACTATCACTCAGGCTCATACTGCATGGGAGAGCTTCACTTGCAGACTCGGGTGGAACAGCTACAGTGCAGACTGGATTACTTTCGTCCCGCCTGTGATATAACTTTAGCATGTTGATGTGACATAGTTGCTTGTTCTTTCTACGATCTGGTGTGGCGATGACATAGTTGACATCACTGAGTTTCTTCTCCACGAAATAAGGACCACTAAACTTGGCTTGAAGAGGTTGACCATGCACCGGTAGCAGAATCAAAACCTGATCTCCTGGCTGAAAGTGGCGTAACCTGGACTTCTTATCATACCAAGTCTTCATTTTCTCCTGAGCAGCTCCTAAATTCTCTCTCGCCAGCTGTAAAGCAGTGGACAGCCGTTCTTTGAACTTCATCACATACTCCAGCAGGTTGACGTCATCTTCCTCCGACAGCCAGCATTCCTTGAGTAACTTAAGGGGTCCTCTTACTTCATGGCCAAACAGTAGTTCAAAAGGTGAGAAGCCCAGTGATTCATTTGGAGATTCTCTTGCGGCAAACACAACGAATGGAAGACCTTTATCCCAGTCTTTCTGATGTTCCAAACAGTATTTCTTGAGCATCGATTTGAGTGTTTGATGATATCTCTCCAACGCTCCTTGGGTCTGGGGATGGTAAGCTGAAGACGTGATCTGGGTGATGCCCAACTCTTTCAGAGACTGCTTGATAACATTCGACATGAAATTACTTCCCCGGTCTGACTGTACCTCCTTGGGCAGACCAAACTTTGTGAAGAACCCTAGCATTTCCTTAACCACGTTCTTTGCTGAGATATTTCTAAGTGGAATGGCTTCAGGATAACGAGTAGCCATATCAATCAGGGTCAACACATAAGAAAATCCTGAAGAAGTCTTAGGAAGAGGGCCCACAATATCCACCAACACACGGGTGAATGGCGCCTCAAAAGGAGGAATGGGAACTAGAGGTGCAACCTTTTCGGTCTGATTACACTTCCCCACAACTTGACAGGTGTGGCAAGACTTACAATACCAGGAAACATCCCTGAAGATACCTGGCCAGTAGAAGTGTTTCAAAATGCGTGCCACAGTCTTCCTCACTCCAAGGTGTCCTGCTAAACTGGAATCATGAGCCACTCTAATGATATCCTGCCTACAAACACGAGGGATGACAATTTGATGTACAACCTCCCACTCACAGTCGGCTGATGCTGTTGGGGGTCTCCACTTCCTCATAAGTACTCCTGACTTTATATAATAACAAGTAGAAGCACCAGCTGACTCTTCCTCACTGCAAGCAGAGTTAGCTAGACCTTTCAACTCAGGGTCAGCAACTGCAACTCAACCAACTCTTGACGAGACAAATTATCAACACTACGGGGTACTGCCTCATCTGGTCAGTGGTCCAAATTAGCAAGAAAAGTGTCAGCTAGGATAACATCATCATCATCATTATCCTCTAAGTCACCAGTAACTTTAGACTTAGCCCTAGTGACAGCACATGCAGGGAACACATCAGGGACATCACAATCCTGGGCCGCAGCCACTGGCTCACTAGACAACTGAGGAGCTGGACACACTTGACTTCCACCAATATCATTTCCAAGTAAGAAAGTTACACCTGACATTGGGAGTGTCTCAACCAACCCAACCATAACGGAACCATTAACAAAACCAGACTCTAAATTCACTCTGCACAGAGGGACAGAGAAGTAATTATTCCCTACACCTTGTAAGATTACAGTTTCATCAGAGGAATTAACATTAGAGCCTAGAACACTGGTCAGCATAAGGGATTAGCAAGCACCTGTATCACGATATATTTTAACTGATTTCCTGTCATTACTGTCCAGAGGACTGACAAAACCATCAGACAGGAAATTAGCACATGAACTCTTGAGAGTGTCACCCACGTTACTGCTCAAAAGAGGAGCTCCATCATGAGAATTTAAGTTACCCTCAAAGCAGGTTCAGTTAACTCAGTTAAAGAATTCTGGGAACTCTCAAGAGTGGACACTAGACCAATTGACTGAATATTTAAAGACTCCTTTTTGTTCACATCACGCTGTCTCCTGAAACATTTCTCCGTAGTATGACCAAGCTTACTACAATAAGTACATTTACTTTTCTGAAATCTAGAGGTGAAGCTGGTATTTACTTCCTGAGAAACATCATCTTTATTCTCTTTCCTGTTACCTGTACTCTGAGTAGAGGCAACGTACTTACTCTCAGCTTTCATTTTTTCTCTAGAATATCTCTTGTGAGTGAGAACATATTCATCAGCTAAAACTGCAGCATCAGACAAATTATCTATTCTTTTCTCATCAAGATATAGGCTTACATCTTTACTAATACACCTTTTGAAGTCCTCCAGCAAAATCATCTGCTTAAATTTACCAAAATCAGAATTTACATTCTTAGAATTTAACCACTGCTCTAACAGATCTTCTTTGATTTTTGCATACTCAACATGGGACTGCTTATCTTGCTTATAAGTTGTCCTAAATTTTACTCTATAAGCTTCAGGAACAAGCTCATAGGCCTTAAGAATCAAGCTCTTAACTACATCATAATTATCAGATTGATTCTGAGGCAAAGATGCATAAGTTACTTGAGCTTTACCGGTGAGAATAGTTTGAAGGAGTACTGGCCAATACTTTTTGGGCCAATTAAAACCTGTAGCTACCCTCTTAAGCAACTGAAAATACTTTGTTAAATCAGATTCATTAAAAGGAGGGACAAGTTTAACATTTTAGCCACATCAAAATCATCAGAGCTAGATGATCCAGTTCCACCTTGTTTCATGCGATACTCATGGTCTGCCTGAATCCGAGCAAGTTCAACTTGTGCGTGAAACTCAGCCTCCTTAACACAAGCCTCCTTAGCCTGAGACTCAGCCTCCTTAGCACGTGCTTGAAATTCAGCTTCCTTCACACGAGCCTCCTGCAGGGCTAGCTGTAACTTAGCTAATTCAATCTGCGTTTGCTCATTTGGAGGAGTTACATTAAACAAGCTTTCATTAATCATGTCAACAATTTGATCTTTAGAATGATGAGAGGGAACAGCAATTCCCAATTGTTGAGCAACAATCTTAAGTTCATTCTTTGCTCTGTTTTCTACATCACACACTGTTTGCACATATGACAAAAAATCTTTGGCTTCATCAAGTGTAGTAATAATAGACATCATGAATAAGTAACAGTCACAAAATATCAAGCAATATCCTTATGATAATATCCTGAATATCCTGATATGAGGTCGCCAAATTTATGTTACGGAACAGAGAAAGATAATGTACACTTTAAGTGAGAATACTAAAAATCACTACTGTCCCGTAAAGTTCCAGGTTCAAAACAAGAGTTAGGTAAAATTACAAGTTAAAGTTTAATGCTCAAACAAACAACAAAACATTCAGGACTCATAAGGATAATGTAATGGCAAAAAACAGGTTAAATATATGGTTAACTGCAACAGCCTCTATTAACATGAAATTAGCAAGAGTAAATTTACCTAAATCAGCCCTGATAAAATGAAAATACACTGGGTAATGCTCAGTTAATGCAAGATAAATTATTACAGATACAAAATAATAATAAAACTGGCTGACAATATGAATCCTACATAAATTACAAAAAAAAACTCACCAGGCCTACAAATCAACACCTCATGCTATACAGTACAAGGAAAAAAAATGCAATAACAGTTATACTCAAATTACACAGCTGCTAGATGGTTGGAGACTTCCGAAGCACTCACAATAATAATAACGGTACAGGGGAGGACAGAGATGTGAACAAAATGAAGAGTAGATCTAAGTGGCAATGATGCTGAGACTGAGCTCATTATATAGGGGCCAGCAGAGCTTGATACAACTTGTAAGAAGGACGCGCAAATGAAGCCATGGGGACAAAGAGTTGACAATCCCGCTCTGAACAACAGAAAGAACGACTTACTCTACTATAACGGTAGAAGGGGGGAACTGAGGCAGAACACGCTCGTGATCAAACATGCAGCATACTGTGCGTTAAAATTACACAAAGGATGATGAAATCATAGGCTATGTAACAAAATATATATATATATATATATATATATATATATATATATATATATATATACTGTATATATATATATATATATATATATATATATATATATATATATATATATATATATATACTGTATATATATATTATATATATATATATATATATATACTGTATATATATATATATATATATATATATATATATATATATATATATATATATATATATATATATATATATATATATATATTGTAATGCTAGGTGTTTTAAGGGTCAGCTTCCCATCCCTTAAATGCCTAGTGTGTAGCTGGGCTCTCTTTCTAGATTGGAGTTTAGACAAATAGGAGAGAGGCAGGACACAAAAACTCAAGGCAAGAACCTTACATGTGTATTACTAAGTTGTACAGTGGAACGGGTAGATGTCACGGATACAGATACCCTGGACAATTACAACTCTTACGTCTAGATATGGACTATCAGTATCACGCAGGATACTGCTCAGGTCAAGAGCAATAGCACTTGGGGAAGAGGTTTACGTATTATTAGTTACAGGAAGACTAAGTTTTATATATTCGTGGAGTAACTGGCACTGCTTGACTATTGGTAAATGTTACTTTAGCACCGGGGTCTGTGTACAGTTTTAGTATTAGGAGGTGTTATCAGATGGTAGCGTATTCACTATAATAGACCCATATCTCTGTGTGGCCGTGTTCACGACTGCAAAGTCACTTTTACTCATTCCACCACTTCGATATTTTCACTGGTGCTTTCTTACTGACTTTCGTTATGGGCTAGTTCACTGCTCTGCCTTCATGTCACCGAGTCATGGACACTGTGCTATCACTGTCACTCCTTTCAGGTCTGGGCATCGTGGCAGTCATGTACAAGGGCAGTGGAGGTGTCACAGCCTCACTACTGACCGGGCTGGGTTCTGCCGGGGGCCTCAGCGTCCAGAGTTCACAGTATCACACGCAGGGGCGTCCTCTCTCGTCCGGGGCTGCGGGTGGCAAAGGACCCTGCTCTTTCAGGGCTGGGGGCGGGAGTACGGCCCTCAAGGCTGTGGCTGAACAACTCCCTGAACTTCTCGCTCAGGTGCCTGATGAAGGACGAAGATCTCTGGCGTTGGGGTGTGGGGAGATTCCGTCCGGGTGTCCTGGGGATGGTCTAGGGTTCCCGAGGGCTGCGGTTCCCAGTGCTCGGCGGCGCCGTCAGGAAGGGGCTGCGGCACTGGCCCACGTCGGGGTCCGTCAGTTGAATCCTCTCCAGATACAGATGCAGGGAGAAGAGGCCAGGGGAAGTCACAGGGCCTCTCCAGCACTCATCCAGGCTGGGGACTCCCTCTGAGTCATGGGTTGGGGAACAGGAGTCAGCTGCTGACGGAGGAGTGGCTATAGGCTGTTGCCAAGGCCCGGCGACTGGCCGTGGCCTGGGGGAGGGACCAACTACCAGCAAACCCAAAGGCACCTTCGGAGCGGCTACAGACCGTCTCCTGACGAAGGTAGGAGTGGCTGCAGGCCGTCTCCTTATTTCCCTCAGAGTGGCTACAGGCTGTCTCCTTCAGGAGGGTTGAGTGGCTACAGGCCGTCTCGAGAAGGGCACCTTCAGAGTAACTACAGGCCGTCTCCTGACGAAGGCTGGAGCGGCTGCAGGCTGTCTCCTTATTTCCTTCAGAGCGACTACAGGCTGTCTACTTCAGGATGGTTGAGCAGCTACAGGCCGTCTCAGGGGTGCTGGCAGGAGCTGGAGAAACAGCTGCACCCCGATGTTGGTTGGGGAAAGCTCGCACGGAAGGTAGTCTGGTATTCCTGCTGTGGTGGCAGCAGGCGAGCTCCGGGTCACAGGGGCGCGCGGCCCGGGCAGACTTATGCCGTTGTCGTCCCGAGTCCCAGTGCGCTGTCGTTGCTCCTCAATGGGCTCCTTGTGGGGGTGTTGGTATGCCCCTTATGGCACGATAGTGCATTTTACCACCATCTGCTGGGAAAAAGTCATGTCCCTATGACTGGAAGTGGTAAACTTTGGTGTCGTAGGTGTTGTACACTGGCTATAGGTGTTGGAGGAGGGCGTGCCAGGCTGCGGTGGCTGAGTTCTTGTCTTGGTGTTTGTCGCAGGTGAGGAAGAGGGTGGATGAGTCGATGGAGGAGCAGAGGAGTCGTAGGAAGTGGTGACGTCCTCGGACTCAATGCTTCCGTCCAAGGGGTGGCGCCAATACGGCTCACTGAATCTTCATGGCACTGGTTGTTTTCCTTGGTGCATGGATGTGTCGAATCCTGGAGATGGACGGTGAGTGTGGGGTTTTATGCCAGGGTAATGTGGCGTGGTGTCTCTGGGGAGTGTAGGTGGCCGGGATTTGTGCTTGGTGTATCATGAATGTGAGATGATTTAGGGCAAGGGTAGGGGTGTGATTTTGCGGTGAGGTGGGTGGGGTGGGAGAGTGCGTGTATCGGACGGGTGGGCAGGAGAGGCAACTGGAGCGTGTGATGGTTGTTTTGAGGGTGGGTGTGGGGGGTGATGTGGGTGTGCAGTGTCGGCGTGTGTGGGAGGTGCACGAGGCAAGTGAGGGTGGCTGTGTGGTGGTAGGGGTGTGGGCAGCACGGCGCAGGGAGTGGGGTGTAGGGTGAGTGGGTGGTGGCGTCATGGGGGCGTGTGCGGTGCAGGTGGAGTTGGGGGTATGTGTGGGTGGCAGGCCGGGAGTGGGGGGGGCAGTGGGGGGTGTCGGCTGGGGCAGGAGTGTGGTGGGCATAGGGGGCGTGGGTGGGTGTGCGGGACACGCAGTGCTGGGTGTGGGAGAGGAGGTGGCGGGTAGTGAGGGGGTGGTTGAGTGGCGGGGAGTTGGTGGTTTCGGTGGGTTGTCAGGTAAAGTGCAATGCGGCGTGACAGAAGGTGAGGTGGAGGCGGTGGGGGAGAGGGAGGGAGAGAGAGATGGGGATGGGGAGATGTAGCAGTCGTAGGTGGTAGGGGGGGCGGCGCAGGGGTAGGGTGAGGGACGGGGTGGTGGGAGCAGGAGTGCAAAAAGGGCGCACATGCCTGTTTTGGAGGGTGCGGGGAGTGCCATGGTACTTGATGGTTACCTGATAGGGGTTAGGGACACGGATGATGGTGTGGGGTCCCGTGAAGCGCGGCGCGAGCTTGTGGGGGGTGGGGAGCTGGGCTATCATATCCATGTCTCACTGTTTGTAGGTATTGGAGGCGGTGTCGGGGCAGAGGTCCAAGTTGTTTTGGAGGTGGGTCAGGCAGCGTTTGAGATGGTGTAATGGGTCTGTTGTAGGGGTTGAAGTTGGGGGTTACACATCCAGCTGAAGGGGTAGGAGGAGGGGTGCTTCCCCGAACACTCGTTCATATGGTGAAATTCCGTCCTCTCAGGGTCAGGAGTTGTTGCCCCATTGCACAATTTTTAGACAGGCGGGTCAGTCGTCGTCGTTGATGGCTTCTATCCAGGTGTGGAGTTGATTCATCAGTGTGTGATGGGTGCGCTAGCATATGGCATTTCCTTGGGGCCAGTAAGGGGACGAGTGGGAGATGTTATACCCAAAGATGTGGGCCAGCTCCTCCCAGATCTTACAGGTGAACTCGGGTGAGTAATATGAGTGGATTGCTTGGGGGATGCCAAAGTAAGGGAACACGTGCCGAGGGCATCGGCCACTGCGACAGCATGGTGTTCCTTTGCTGAGCAGGCCACGACGAATTTGGAGTACATGTCAACGAAATTGATCACGTACCTATAGCCCGATTTTGGAGGTAAGGGCCCCATCACATCGATTGCCAACAGCTGCCAATGCTTGTGGGGGTAATATGGCCTGATGGACCTGTGGTATGGGTGATGTCTTTACCGAGGGTGCACGCGTGGCAGGTTTGGATAATTTTCTTAGCAAGGGCGGATGGATTTGGCACCCACTAGGTGTTATTAAAGACCTGCACTAGCTTTTTGTGCCCAGGTGAATGCTGTTGTGGATGTGCAGGTGTTGTAGGACGTCAAGGGCGGCGGCAGGGGCTAGGAGGATATGCCCTGACGGGGTAAGTAGGTGGTCACCCTGGCAATACAGTTTCTTGAAAAGGTCCTGTGGGATCCAGGGGAGTCGTTCCTTGTGATGCCACTGCCGGAGGAGGTCTGGTTCCGGCTGGGCAGCGTGGATGAGGAGCTGAGAGAGAGCGTCTGCATTGGTGTGGAGGTTGCCAGGGTGGTAGGAGACTTCATAGTTGAATTCCTCCAAGGTTTCGTGCCATCGGATAAGCTGAGCATTGCGGGTGTCAGACTGCCACAACCACTTGAGGGACTGGTGATCAGTGATGATGGTGACTTGTGTCCAGGATAGGTATGCCTGGAAATGCCCCAGTGCCCAGACAATACCTAGGCACTCTCTCTTGGTGGCGGCATAATTTTTTTCTGCCTAATTGAGGGTACGGCTGGAGCAGGTAATGATGTGCTCGTGGCCCTCTTGAACTTGCGCCAGCACAGCGCCGATCGCAATTTGGGAAACGTCTGTATAGAGCCAGAATGGGAGGGCATAATCAGGAAAGGCCATGATGGGGGCGGAAATGAGCTTATCCTTAAATTGTTGGAAGGCAGCTCATCTCTCATCTGTCCAGAGGAATGGTTCTCCCTTATGGGTCAGGTCATGGAGCGGCTTGGCAATATGGGAGAACCCCTTCACAAAATAGTGGTAGTAGGACGTAAGGCCGAGGGGTATGTCTGTGATGGAGCAGAATTTGTTGGGGTCGGGAGATTATGCCAACCTGGGAGATGATGTCCCAGGAGTGAGACGGTTCTGGCGGCCGGGACACACATGGTGGGCCGGAGTTTGAGGCCTGCTTGTCGGATCCTGGTGAAAACCCGGTGGAGGCGCTGCAGGTGATCAGCCCAGGTCTGGCTGAAGACTATGATGTCCTCCAAGTGAGACACATCTCCCACGTGAGGCCACTGAGGAAAGATTCCATTAACCTGGAGAAGGTGGCAGGGGCATCACAGAGGCTGAAGGTCAAAACATTAAATTCATAATATTTCCTGTTGCTGGTCGAGAAGGCGGTCTTGCCTCTGTCCTCCAGGAGCACCTGGACCTGCCAATACCCTGACTGGAGGTTCAGGGTAGAGAACCAGGAGGCGCTGTATAGGGAATCCAGGGAGTCATCTATGCGCGGAAGTGGAGTGGCATCCTTGGTGGTTATGTTGTTAAGCCGGTGGTAATTGACGCAGAACCGCATCATGCCATCCTTTTTCTTCACAAGGACGACGGGGGAGGTGCCTTCACAGTGACGACTCGAGGTGCCTGGAACCACTGTCTGACTTTCTTCTTCTTCATTTCTGCAACATTCGCGGCCTTTCCTCTAACTTTCGCTCTGTTGAGCACCACCTCTCCTCCTCTAAACCTCACCTTCTTTTTCTAATGGAGACTCAGCTGTCTGAGGCAACTGACAGCAAACCCTTTTCTGTATCCTCCCATTTCTTCTTCTTCATTTCTGCAACATTCGCGGCCTTTCCTCTAACTTTCGCTCTGTTGAGCACCACCTCTCCTCCTCTAAACCTCACCTTCTTTTTCTAATGGAGACTCAGCTGTCTGAGGCAACTGACAGCAAACCCTTTTCTGTATCCTCCCATTTTCTCTATACTCATTTCAAAGCCAAAGGTGGCTGTTGTGTATATATACACAACAACTTATCTTGCTCTCGTGTTCCTGAACTCGATTTTTCTGAATTTTCTATATTCTGGCTTCGGCTTTCCTGTCATTCTCTGACTAAATATATCTATGCTGTTTACTTATCCCCTAATTCTACTGACTATCAAAAATTCATCGACTATCTTACGTCTACGATGGAACACATTCTATCCATTTCTCCTTTTTCTGAAATCTCCATTCTAGGAGATTTCGATGTTCACCACCACTTTTGGCTCTCCTCTCCTTTCACGGATCCACCTGGTGAACAAGCCTACATCTTTTCTATCCTTAATGACCTAGAGCAGCTTGTACAGCACCCTACCCGTATCCCTGACCGCCTTAGAGAGAGATCCAACATACTTGACCTCTTCCTCACAACTAATCCTTCTGCTTACTCTGTTAATCTTTTCTCTCCTTTGGGCTCCTCCGATCACAACCTTATTACCTTAACCTGTCCTATCACTCCGGTACGGCCTGTGGACCCTCCAGGGAAACGTCGTCTGTGGCATTTTGGAGCCATGGACTGGGAGGCCCTCAGGCAGTACTTCTTTGATTTTCCCTGGAATGATTATTGCTTCCATGGCCGGGAGCCATCTGAGTGTGCCTTGCGCATTACGGAGGTTATTCTCTCGGGCATGGAAGCATACATTCCTTTCTCATATCCTTTGACTAACGCAAGAAAGCCTTGGTTTAATCACGCTTGTTCTAATGCTGTCCGCAACAAGGAGAGGGCCTACAAAAGGTACCGGAGCCAACCCACCCCTGAATCACATCATCTTTACGTTTCTGCCTGGAATCGTGCTAAGTCTGTTCTTCGCTCTACTAAAAATAATTTCATCCATACTAAATGCTCTCAACTTTCCAACTCGAATTCTTCCCGCTCCTTCTGGCACCTTGCCAAAAATCTTTCTAACAACTTTACCTCATCATCCTTCCCTCCTCTTTTCTACTCTGATGGTTCTGTAGCTATTTCTTCTACTGATAAAGCAGATCTCTTCACACAGACTTTCTCCTCCAATTCCACCTTAGACGATTCCGGTGTTGTTCCTCCATCACTTCCCCCCTCTGACTTCCTCATGGCTGACATTAAAATTTCTTCAGTTGATGTATTTTCTGCCATCACTGGCCTCAGTACTAACAAGGCATATGGGCCTGATGGGGTCCCTCCTGTTGTTCTCAAGAACTGTGCTTCTGTGCTTACACCCTGCCTAGGCAAACTCTTTCGCCTTTGTCTGTCAACTTGTACCTTTCCTTCTTGCTGGAAGTTTGCTCTCATTCAGCCAGTCCCAAAGAAGGGTGACCACTCCCAACCCTCCAACTATCGTCCAATTGCTTTAACGTCCTGTATTTCAAAAGTTTTCGAGTCAATTCTTAATAGAAAAATTTTAAGGCATCTTTCCTATCACAACCTTCTTTCCGATCGTCAGCATGGGTTCCGTCAGGGATGCTCCACTGGCGATCTTCTCACCTACCTTTCAGACTCCTGGTCATCCTCCTTTCGGGACTTTGGCGAAAGCTTTGCCATTGCACTTGACATCTCAAAGGCTTTTGATCGAGTCTGGAATAAATCTTTAATTTCCAAACTGCCCTCCTACGATTTCTATCCTTCTATCTGTGCCTTCATCGCTAGCTTCCTTTCTGGTCGTTCTATAGCCGCTGTTGTAGACGGCCATCGTTCTTCTCCTAGATCTATCAACAGTGGTGTTCCTCAGGGCTCTGTCCTATCACCAACTCTCTTCCTTTTATTCATCAATGATCTTCTAAGCTGTACATCTAACCCTATCCACTCATACGCTGATGACTCCACCCTTTACCTTTCCATTCGGTTCCCGCAACGCCCATCTCAAGAGTTACTTCAACAAACAAGGGATGAGGCTATGGCACACCTAATGTCTGACTTGGCTCGTATCTCTGACTGGGGTAAAAATAACATGGTTGTCTTTAATGCATCTAAGACTCAGTTCTTACACCTACGCTATATAGAAGAAGAATATAGAACATAGAAGAAGAAGAAGGAGAGAAGCCCAAAAACAGTTTGAGGAAGACACCATAAACAAAAGTAGTGATCAACCGAAGCTATTTTACAGCTACATCCGAAGCAAAACCAAAATATAAGATAAAATACAATCCATTACGGATGAAGGGATCATCTTTACACAAGAAAAAGTTATTTGTGAAGCACTAAATAAGAATTTCAAATTAGTTTTTACAGAAGAAAATAATTTTGAGAGGGATGATGTGGAACATGCATGCCCACACATTATTACCAGATATACAAATATCAGAAAAAGAAATACAGGAGTAGTTAAGTAAATTAGTCAAAGGAAAAGCAAATGGTCCTGACGAAATTTCATGTTGGGTACTACGTGAACGTGCAAGGGAGTTAAATAGACCACTATCTTTAATATTCAAGGAATCCTTGGGTCAAGGCAAAGTACCTGATATTTGGAAGAAAGCAAACATTGTTCTCTTACGCAAGAAAGGGAATAGACAAAATCCACTCAACTACCTACCAGTATCACTAACCAGTGTTGTAAGTAAGATACTGGAAAAGGTGATACGAAAAGTTTGGGTAAACCATCTAGAAGAACACAATATGATAAAGGAAAAGGAATTTGGTTTCAGAAAGGGAAAATCATGTGTTACTATGACAGAGTTGCAGAAACTTTCCAGAAAAGAGAAGGGTGGGTGGACAGCATCTATCTAGATTTCAAGAAAGCATTTGACAAAGTACCATACCAGAGACTTTAATGGAAACTGTACCTTCAACGAGAAATCCGAGGCAAATTGTATTGTTGGATGCTAAATTTTCTCAGAAAAAGGGAAATGAGAACAGTACTAAGGGGAAATTACTCATCATGGAGGGAAGTGACTAGCGGAGTTCCACAGGGCTCAGTGCTGGCACCAATCATGTTTTTAGTGTATGTAAATGATATAGATAGTAACACTGGAAATGAAAACTATTTAAATATGTTTGCTGATGATGCAAAAATACGAAGGAGAATTACTAACACAGACTCTTGTAAAGAGCTATACGAAGAATTAAACTTCATGAATTGAGTAATACATGGCAAGTGGAATTCAAAGTGGACAAGTGTCATGTAATCAAGTTTGGGAAAAGTAGGAAAAGTCCAGATTGGGATAATAAATTAGGAAGTAAAACCCTACACATAACAGAAAGAGAGAAGGACCTAGGGGTGATTATCAGTAACAGACTATCTCCGGCTGACCACATCAGTGAGAAGGTACGGAACATGTATACACTGCTTGCAAATATGAGAATAGCATTCACATACATAAATGAAGATGTGCTGAGAAAGATAGTAACATTCATCAGACCAACCCTGGGGTATGCATCAGTAGTTTGGAATCTTCATCTCAAAAAACACATAGATAAGACTGAAAAAGTTCAAAGGACGCTACAAGATGGGTACCAAGCTTAAGGGATCTAAGCTACAAAGAAAGACTAGAAAAACTGTATCTGCCAACACTACGGGAGAGAAGGAAAAGAGGAGACATGATTATGCTATACAAATGCATATCAGGGATGGAGAAAATAAACATAAATGAATATATAACCTATGGGGAAACATCAGCAAGAGGACACTGCAAAAAACTGCATAAAAAGAGAGGCGATAAAGACGTAAGGAAATTTAGTTTCCCAAATAGGGCAAATGATCAGTGGAATGCTCTACCGAATGAAACAGTGTGTGCCAAAACAATAAATTTAAGATGTATGATGAATGTTATGCCACGTGTTTTTAGGTCGACTTCTCGTCCTAGAAACACTAGCTGTAGAGCCGGGGTTCTCTTTCGAGACCGGAGCTAGAACACACAACGAGAAGAGCAGGACATAAAAACTCTGGACAACAACCGTACACGTGTATTATCTTAATTACAGCTCACAGTATACAATATGAATATTAGTAGCACACAATACACTATTCAGTCTCAAATACGCTAGGCAGACTAGAGGGCTCCGACTGGACTGTGGTATCAGTATTAAGCAGGATACTATCCATTCGCAAGGGCACTAGATGGACACTGTACACAAGGTGGATGTAAGTCTCACACTGTATATTATTTGGTCATGGGTACACAATATGAATACAGGTATCACACAATATACTATGCGGTGATAGGGGCACTAGTCGGACACAGTACACAATATGAACATGAAAGACACATGGTATACTACTCATTCGCCAGGGCACTAGCTAGGCACAGTATACAACATGAATACCAGTATCACACCATACATTAGTCAGTCACTGTTACACTGGGCAGACCGAAGGGCTCAGACTGGGCTACAGGAGACTGGTGGCCCCCAGATGTTGGCCAGGTGTTGGAGGGATCCCGTCAGGTATCCCTTCTCGTAAGAGCCACGGGACAACCCTCGGGGGCGATGTCGTCTTCCGTGAGCTGCTGCTGGGCGTGGTGAGAGGCCCTCCGCTCATGGGGCATTGCTGAATGGTCTGGTCCTCAGGGCTTGGGCCAAATAGAGCAAGTAGGCGCGCTTGTCTGCGCCCACCCTGGGGAGGTCACTGTCATCTAGGGCTGGGGAGGTCACGCCCCGGGATTACAGGGGCGCCTTGGGGAGTCTTGCGTCTGCAGTCTCCCTCCCGTCGGGCTGCTGTCACGGTTAAACTGATGCGTCGCCTCCGGCGGGAGTTCGTCAGCTGGACGTCTCCCACGGGTGCTGGCTGCACACTCCTGGGGACAGCACGGGGCCTCGCCACACCCCTTCCAGACAGAAAAGCTCCTCCTGGGGGCTGCCTCTGTGGGGAGAAATGGAGGAGCATCCTGCTCGACTACAGGAGGGGTGAGCCAAGCAAGGGTCGTCCTTCATAGGGGAAGTCTCAGGGGATGAGAGACTTTTGTTGGAGTGTCTCTCCCTGGCGTGGCTAAAAGCCGTTGCCAAGGTCCTGTGGGCAACAGGAGGAGGGCAGCTGAAGGCCATCCCTTTCCTGTCGGTGCAGCTGGAGGCCGTCACCGGGGCCCAATTTCCAGGCAGGACCGTGGGTGAGATGTGGCTGGATGCCGTTATCTGTCCACAGGTGTGGCTGGAGGCTGTCATCGGTGTCCTGCCCGGGGAGTGGCGAGCAGTCAAGGTGCGGCTGAAGGCAGTCACTTGCCTGCGGGTGTGATTGAAGGCCTTCACCAGTGTCTTACTCCCGGAGGCTGCTGGCAAGGGGGCGTTACCGTCTCTCCCCGAGTGTGGCTGAAGGCCGTCACTGGTTTTTGCAGGAGGAGGGGGAGTTGCAGCAGTTGAGTGGCTTAAGTCCGTCTCGGTATTTGTGCAGCTAAAGGCCGTCACTTGGATGGTGCTCGGAGCTGAGTATTCAGCCCCATCCCGAACCTGTTGAGGGCTGGTCCGGTTGGAGGGTAATGTACTTGGACTGTGACATTCCCGCTGGGTCCGTTCCAGGGAATAAGGGCGCAAGGTAGTTGGAACATAGGTCCATACTGCCTTGGCAATGTGTGCACCCTCAGAGCCCCTCCGTGGCCTCATCCTGGGGGGGGTGTCGCCATGTCCCGGTGGTGCCACGGTAGGTATTTCACCACCGTCTTCTGGGGAAAAGTCACATCCCCGTGGCTGGAGGTAGTAGGTCTTGGTGGTGGTGGTGTTGTGGGTCGGTATCAGGTGCTGCTGGAGGGTGGTCCAGTGTGTGGTGGCTAGATTCGGGTCCTGGTGGTAGGCATAGGTGACGTAGAGGATGGAGGCTTGATGTCTGGAGGAGTTAAAGGGGGTGGTGTCCCACGGATGCGTTGCTTCCTTCCGTAGGTTGGGGCCCAGGTGACGCGCCGTACCCTCATGGCTGGCGGTGGTCGGTGTATGGTGGATCCCAAATGCTGGCGACCGGTGAGGTGGTGGAAGTTTTATGCGGTCGCCAACGATAGGTGCGGCTGTTCTCCCTGGGGATAGGGGCGGGTGGACGTTTCCACTGGGCCTGGTGTAGTATGAGTGTTGTGGGGGTCATGTTGGGTGTAGGAAGAGGGTAAGGTTGTGAAAGTGAGGAAGTAGGAACTGTAGTAAGATGAGACGGTGCGTGAGAAGGAACTGTTATAGCGGTAGTGGTGTGTATTGGGATTAGTGGTGGCGTATGTGTAGTAGAAGGCTGTGGAGAAGGCTGTCTGACTTCAAGAGAATCGGTTGGGGAAGATGATAGGGTATCTGGTGTCGATATATCTGGATTAAGGGCAACAGTAGTAGGGTTGGTATAGGTGGTAGTAGGTGTGACAGGAGTAGTAAGAGTAGTCGTAGTAGTAGTTAGAGAACTTAGGGTATTCTTGTTGTAATATCTGCCTCTGCAAAGATATGTTACACTATCATCACACACATGATCATCAGTTTCACTATCAGATTCAACTGGGGAGAGATCTACCCTTTTAAAAAAGGACATTAATAGAATAGGAAGCAAGTAAATAAATGAATGAATAAATGAATGAAGGAATAAATATATATTTGAAAATATTTATAGTAAATGCAATGATTTATATGCAATGAATATGAGTGGAAATGAATGAGTTATTTACAGCTGAGTATGAATGTAATTGGAAGAGAATGGGATGAAGTAGGAGTGAATGAACGAGAAATTCTGAGTGAATTAAAAATGAGGGACGAAGAATGCAATGAATGAACAGGAGTAAATTATTAAAATAATCACAGTCTATAGAGATAGCTCACCATCTCTGTGGAAAGGAATTGATTAATTTGATAAGAAAATGCATGAAGATGCACAAACAAAATACTTGTGGTAAGATGTGTTTGATGCGTATGCTGGACGTAGAGTGAGCAGCTCTCCAACAACTGTCTCCTCCCCCCGACGGCGTTGATTGGGTAGAGCAGATCGTGACGTAACTGGGCGACAGCCAGGCTCTGGGCGAAGCGAGAAGCTGATAGGAGCGTGAGGGTGTGACGCAACTGTCTATGATTGGCCACGCTCTCTGCGTGACGTCAGGGCCGTCTGGTAGGGGAGAACGATGACTCAACGGCGTTAGGTGGTGGTCGGGGGGCTACTTCCTGGAGTGGGGGTTTGGTTGGGGTTTGTGAGGGCTAAAACTAACCCCGTACAGTGTGGTAATATAACAGGTCACACAGGACTGGCAGTTGAGGCAGGTAGTGAGGTTAGTAGTGGAGGCTTACTATGGTTGTAGTGGTGTGGTTGTAGGTGGGGTGTTGGTGTGGGGTAGAGTCCCAGAACCATACCAAAACTGCAAGGATGTTCCCGTAACCACAGGGGAACCACACCAAGACTGCAAAAAGGGGTGGAGGCTGGAGCAGAGATAGGCTGTGTCGTCGTGGGAGAAACAGCTGCGTGGGAAAGTGGGCAATGGAGCCGAGACTTCCCACAGAAGACGTGAAATGATGTTTATCCCACTCGCTATCCACAAAATGTTAATGTTGCCAACATTCCAATGCTGCATCTCTCATCGGTTTGACAAATCTTAAACAGATGGAAGAGGATATGAAAATACCTCTCCAACATGCAAGGGTATTTGAAGCAGCCGCTACGATGAAGGCTAGTTCTGAGATGCGCTAATAGTTTCATGGTATTCAATGGGTAACCAAAGTTAATGGCCAGCTTATAGTTACACCAGACAGTTTTGGAGATTTGTGGGGTTACCTATGTTTTATTAACTGGCTCACAGATCACCAGAAGGAAATAGCCCTACAGATTGGCTTTAATCTCGGTGACAAAACGGTTAACATCTCAAAGGCCATAGTAGAAAGATTGGGATCAAATGTCACTCGCCAGGCCAGTACTCACACCTCAGCCTCTCACTCCGCAGGCAGAACTGCGAGAGTACTGCACACCATCAGCACTAAATTGGATTCCTCACGTTCGCGGCCAACTACGAACGGCAAACCTAGTAATCGTTCTCACTCACAGTATCGATCAACAACTAGCAATCGTGACAAATCTAATGTGCGAGGAAGCAAATAAGCCTCGATTGTGTGCTGGCACTGTGGTAACGTAGGTCACCGAGAGTCTAGTTGTGCACACAAACAATGACGATTTTGCTCACAGGAACGGTAGCGCACACCTATGCGATCCCGTTGTCTTACATGCAAATATCACAAGAATAGTACAACTCACTCCACTGACGAGTGTCGTTACCTTAAGAGCCGTCAGTCAGGGGAAGAGGAGAGCTTGCATCGGAAAAATGTTACATAACAGTGAAAAATCTGCCGGTGCCAGAAACTAAGGTAACAGAAAATCAACTCCCCATTTGCCAGGTGGGACCCATAACTTCTTTAGGCCTAGTCACTCTAGCATGGTGCGAAGGGGTACAAAGCTCTTCCTTCATGGACATCTGATTTATGGTAAATTTGATCTCCCATACCTCTCTAAACAACATTAGGGAAACAGCTAAGAGGGTCGGGCTCATCAACCACCTGACATTCGCCTATGCGGCGTGGATGACTCAGAATTTCAGGTCAAGGGAAAAGTCACTTTAGAAGTACAACTTGATAAAGCCTTAAAACCTTTTGACGCTGAATTTCACGTCACCAATGACCTTAAATATCCAGCGGATACTCGCATTGGCTTTCCAACAATGGCTCAACAAGCAATTGCCCTATTACCGGGTTGTCGTTGCATAGATATCAATGGGTTCCCTATATCTAGCATGGCATATCCACGTCCGGTACTCTCCCACATAAACTCGGTTATTCACTCTCACATGATTCCACCATTAACCGAGAGTAAAGAGGTAGACACACCATTACTTGGACAGCCAAATTCACTAACATCTAGTACTACACCCTCTGAGCATATACCGATGGATACACCCTCTGCGCATTCAACTGCGAATCATGTCAACCCCTCAAACAGTGGTATATTTACCGACTCAGACACGTCTCATTTAACTACCTCACATAGTGTGAATGATGTTTTACAACACGCAGAGACAAGGCGTGCAGTAACAAATCAGTGCACAATTTTGTTGCTGCATAAATTTACCAAAGTCTCTGTTTGTGTTGTGGGTGCGAAAGCAGGGATGGATGTACTAACCCTACCTGAGACATGTTGTGTGAAAGGCTTAGCTTATGAGTCGGCATTGTGTATGGTGCTGGAGGATAGCTTATGCTACTTGTACTTAGCCAACACTACTAATGCCCCACTTAAGCTGCACACGGGGACACAGATGGGTGATTTCTTGGTATACCCAGCAGCCGTATGTGTGTGCCAAGCCTTCTCACTCTCTGTTGCAGATGTGTGCTCAGTTGCTCAGTCCACCGACATTCCATCTAATCTTGAATCTCATGTGAAACAGAGTGATTACCCAGAATACAGAAGTCAGTTGCTTAATTTCGTGTGAGACTGTCGTAAAGTAGGAGCCCTACCCGGTGAAAACATGGGCAAAACAAGCTTAGTTTAGTACCACATTACATTACAGCCTGGAGCTCAACCAGTATATATACCTGCCTACCTATTACCACACAGCCAACGCCAACAGGCTGATCGTCTTATTCAGGACATGTTGGACAACGAGGTCGTTGAACACTGACAGTCCGTGGAACAGTCCACTATTTCTCGTTCCAAAGGAAGGTGGTAAGTTACGACCAGTGATAGATTACAGATGCTTGAATGCGCTGACTATCCTGGACAGATTTCCAATGCCCATACTCATTAATTTGCTGGAATCCTTAGGTGAAAACTATTATGCTAGGTTTTTTTAGGGCGACTTCTCGTCCTATAAACACTAGATACAGAGCCGGGGTCCTCTTTCGAGACTGGAGCTAGAACACACAAGGAGAAGAGCAGGCATAAAAACTCTGGGCAACAACCTTACACGTGTATTAACTACAATTTCCAGCATACAATATGAGTGAGAGTTAAACAATACACTATCCAATATTAAACGATACTAGACAGATTAGGGGCTCGGTCTGGCGTGTGAGGTGTTAGTACCAGGCAGAATACTTTCCAGTCACGAGGATATTGGACTGACACTGTGTACAGGGTGAGAGTAGTTTATGCACAGTCTATGTCTAGGGCTGAACATTCACAATCTGAATATAAGTGTCCCGTTGTACACTAGGTGGTGGTAGAGGCACTAGTTCAACACAGTGCACATGATGGGTACAAGCATACACAGTTCACAATGCGGTTACTAGAGCACTATACTTTAACACTGTACAGGTCACGGGCACTATGATCACTCACATGAGAAACAGTCACTGATGACATCAGGCAGGCCGGGGGGCGAAATTTTTTTTCCTGCCCAGTTCCGTCACTTTGCACATATGGCACGCGTTGCCCTGTGTTTAGTTTGGCAACGCCGCGCAGCAGTGAGCCATATCGGATGCCAGGTTTAGTATTCATCACAATTATTTACTTTTTTTATGCTTGACTATAAATATAATACCTGACTATCTATATTTTACATGGATTGAAAGAATAATAGAGACATAGAGGTCATATAGTTTTCGCTGCCTTAGCTTAAATAAATATAAAAAGGGGCCATACCACTGTCTTTACTTCGTCACTCGTCTGCTGAGAGAGAGAGAGAGAGAAGATACTCTCTACACTTTGCTAAAATTAGTTATATGTTGATTTAATGAAAATGCGGTACGTCGTAGGGGTGGTACATGACTGCTCGTTGAGAACACTTATCAGTAACATATGTTGTAGGCCTATACTACTTTACCTGTCATTTCTTGTCATTGCTCCCAGACGTACGATTCAATCAGCTGTGTTTACAATGGGCAATGGCTCATCACTGGGTCAGTTGCACAGACTGTCTGAGATTATTCACGAACAAGTAGACACTTAATATGACAACAATAATAGCTTATTTTCCAATCATTATTTTACATTCAGTCCCTCACTGAAGATCAGCAAATGTGTTCCCAGCCCAATGCTATTACCAAATAGAATATATTGAGTTTATTTTTTTTAATTCCTTGTTTCTCTTGATTTACTTATTTTGCACACAATGGTCTATAATGTCTCATGTCTGACCCAATGCCTGTCATCAGCACATGGGAAATAGCATATGGTGCCTGGTGCTGTGTAATATTTAATAAAGATTATACCGTAACAAATAAAGCTTTGCATTTCATCAAATACAAAAACCCATCAAGCATACTTAACATGAAATAAAGGACATGAGAACATGAAAATAATCTGAAATGTAACCAGACATATGATTTTACTAATATACCTAAGAAAAACAAGAAAATAATCTGAAATCTAACCTGACAAATGATTTTACTAATATACCTAAGAAAAACAAGAAAATAATCTGAAATCTAACCTGACATATATACCTAAGAAAATGTCTAATGAAACACTGATATTCAGGCATCATTGATACCAATATTTCCCAGCTTGCAGCAGAAATTACCAAGGTTAACCCTTAAGAATGATCATGAAAAGCGTTTTAGGTGATAAAATATTATGGGTCATTAACCTCTCTCTCTCTCTCTCTCTCTCTCTCTCTCTCTCTCTCTCTCTCCTGTAAACACAGCTGATTGAATCGTACGTCTGGGAGCAATGACAAGAAATGACAGGTAAAGTAGTATAGGCCTACAACATATGTTACTGATAAGTGTTCTCAACGAGCAGTCATGTACCACCCCTAAGACTTACCGCATTTTCATTAAATCAACATATAACTAATTTTAGCAAAGTGTAGAGAGTATCTTCCTTGCATACTCACTTTTTATTGATGACCCTGCATGTTATTATTTTATACTGTTTCAAGCTCTCTCTCTCTCTCTCTCTCTCTCTCTCTCTCTCTCTCTCTCAGCAGACGAGTGACGAAGTAAAGACAGTGGTATGGCCCCTTTTTATATTTATTTAAGCTAAGGCAGCGAAAACTATATGACCTATGGCTCACTGCTGCGCGGCGGTGCCAAACTAAACACAGGGCAACGTTGCCATATGTGCAAAGTGACGGAACTGGGCAGGAAAAAAAAATTCGCGGCCGGGGGGGTTCCTAGGTGTCGGCCAGGCATTGATGGAGTCCCGTCAGGTGTCCATTCTCTCAAGGGCCACGGGACGACCCTCAGTGGTGACGCTGCCTGCTTCGGTCTGCGGTCGGGTGTAGTGAAAGGCCCTCCATGTGTGGGGCTTGGCTGAGGGCCTTAGGACTCGGGCCAAACAATGTGAGTAGGCACTCTTGTTTGTGCCCACCCTGGGGAGGAGGTCGCCATTGTCTGGGGCGGGAGAGGTTATGCTCCGGGGTTCCAGGGGCACTGCCTAGAGTCCGGTGTCTGTGGCTTCCCCCCCCCGTCGGGCTGCCGTCAGGGTCGTTCTGCGGCATCGCCTCTGGAGGAAGTCTGTCAGTGGCTGGACTAAACACACTCCTAGGGATACCACAGGTCCTCACCACACTTCCTCTACGTAGAAAGACTTCTCCTGGGGACTGCCTCTGTGGGGAGAAATAGAGGAATGGCCCACTCAGCCACAGGCTGGGCAGGCTGAGCAAGGGTCGTCCTCCAGCTGGAAAGTCATAGGGGGTGAGAGACTGCTGTGGTGGCGTCTCTCTCTGCAAGGCCTGGGGAATCCCGAAATAGGGGAAGACGTGGCGGACGAGTGCTTCAGCCATGGTGACGGCGTGATGTTTCTTTGCCTGGCAGGAAATGAGGAATTTGGAATACGTTTCTACGAAGATGATGATGTACGGTCGCCAAAGTTTCCACCTGGGCCACCTAGCCGCGAGAGGTGGATAATGGGTGCTGGCAACAAAGTATGTTTGTTCGTGTGTACAGTTGCGCTCATGATTCCCTGAGACACTTGTGATGGAGGGTGTTTGGCCCGCTTCACTCGTACTGAACGACAGGTAGTTGGGTCAGACTGCCCTATCAACACAGTGAAGCTGAAAATGGAACCGCTTCTTATTAACTAGAGACCATGAAAAAAGAATTGGGTGGGATATAAACAATAATGATGGACTGTATCACTGCACATATGGTAATACAACACGGAATTATTTTACTGAAATAATTCCACCTACTATTGATTACATATAACTTGAAAGATGAAGATATATGTTACGTGGTTTATTGTCCGCCATTCAACTCCCCAACATTTTGCTGCGGACATGTGATTAATGCATTAGTAAATTCCTCTACAGTACATACTGCGGGTTTGCCTATTAGTTATTTCGCAATAATAAACGTATTATAGAAAAGTATGGATATTTCACAATATCATGGTTGTATGACCGAGTCCCTTTTAAGTAATGCATTTACTTACTTATATATACCCAAACTGTAGTAAAAAGAAACAGCTAATATCAAACTGTAGTAAAAAGAAACAGCTAATACATATATATATATATATATATATATATATATATATATATATATATATATATATATATATATATATATATATATATATATATGGTGTGGGGAACATTTTTTATTTCTATTCATCCTCTTGTAGGATATTTGTAGGAGCTATCACAATCATGTCATCGTTCCATTGTGTGTTTCGAGTTATTGCATGAACTGAGAAATGATTTCTATTCCTGCAGCAAATATCTTTGCTTTGCTTGTCTCAAGACCCCCGAATACCATTATTTGTCGTGCAAATAACACTGATAACAAGGGTAGAACACCTGATACAAATATAGTATTGAAATGTTATTACGTGATCCACTCAGTGTGACGACTTAAAGGGACTCGGTCATACCACCATGATATTGTTAAATATCCATACTTTTCTATAATACGTTTATATATTCCGAATAACTAATAGGCAAACCCTCAGTATGCAGAGGAATTTACTAATGCAATATATCACATGTCCGTAGCAAACTGTTGAGGAGTTGAATGGCGGACAATAAACCACGTAATATCTTCATCTTTCAAGCTATATGTAATCAATAGTACGTGGAATTATTTCAGTAAAATTATTGTGTGTTGTATTACAATATGTACAACGATACTGTCCATCATTATTGTTTATATCCCACCCAATTCTTTTTTCATGGTCTCTAGTTTTTAAGAAGCGGTTCCATTTTCAGCTTCACTGTGTTGGTAGAGCAGTCTGACTCAACTACCTGTCGTTCAGTAAGAGTGGAGCGGGCCAAACACCCTTCACCACAGGTGTCTCAGGGAATCATGAGCGCAATAGGAGCCCCCACAAACTGGAAAAAGATGTCACTGCTCGCCAGACAACTTAATGTAAAATGGAAAAGTGGGGTCAACTTGAATTACCCTCTGTAATACAATTTTTGTGTTACTTTACTGAAAATAGGATATTTTTTTATTTATCTACATATAACACTGGAGAAAAAATAGCTTCTTTATCAAAATATAATAGAAATGGAAGGTTGCGTCCATCTCAGTTTAGGGACAGTTTACATGCGAGTATTATGTTCTTGCCTGGGTATTGATCACAGTCATTTTTTTAGGTGGTGAATGTACAGTAAGCAACAATAATCGTGTCGTGAAATTTGGTGAAAACTTAAGCTAACGGGCTAAGCGTCTGGTACATTCCGCCGTTTGTCATACGGACGGTTCATAATGTTTCACGAGTTACATTTAATCTTCGGACAAAACCGCGACTCGACTACTGTTGCTCAATGTACATCTGTAAGGAAAAATTGTGACTGAGTATAAAGAAATTGTATCTTACATAAGAAATGAAGGAAAAAGTGGTACTTACACAATAGAAGATCTGTTATGCCGGGTGTTTTTTAGTCCGACCTCTCGTCTTAAAAACGCCCGCGACTGAGCGGGGTCCTCTTTCCGGACCGGAAGTAAAGCACCAACATAGGAACAGGGCATAAAAACTCGGCAGTATACCTTAACGCATCTATTGTCTTAATTCAACACACCTTACTGAAATGCGTGAACGGCAACATAGTGCCCCCGGAAACTCCCCGACACCCCCACCAGGACTCCACAGAGAATCCGCAGCCGAACCACGAGACTCAGTGCGACAATGGCACAAGTCAGCCCGGGTAGTACGTCCCTATAATACGCAGCTGCCTCACCGTCGCTATAGCAGGAATCTGACACTACCTTCGGGGAGAGGTGCCGCTGGATCAGATTGGGGTGGAGCTGTCTATCCAGCTGCGATCAGCGCCCCTCAGGAGTTGGCCTGTAGCCACTCCCGCCTTCAACAGGAGTGTGCCTGTAGCCTCTCCGAAGGTGTCTTCCCCTTTGGGAAGGCCGGTAGCCGCCCGCCCCTCGTAAAGGAATCGGTACACCACCGACCTGAGGGTAATCAGGAGATGGCCTGTAGTTGCTCCCACCTTCTTCAGAATCTGTCCTTCCAGGGACGGCCGGTAGCCACCCTACACCCCCTCCTATAGGAGTCGGCCTGTAGCAGCTTCCACCTTCGTCAGACAGCCGGTAGCCGCTCCAAAGGCAGTGCCCCTGAGTCGGCCTGTAGCCGCTCCTCCCTCCGGCAGAAGGAGACAGCCTGTAGTCACTCCCGCCTTCGTCAGATGGCCTGTAGCCTCTCTGAAGGTGTTGCCCTCGAGCCGGCCTGTAGCCGCTCCTCCCTCCAGCAGAAGGAGACAGCCTGTAGTCACTCCCACCTTCGTCGGACGGCCGGTAGCCATTTTGAAGGTGTTGCCCTCGAGTCGGCCTGTAGCCGCTCCCCACCCCTCCTGCAGGAGTCGGCCTGTAGCTGCTCCCGCCTTCATCAGACAGCCGGTAGCCACTCTGAAGCTGTCCAGAGGTGCGCTGATTTCCCCTCCCAGGCCACGGCCAGTAGCCGGGCCTTGGCGCCTCATGGTCACGCCCTTGGGAAGCCACGGCCAGTAGCCGGGCCCCACAGCCGGAGACAGGCAAAAGCAGTCCCGCTGCCCCAGCATGAATCGAGGATCCAGACCCCCAACACAGAGGATGCAGAAGAATCCCAGAGTGGCCCTAACACCTCCTCTGGCCTCTGCTCCCTACTCCTGGCCCTGGAGAAGACCCACCTGACAGACCCTGATTTGGGTCAGTGCCGCAGCCCCTCCCTGATAGCGCCGCTTGGCTCAGGGGGCCGCAACCCTCGGGTACTCCAGGCCCTCCCCGGGACGCCCAAGTGGGACCTCCCTACGCCCCGACGACAGAGGACCTCCACCTCCGGCCGAGACCTGAGCCGGAGATTTCTGGACTTGTTTGGCCCCAATCCTAAGGGCCACACCCCTGTTCCCAGCCCTGAAAGTATGGGCCTCTCTGCCACCTGCAGCCCCGGACGAGAGTTGACACCCCTGTGAGTCGTCCCGTGCCCTCTCGGCACGCCCTCCCCTGGCGGTGCCTCAGTCCCGGCAGAATTGTTGCCGGTGTGTCTCCCTGCCGCCCCCACCATATAGTGACTCATGATAGTATGATATTGCCCTAAGCTACAGTGCAACAGTGATGAAGTGACATAGTGCACCCCGAATATCAGGTCAAGTGTTTAAGAGAAGTTGGAATGGGAATGAAATATACTACGTGGCGGAATAGTGATAACAAATGCAGTCTTAGTGTTGGTGAACCAGACTCATGGTGTGGTGTGACGCCCTTATATTAAATCAGTGAGACACTCAAACCGTGGGATTTATAATAGTAAAATACCCAAATGCCCCTTGCTACCAGGAAATAGTAAAGAGAAAGTGTTATTAATACCCTCCACCTTATATTACTATAAACATAACGAGACTCTCAGTGTCTTACACCCTCCTTTACTGAATCTCCTCTCGGCATTCCCCACGTACGTGAAAACCTAGAATCGGGTTATACTAAATTACCAAAACCCCCTTGCTATCAGAAAATAATAAGTTGAACTCTCTAACATTAACTCCCACTTTATATTACTATAAATATAATCGGACCCTCAGCGCGTCGCCACTTCCCCCCCCGCCTTGTGAGACTCACCCCAACTTCCCCACTTGCATGGAAACCCTGTGTGCTAAGTAAACCTGTACACTACACCTAGGGTGTTATCATCAGTGCCAGCTGAACTAGTATCCTGCGAGATACTGATTATATAGTCGTAAGGATTATAATTCACCAAATACTGTGTTGTATTATCTGCTGTTTGTCTTGTGTCTGACTAAGGAATGCACGTGTAAAGGTTATTGCCTGGAGTTTTTGTGTCCTGCCTCTCTCTTATTTGCACTATGTCCCGGTCTGGAAAGAGGATCCCGCTACACGTTAGGTGTTCTAGGACCAAGTAGTCGGGCCTTAAACACCTAGCAATATTGGTGGACAGCGGTGGTTCTTGACCCGGGCATACAAGAGAGGTAGTGAAGAAATATTTGGCAAAATGGCAACAAAACCCCACAATTACCCAAGTTTGTCCCTGACCAGTACGATATACACACGTATCTGGCAATTATTAAACCATTACTGGATATTGGCTTTGATAATGACCAGCAAAAAGTCGCAGTCACACTTCCACTGTTGGGCAAAGCGGCGGCGAACATAGCACCGAAAGTCGTCCTGGAGCTCACCTGGCAGAACTTTATGAAGGTCGTTGTTCAGGCCATCACCCCATCATTAGGGAAAGTGGTGGCACTATCACAATTAGATAGTTTTTCATTTGACGGGGATTTAAATAATACCCTGATACAGGCAAGATGCCTAATCACTGCATGCCTAATCACTGCTGCCTACCCGGAGGCAAATGAGGAAACTCGGGATCAGCACACTTTCAACACTCTTCTCAGAGTGCTTCTGAGTATTGTTAAGCAACACTTTACTATCCATGACCCGACTGGAGACATGGATAGAGATATCCAGCTCATATGACGCCTCCTGACCACCTGCCCTACACCCCAGCAAATTAATGTGGTGAAGAAATTTCCCACTCAAACTCCGGCTCCCCTGATCATGCCACGGCCACCCTTGCCTCAAACCAACCTTACCCCAGCGCCAAGCGCGCTTAGAGCACACCCCTCGCACCAGCGCCCCACCCGGAAAAACCCTAACCTGATCCTAGTGAATCCATGGGAATTCACAGCCTGCAGCTCCCGGTGTCCCCTACATGACATACGGGACCAGCTTAAGGCTGCACGCTGCAAGCCCACAGTCCCGGGTTCAAGTAAAGTGTCCTCTCTGGAGGATGAGGCCCCTGAGGACGAACTAGCACCCATAGAGAAGCCCCATCCTGGGGAACAGGAGCAGGAGTAGGAAGATGGAAGCCTCAGACAGCTGGATTTTTAGGTCCGTCCCTGCAGCAACCCACAGTGGCAGGGGCCATTACCCCCAAATATCACCCCCCAGTGTACCACAAGATGAAATTGAACGGCGTGAAGGTCAGACTGTTAGTCGATACGGGAGCGGCCAGATCCTGCCTTTACAGCCACTATTTCTCCTGCCATAGATCGACCTTTGGCCCACTCCGCCCCACTGCCACTCACCTTGTGGACGCGGGGATGGCCCCCTGCCCATCCGTGGGGAAACACGGGCCCTACGGGTCGACACCCACCAGCCGGTGTCAACCCAACACCAATTCATTATTTTTTACTCCTGCTGGAGCTACGATGGGTACTTGGGACTGGACCTACTCCAGAAGCTTGGAGCTACCATAGACTGCCGCTACCGACAGCTCCAGTTCCGTGACCCGCCCAACCCCACCCAGGCCGTTTGCACCTGTACGCCACGGCCCCGGCCAGAAGATTCACCCCCTCCTCCCTTTCCTCACCCCCTCCTCCCCTTCCTCAACCCCCTCCTCCCCTTCCTCAACCCCCTCCTCCTCCCCCCATGCCTCCTCCCTCCACCCCTCCTCCCTCTTTCCCCGCCACTATCTCTGCCGCTGTTACCATCCCTCCCCATCATGAGGCCTGGGTGCCCCTCAACCGGCCCTCCGGCCCCTCTGTCTTACTCTCCCCCTCCTTCCGCCGGGAGCCCTCTCCGCCTGCCTATTGTCTCCCACTTTCCTACCCTCACATCACACCACCATCCGCATTGCTAACTTTGCCCCTTCCCCCCCTCACCCTCCCAAAAGGGCTTATCATCGGAGAGATGGAGGAAGCCGAGCCCTGCGCCCCACCCCCTCTCACTCCCCCGCCCCCCTGCCACCCATCCCTGACCTCTCCGCCCAGCAGTCAGACACCCTACACCGCCTTCTCCTGGACTTTCAGGATTTGTTCAAGGCAGGACCAGCAGACATGGGACACACCACGTACCTATCGCACGAAATTCATACAACAGGCCCACCCATTAGACAACCATCCTGAAGGAAAAACCCCAGACAGCGGGAGGAAGAGGACCGCCAAGTACAAGAAATGATAGAGGCCGGCATCATTTCCCCCTCCACCAGCCCCTGGTCCTCGCCCATCGTTCTAGTGAAAAAGAAGGACGGCACAATGCGATTCGGCATCGATTACCACCACCTGAATGATGTCACCATCAAAGATGCCACCCCCTCCCACATATCGACAATTCCTTAGATTCTTTTTATGGAGCATCTTGGTTTTCCACCCTCGACCTCCAGTCTAGATACTGGCAGGTCCACATGCACCAAGAAGACCGAGGCAAAACGGCCTTTTCAACAAGTAACGGCAAGCATTATGAATTTAATGTCCTGACGTTCGAACTCTGCAATGCCCCCGCCACCTTCTCCAGGCTTCTGGAATCTGTCCTTGGCAGCCTTACATGGGAAATATGCCTGGCATACTTAGACGACGTCATTGTCTTTAGCTGGACCTGGGACGACCACCTGCAGCACCTCCGCCGAGTCTTCACCAGGATTCGTCAGGCAGGCCTCAAACTCCGGCCCTCTAAGTGCGTCCTGGCCACTTGGACTGTCTCGTTCCTGGGACACATTATTTCCCAGGCAGGAATCTCCTCTGACCGCGACAAGCTCTGCGCCATCGCGGACATACCTCCACCACAGGACGTCCACGGCATCCGTGCTTTCCTAGGACTAATATTCTATTACTGCCGTTTCGTGAAGGGATTCGCCCACATCGCGAAGCCCCTCCACGATTTGACCAGGAAGGGGGAACCGTTCCTCTGGATGGAAGAAAGGCGAGCTGCTTTTCAACAACTCAAAGACAAGCTCATCTCTGCCCCCATCGTAGTGTTTCCCAATTATGCCCTCCCCTTCTGCCTCTACACCGATGTTTCCCTCTCCGCCATAGGCGCCATATTGGCGCAGGTTCAGGTAGGCTGGGAACACATCATCGCCTGTGCCAGCCGCACCCTGAATCAGGCCGAGAAGAACTATGCTGCAACTAAGCGGGAATGCCTCGGCATAGTTTGGGCCCTCCAGCATTTCAGGGCATATCTTTCCGGGACTCAGGTCACCATCATCACGGACCACCAGTCTCTCCAGTGGTTACGCCAATCTGATTCCCATAATGCCCAACTCATCAGGTGGTGTGAGACCTTAGAAGAATTTAATTACGAGATCTCCTACAGGCCAGGAAAGCTCCACACTAATGCGGACGCCCTTTCCCGCCTCCCCATCCACACCATCCAGCCGGAGACAGACCTCCTACAGCAATGGCACCGCAAGGAGCGACCCCCCGTGGATCCCCTCCCGCCTGTTCAACAAGATATACTGCCAGGGTGACCACCTTCTAACTCCATCCGGTCATATCTTCCTGGCCCTGGAAACTGCGTTTGACACCTTACGCCACTTTCACGCCCATAACGGCATCCATCTGGGCACCAAGAAACTGCTACAGGTGTTCAACGACACGTACTGGGTGCCAAACCTCTCCACCCATGCCAAGGAAATCATTCAAAGTTGCCGCGCCTGTGCACTGGGGAAAGACATCACACGAACCGCAGGACCCTCGGGCAACATCACCACCCACAAGCCCTGGCAACTCTTAGCAATTGACGTAGTGGGGCCCCTCCCTCCAAAATCAGGGTACAAGTACTTGATCACATTCATGGACACATATTCGAAAGTTGTCATAGCCTGTCCAGCCAAAGAGCATCATGCCGTCACCATCGCAGACGCCCTCCTCCGACACGTTTTCCCTTATTTCGGCATTCCCCAGGCCATCCATTTGGACAACGCCCCAGAGCTTACTGGAAAAGTCTGGGAGGAACTTGCCAAAAAATTTGAATACAGGATCTCCCACTCCTCTCCTTACTGGCCACAGGGAAACGCAGTGTGCGAATGCAGCCATTGCACCCTCATGAACCAATTGCACACACGCATCGAGGCCACAAAAGACGACACTGGCCTCCTCACGTGAAAATTGTCCAGTGGGGAATAAATTCCTGCCCCAGAGAAGACGGGGTTTCCCCCTATGAGCAGGTATTCGGCGAGGCACCCCTCCTACTGCCCCTCCGCCAACACCTACAGCCACCTACCTCTGCTCCAACCACAGACCCACTACACCACCTGAAGGGCCAATTGGTCCACCTACAGAAAAACCTGGACCTGAGCCCCAACACAGCCCCCAACCCTTTCCGTCCTGGCGACATTGTAGTAGTCGCCCAACTCCCCACCTCACACAAACTCGTCTCCCGCTTCACGGGACCCCACACAATCACCCGCGTCCCCGTCCCCTATAAAGTTGTCATCGATTATCACAGCGCCCCACACACCCTCCAGAACCGCCATGTGCATCCCTTCCGCGTCCCCGCCCCTGCTGCCCCAGCCCCACACCCCCTCCCTCCAGCGCCGCCCCCCGGTTCCACATACGAGTGCTACATTTCCTCCTCACCCTCCCCCTCCACTCCCCCTACCACCTAAGCCTCCCCGGCCGCCACCTCACTCCACACCTCACCTGCCACACTAACCTCCCACCGCTCTCCCTCACCACTTCCTCCCGCCACCCCATCCTTTCCGCACAGCCCCACGTGTCCCGCCCACGCCACCACACCATCACTACACCCAACTACCACCACCTCCCGCCCACCACCCTTACATATGCCCACTCCAACGTCATCACACTCCACCTCGCCCACCCCACGCCCAACGGCACGTACCGCCCAACCTCGCCCACCCCGCACACCCACCTCCCCACCCACTCCTACCCTCAAGACCACAACCACCCGTTCAGACCGCCTCTCACGCCCACCCACCCGATACACCCACTCTCCCACTCCACCTGCCTCCCCCCAACTTCACACTGTCATGCTACACCAGGCCCAGATCCCCACCACCTATACTCCCCATAGACCCTACGCCGCATTACCACGGCACAAAACCCGACTCCTACCCTCGGTGTCAAGCATACAGCACCACACCACACCAGCAGCAACAACCACCAAGATGAAAGTGCGACGAGCAGTATGGGCACCTATCCTCGGCAGAAACCACTGGCTCTGAGGGCCACACCACCTACTCCACCTCTGCTCCTCCCCGACCACCTCCACGCTCTTCCTCACTTGTGAAGTGGAGTAAGAGGAGAACCACACCACCACTACCTGGAAAGCCCTTCTCAAGGATCTCCAACCAGTTTACGCCACCCATGACACATCTATCACGTCCAGTCACGGGGACGTGACTTTTCACGTCCAGTCACGGGGACGTGACTTTTTCCAGGAGGACGGTGGTGAAATGCGTGAACTGCAGCATAGTGCCCCTGGAAACTCCCCTACACCCCCACCAGGACCCCACAGAGGAGCCGCAGCCAAACCGCGAGACTCAGTGCGACAACGGCACAAGTCAGTCCGGGCCGTACGCCCCTACAATACACAGCCACCTCACCGTAGCCATAGCAGGAATCCGACACTACCACTGGGGAGAGGTACCGCCGGATCAGATCGGGGTGGAGCTGTCTATCCAGCTCCAATCAGCACCCCTCAGGAGTTGGCCTGTAGCCCTTCCCGCCTTCAACAGGAGTGTGCCTGTAGCCTCTCCGAAGGTGTCTTCCCCTTTGGAACGGCCGGTAGCCACATGCCTCTCGTAAAGGAATCGGTACACCATCGACCCGAGGGTAATCAGGAGATGACCTGTAGTCGCTCCCACCTTCGTCAGAAGGTGTCCTTCCAGGGACGGCCAGTAGCCGCCCTACACCCTCTCCTGCAGGAGTCGGCCTGTAGCTGCTCCCACCTTCGTCAGACAGCCGGTAGCCGCTCCGAAGGAGTTGCCCTCGAGTCGGCCTGTAGCCGCCCCTCCCTCCGGCAGAAGAAGACGGCCTGTAGTCGCTCCCACCTTCGTCAGACGGCCGGTAGCTGCTCCGAAGGTGTTGCCCTGGAGTCGTCCTGTAGCCGCTCCCCACCCCTCCTGCAGGAGTCAACCTGTAGCCGCTCCCGCCTTCGTCAGACGGCCAGTAGCCATTCCGAAGGTGTCCAGAGGCGCACTGATTTCCCCTCCCAGGCCATGGCCAGTAGCAGGGCCTTGGCGTCTCATGGTCGCGCCCTTAGGAAGCCACAGCAAGTAGCCGGGCCCCATGACCGGAGACAGGCGAGAGCAGTCCCACCGCCCCAGCGTGAGACGAGGATCCAGACCCCCGACGCAGAGGACACAGAAGAATCCCAGAGAGGCCCTAACACCTCCCCTGGCCTCTGCTCCCTACGCCTGGCCCTGGAGAAAAACCACCTGACGGACCCTGATTCGGGTCTGTCCCGCAGCCCCTCCCTGACGGCGTCGCATGGCTCTGGAGGCCACAGCCCTCGGGTAATCCAGGCCCTCCCCGGGACACCCAGGCGGAACCTCCCTACACCCCGACGGCAGAGGACCTCCACCTCCGGCCGAGACCTGAGCCAGAGATTTCTGGACTTGTTTGGCCCCAGTCCTGAGGGCCACACCCCTGTTCCCATCCAGGAAAGTACGGGCCCTCCCGCCACCTGCAGCCCCGGACGAGAGAAGACGCCACTGCAAGTTGTCCCGTGCCCTCTCGGCACGCCCTCCACTGGCGGTGCCCCAGTCCCAGCAGAATTGTTGCCAGCGTTTCTCCCCGCCACCCCCACCGTATAGTGACTCATGATAATGTGATATTGTCCTAAGTTATAGTGTAACAGTGATGAAGTGACAGTGCGCCCCGAATATAAGGTCAAGTGTTTACGAGAAGTTGGAATGGGAATGAAATATACTACGGGGTGGAATAGTATTAACAAGTGCAGAGTCTAGGTGTCGGTGAACCAGACTCATGGTGTGACGCCCTTATATTAAATCAGTGAGACACTCAAACCGTGGGATTCATATTAGTAAAATATCCAAATGCCCCTTGCTACCAGGAAATAGTAAAGAGAAAGTGTTATTTTTTTTATTTTTTTTTTTTTATGTGTCCGACTCAGGGCATAGGCTCCACAGCCTGCTCTCAAGGCCCAGTAGTCCTCCTACATACCATACTCCTCTCTACATGTCACCACTTCGGCACTAACACCCACCGTCCATATTGAATACATGCTAGGGCTGTCTCATACAGGACTGGTGTAGTGGTATTAGCGGGGGTACTTTTACGACATGTCGGCGGGTCATCTGGTAGATCAGGAAAGTGTGCTTTCATGAAATTCAAATCCTTAAACTGTTCCCTGCCCCAGCCGGGATTCGAACCTGGGTCCATCAGGACTGCAAGCCGCCTCTCTACCGATTCAGCCACCGCCTCCCCCAAATTAATACCCTCCACCTTATATTACTATAAACATAACGAGATTCTCAGTGCCTTACACCCTCCCTTACTGAATCTCCTCTCGGCATTCCCCACGTACGTGAAAATCTAGAATCGGGTTAGACTAAATTACCAAAACCCCCTTGCTATCAGAAAATAATAAGTTGAACTCTCTAACATTAACTCCCACTTTATATTACTATAAATATAATTGGACCCTCAGTGCGTCGCCACTCCCCCCCCCCCTTGTGAGACTCACCCCAACTTCCCCACGTGCATGGAGACCCTGTGTGCTAAGTAAACCTGTACACTACACCTAGCATGTTATCATCAGTGCCTGTTGAACTAGTATCCTGCGAGATACTGATTATCTAGTTGTAAAGATTATAATTCACCAAATACTGTGTTGTATTATCTGCCGTTTGTCTTGTGTCTGACCAAGGAATACACGTGTAAAGGTTATTGCCTAGAGTTTCTGTGTCGTGCCTCTCTCTTATTTGCACTGAACACCGTCGAAAGAGGACCCCGCTACACTTTAGGTGTACTAGGACCGAGTAGTCGGGCCTTAAACATCTAACATTACACTTACAATACAAAACAGAGACACTGGATACAGAATGGACAGGGTGACAGAGTTGGTTTTCTGATACAAAGTGTATAAACACAACAGTGATGTCAAGGGCAGAATATAATGATAGTCACTTGTACTGATATTGTCAGTCACTAGAGCACGGCATAAGTGTCAGCTTTAGGCATAATTGTCATTTAATATACTTAACTGGATGCACTATATGGGAATGGAATAAAAGGTCAGTTTGGTCGATATTACTATACACTTGATATGGCGCGAGCCGCGACACACGGAATTGTCACTTAGCTGCGGGGACAATCACTGTTTTTGTCTCTGCTGGCTGGACTTAGTCTTTTTCGGGACGCCACTAGTATAGTCACGGTACTTCTATATATCACAATTGTCTTACAATCCGTGCTCACTGACCCTTGATTTCTGCCCTTGTATTAATATACACTGTTCGTCACTTTATATTATGTTCTCATGGTCCCACTGTCACTGTCTCTTTTACTTACTTAGGCGCGACTCAGGAGGTGTGTTGAAGTCGCCACTATGCCCCTGGTTCCTGCGCTAACAGAGGTGGCGCCCGGGCGTGGGAGGGGGGCCCTTCTGGGGGCCCTCCTGCAGGAGGCAATGTACCACCCGCAGGGGCGTCACTGCCCGGGCCTGCTTCGTCAGGGGGGTGCAGGGAGGCCCTCCCGTCTGGGGGCCTCGACCTGATAGGTGGCCCTCGTGCTGGGGCCTCGTCGGTGGGGTGCAGGGAGGCCCTCCTGTCTGGGGGCCTCAACCTGGTAGGTGGGCCTCGGGGCTGGGGCCAAACAGCTTCAGTAGGCAGGCCTGCCGCCTCTTACTCCAGGCAGAGGGCCGTGGGAGGGTGAGGCCTGAGCGGTTCTGCTCTGGGGCCTGCTGACTGGCCCTGGGAGTCCGGGTGCTGCGGTCGCCTACAGAGAGGGGCGCTGTCAGGAGTGGACTGCGGCGCCTCCTCGGCCGGGCGTTCGTCTAGGGCTGGTGTCGTCCAGGGGTTGGCTGCAGGACTGGGACAGGACCTCGCCACCACTCTTGGAACGGCAGCACCTCCAGGGAACCACACCTGGAGAGAGAGAGGGAAGGGCGTCCTATGCAGCCGAGAGGTAGTGAGCTGGCCGTGCAAGGGACCTTCTCCTCCGGGAGAACCCTAGAAACTACGAATGAAGGGCGTACTGTGGCCGCTCCTTCCCCCACACGTACTGTGGCTGTTGTGGCGGTTTTGCAGTCCCTAAGGGCAGCAGCTGAAGGGCGTACTGTGGCCGCTCCTTCCCCGGTATGTACTGTGGCCATGACCGCGGTGCTGCTCCCGAAGGAGGAAGAGGCAGATGAGGGGCATACTGTGGCCGCTCCCTCCCCAACACGTACTGTGGCCATTGTCGTGGCTCTGTCTGCCCAACGGGAAGTAACTAAGGGGTGTACTGTGGCCGCTTCCTCCCTGGTACATGCTGTGGCCGTTACTGCGGTGTTACTCCCGTAGCAGGAGGCAGTGGATGAGGGGCATATTGTGGCCGCTCCCTCCCCAACACGTACTGTGGCCGTTGTCACAGCTCCACTCCTTCCTTTGCCAGTCGGAGCTCAATAGCTAAAGCTCCGAGGCTGTCTCCAGGTGTGGCTGTAGCTGAAGGGTGTACTGTGGCCGCTCCTTCCCCCACACGTACTATGGCCGTTGTGGCGGCACTACAGGGGGCAACAACTGAGGGGTGTACTGTGGCTGCTCCCTCCCCCACACGTACTGTGGCTGTTACCGAGGTGATGTTTGGGACTGTACCTGGAGCAGTCCCACCCCAAACCTGGTGAAGGCTGCTCCGCTCGCGGGGCCATTTCTCATTCCTGTGTGGTTGTTGTTGGGTCGGCTGAGCGGAAGAGGGACTCAAGGTAGAGGCGCCCCAGGGCCCTTCTCGCTCTGGGTCAGTCTCAACCTGACCTGGCCTGCCGTGGTGTCCTCCTGGGGTGGTGGTGGGGCTGCGGCTCGGCTGTGGGGTGGGGGGTGGCGGGGTGGTTGGGCCGGCGGTGGCGGAGGTGTGTATTTTAAGATCGTATGAACCCACTGAGCTTATATGGAGGCACTTTCTTATGGGTAGCGCGGCGTAGTTTGTGCGCCCACCACCAGGGGCCCAGAGAGGCACTGATGGTGTGTATACCTCACACCTGACTCTCGTGTCTTTTGAAACCCGATGATTCCGGAAAATATAGTGTCAGGGTCCACTGCACAGGTAAAATATATGTGGAGAAATAAACTGTAGCAGACCTGAGACGTTTTCTCAAAGAAAGAGGAATATCATACCTTTAAAAATTCGAGTCAGCTGATCTCGGCCCCGTAAGATTTTGGCTGTACAATTCTTACTATTATTAAGTGTATAATGGATAGAATCACGTCAGGATTTGCCAGATGAAAGATTACGATCTCTGGAAACTGTATGATATATTTTTCCAACAACTGAGATTCATAACACTTGGTAAAAATGTGCTGAATGCAAAAAAACACAGTAAGCTTTCATGCTTCTTAGTAAACTCCATGGGAAGCTTTTCAGTGTAAATCTCATTTAGTGCATCAGTAAAATATCTACGATGATTATAATACTGGTATAATACTTTATGCAGGAGTAATAATCCCGACAGAATTTTTTTTTAAAGGAAGGTATACCAGCTCTGGGTGGGTAGTGACCCCATGGAATTTAGTGATCTGGCGAGCACTGTCAACATTCAGGAGTTTGTGGGGGCTCCTATTGTACATGCTTGACGAAAGTTCGGATCATCAACTCTCGTCTTCGATAGTGAACCTCAGTCAGAGTTCATCATTCAATTGACAATTTTTAGCCGATAAAATTTCAAAGGAACTTCTTGAGAGTATTGGATAATGCGAGTATTGACAACAATAAGTAAAATAATCTAAATGACCGCATTTTCACATATGTTACATACTTATAAACGTATTCTTCTTCATTATTATATGATAAACCCATGGCTAAAATTTGTCTACTGAATATTGGGGGATAGAACCATCGTGTGACTAAAAAAAATAGATACCGGTGTCTGACTGTTCGTTTTGCATTTCGCCAGTCCTGGGCCGGTCTTGATTAAACCTATTGAAATACCATTCTTGATCACAGACATGATTAGATAAGTTAGGCCATTAATCGTTACAGGATTACTCATTGGGCGGATATTAATTTGAACTAAGTAGGAGAGATAGGAACTGTAGATGTCAGAGGTTGAAACTTGTTCGTTGAGGCAGAAGACTGGCTCGAGTCAGCTAGCCATGAGTCGACCAGTCACATAAGTAAAATCACAGGCAATGGTGATATAATGTCCCAGCAATTCATGATTCAAGAGCAAGCGTGCTTAAAATGACTGGAAGCTTTTGCATACTGTGATGGAGATGTGGGTGTCTTCATCTTGCTATAATGTGAGATAATGTTGTTCGGTGAATACTCGATGACCGTGTAAATAAGCGGCACCACTCACAATCAATTTTCCTTCTAATGTGTAATTCAGTCATTTGTTAAAAGAATGGACTATGCTGTAATGACCATTGTCATATGAAATATGATACGGTAAGTCATTATCATAGCTGATAAAATAGCTAAAATGCCGGGTACCCAGAGCATCACAACACCCCCAGGAGGAGCCTGTGGAGGGGCAGACAGGGCGCGGCCCGACTTCGGGCGACAGGGACTAAGTCCGCCTGGGCTGCGCACCCATATGACCGGGAACTCGTCCGCCGCCACCATAGCAGGAAACAGAGTGTAATGCTGAGTTGAATTAGGCTCGACTTCTCGTACCTATTCAACCCAACGCGGAGCGGGGTCCTCTTTCGAGACCGGAGCTAGTGCAATAAAGAGAGGTAGGACATAAAAACCTTCGGCAACACCATACACGTATATTACTACAGTCAGACACAGGACACTTCAGCAGACATTACATCACAATATAGAGCAATACAAAAACCTTATCTAAAATATTGTGTATCTCGCAGGATACTAGCTTTCTAGATACTAATGACAATACAACAAATCTTGGTACTAGGAGTGCAGTAAATACAGGTGCGCGCGGAGCGCGTGAGGAGGGGGGGGGTTTGTGATCCACCAGGAGGAGGTAGGGGAGACACGGAGAGTGACTTAAAACGGCGAGGAGACAGTTATGGTAATATTGAAGGATGCCCGATATTAGCAAGGGAGTTTAGGTGTTTTCTGTTGGCGAAGATTCTTTGACAATTAACTCTGATTCTTACTTTGGCTTTAAGAGCGGGAGCGAGGAATGGAGAGAGTTTTTAGGAATAGTGTGCGGAGGAGGGGAATATCGTTATTACTCGCCGTCCTTGTTGTTTTGGTGGAAATAGGTTTCTGTAGGCACAACTTATTCATTACACATCTCCTAGATATGTTATGTAGACTCTCGCTTCACAACGCGTAACAAGGTCGGAACACTCGTAAATACTATTCCACCATATTACTCAGAGATTAGCCAATAGAACTCCAATAATATTTTAGTCTTTCTTCGGGTTCTAGAGATATGTCTTTAGAAAGCTTCGGGATGACACTCGCACGTATTTTCACTTGAGGTCTCAACCCACATTTTCGTCCTTCAACTGGGTATTACGTCCTGGTTTGCCCCAATTGAGATTACATAAAGTTACTGCACAATACTTATTCTAAGAGAAAAGGAGTCACACTTAACCTACTTCACGATTGTTACAGGGTCACTCGTATTTCCTCATGGAGAGAAACGCGGACACATCATCGGCGATCCGGTCGGACTGAGGGCGTCGTCAGGGCGGGGCGAGCCGAGAGGGCACGGGGCGACTCGCGAGGGCGTCCTCTCGCGTCCGGGGGTTTCCGGACTGGGCTCCGGCGTAAGGCCCTTGGGACTGGGGCCGAAGAGGTCTAGGAACCTCTGGGTCAGGTCCCGGCTTCGCGGGGGCGTGGTGAGGTCTCGCCCGGGTGTCCTAGGGCGGGCCGGAAGAGACGACAGACTGCGGTCTCCCACGAGCAGGGGCGCCGTCAGGAGAGGACTGCGGCAGCGGCTGTCACGGGGGCCCGACAGGTGGGTCTGTTCAAAGGCCAAGCGTAGGGAAATGAGGCCGGGGGAAACAGGGAGGTCTCTCCGAGATATTCCAGAGCGAGATCCCTGGAGTTCAACCTCCGGTTGTGGAGACGTCCCTCTCCTCACTATGCCCTGGGAGCGACCATCGATCGTCTCTACCGGAGTGCTGAGGGAGCGACCGTCGATCGTCTCTACCTGAGCTTTGGGAGAGCGACCATTGATCGTCTCTGCCTGGATTTTGGGGGAGCGACCATTGATCGTCTCTCCCTGGATTTTCGGGGAGCGACCATTGATCGTCTCTACCGGGGGGCCAAGGGAGCGACCATGGATCGTCTCTACCTGGGTTTTGGGGTAGCGACCGTTGATCGTCTCTACCCGAGTTTTAGGGGAGCGACCGTTGATCATCTCGACCGGAGGGCTAAGGGAGCGACCATTGATCGTCTCTACCTGAGCTTTAGGGGAGCGACCGTTGATCGTCTCTACCTGGGTTTTTGGGGAGCGACCATTGATCATCTCTGCCTGGGTGTTACGGGAGCGACCATTGATCGTCTCTACCGGGGTGTTATGGGAGCGACCATTGATCGTCTCTACCGGGGTTTTATGGGAGCGACCATAGATCGTCTCTACCGGAGGGCCAAGGGAGCGACCATTGATCGTCTCTACCTGGGTGTTATGGGAGCGACCATTGATCGTCTCTACCGGGGTTTTATGGGAGCGACCATAGATCGTCTCTACTGGAGGGCCAAGGGAGCGACCATTGATCGTCTCTACCTGGGTTTTGGGGTAGCGACCGTTGATCGTCTCTACCCGAGTTTTAGGGGAGCGACCGTTGATCATCTCGACCGGAGGGCTAAGGGAGCGACCATTGATCGTCTCTACCTGAGCTTTAGGGGAGCGACCGTTGATCGTCTCTACCTGGGTTTTTGGGGAGCGACCATTGATCATCTCTGCCTGGGTGTTACGGGAGCGACCATTGATCGTCTCTACCGGGGTGTTATGGGAGCGACCATTGATCGTCTCTACCGGGGTTTTATGGGAGCGACCATAGATCGTCTCTACCGGAGGGCCAAGGGAGCGACCATTGATCGTCTCTACCTGGGTGTTATGGGAGCGACCATTGATCGTCTCTACCGGGGTTTTATGGGAGCGACCATAGATCGTCTCTACTGGAGGGCCAAGGGAGCGACCATTGATCGTCTCTACCTGGGTGTTACGGGAGCGACCATTGACTGTCTCTACCGGGGTTTTATGGGAGCGACCATAGATCGTCTCTACCGGGTTTTTATGAGAGCGACCATAGATCGTCTCTACCGGGTTTTTATGGGAGCGACCATAGATCGTCTCTACCTTTTCACTATCAGAGCGACCATAGATCGTCTCTACCTTTTCACTATCAGAGCGACCATAGATCGTCTCTACCTTTTCACTATCAGAGCGACCATAGATCGTCTCTACCTTTTCACTATCAGAGCGACCATAGATCGTCTCTACCTGAGGGGCGCTGCCTGGAGTATTGTTTCTGACTCCACCCCTAGCTAACTCGGTGATTCCGCCACACGAAGGTAGTGTCTTTTGCCACCGGTGGCGGCGGCGTGGTGGCTGAGTGTCACAGGGGCGCACGGCCCGGGCTGACATACGTCGTTGTTGCCCGGAGTGGTGGTGGCTGGCGGCGGCTACCCCGTGGGGTCCGAGTGGGGGTGTCGGCATTCTTGAGGGTGAACTCCGCTGCTCCTGGTTCGCCTCGATGTCGGGGATACTACGGTATTCTCTGCAATATTCCGGAGTATTGTATGTGTGTCTGTCAAAGCCACGCATTTCACCACCGTGTTCTTGAAAAAAGTCACGTCCCTGTGGCTCGAGGTGGAACGCTAGAGTGTTGGAGGTGGTGTAAACAGGCTGGAGGTGTCGGAGTGTGTGCTGCCAGGCGGCAGTGTAAGAATTTTCCTCTTGTGCTTGGTCATAGGTGAGGAAGAGGGCGGAGGGGGTGGTGGTGTGCTTGAGGATATTTAACAGGTGGTGTGGCCCGCAGAGCCGGTGGTTCTTGGCAAAGGAAGGGGCCCATACAGCTCGCTTAATCCTCATGTTGCTTGGTGTGGTTGTCGGTGTGGTTGGAGGTGGAATGCCGGACAGAGTGGGCGAAGGCCGGATTTTGTGCGGTAGTAATGCAGCGTTGAGTCTCTGGGGAGTACAGGTAGGAGGGATTTGGGCCCGATGTAGCTGGACTGTGTGTAGTCGCGGGGAGGTGGGTGGTGTAGGGGTGTAGGAATATCAGGCGGGTGGGCGTGAGAGGCGGCCCGAGCGGGTGGTGGTGGTGGTGAGGGTAGGGGTGGTGGTGAGGGGGGCGTTGGGTGTGGGCATGTTGTCTTTCGTGCCGCGGGCGTGGTAGAACGTGGTATTGGTGGAGTGGGCGTACGGATGGTGGGCAGGGGAAGGGGGGGAAGAGGGTGGTGGTGAAGGGGTGGTGGTGGTGCAGGTAGGGGTGGGGGGGACGGGGGCGTTAGGTGTGGGCGTGTTGTCTTTCGTGCCGTGGGCGTGGTAGAACGTGGTATTGGTGGAGTGGGCGTCCGGGTGGTGGGCAGGGGAAGGGGGGTGGAAGAGGGTTGTGGTGAAGGGGTGGTGGTGTGGGCGGAAGGGGTGGTGATGGGCTGGGGGGAGGGGGTGGCGGCAGGGGCCGGAGATGGGGGAGTGAGGACTGAGGAACAAGGCACGGATGGGTGGGGCGAGGGGGAGGGGAGGTGGCGGGGGAGACGTCAGGTGAGGTGCCTGGGGCAGGAGAGGCGGAGGTGGTAGAGGGAGGAGAGGGGGAAGGGGAGGAGGAGCTGTAGCACTCATTTGTGATCGTAGAGGGTGGAGCGGGAGCCGTGGGGGGTTGGGGGGGGTGGGGTCGGGGCGGGGGGAATGGGCGTGCGGAAGGGGCGCACGTGTCGGTTTCGGAGGGTACGGGGAGTGCCGTGGTAGTCCACGACCACCTGGTAAGGGTTGGGGATCTTGGTGATGGTGTGGGGGCCCGTGAAACGGGGGGCAAGTTCGTGGGGAGTGGGGAGTTGGGCGATGACTACGGTGTCACCCTGCTTGTAGGGGTTGGTGGCTGTGTCGGGATCAAGATCTAAGTTCCGCTGTAGGTGGTATACCCGCCTTTTTAGCAAGTGTAGCGGGTCCGTTGCAGGGGCGGAGGTGGGCGGTTGCAGATGATGGCGTAAAGGTAGTAGGAGGGGGGTTTCGCCAAAGATCCTTTCGTGGGGGGAAACCCCGTCCTCTCGGGGGCACGAATTCATGCCCCACTGGACGATTTTGACGTGTGCTGGCCAATCGTTGTCTTTTGTAGCCTTGATTCTGGTCCGTAGCTGATTTGCCAAGGTACGATGGCTGCGTTCACACACCGCGTTCCCTTGAGGCCAATATGGTGAGGAGTGGGAGATTTCGTATCCAAAAATCCTGGCCAGCTCTTCCCAGACTTTCCCGGAGAATTCGGGGGCATTATCGGAATGGATGGCCTGGGGAATGCCAAAGTAGGGGAAAATGTGTCGGAGTAAGGCATCGGCGACAGCGACGGCGTGATGTTCTTTAGCGGGGCAGGCTACTACGAACTTGGAGTACGTGTCGACAAAAGTGATCACGTACTTATATCCCGATTTAGGAGGGAGAGGCCCTGCCACGTCGACTGCTAGGAGCTGCCAGGGTTTGTGGGCGGTGATATGGCCAGAAGGCCCGGCGGTCCGGGTAATGTCTTTCCCGAGCGCGCAGGCGCGGCAAGTTTGAATAATTTCCTTGGCGAGGGTGGAGGGGTTCGGGGCCCAGTAGACGTCATTAAACACCTGTAGGAATTTTTTGTGCCCAAATGGATGCCGTTGTGGGCGTGTAATTGGCGCAGGGTGTTACGTGCCGCATCGGGGGCCAAGAGGATGTGTCCAGACGGGGTTAAAAGGTGGTCGCCCTGTCGGCACAATTTGGGAAACAGGTAGGCTGGAATCCAGGGGGGGCGTTCCTTGTGGTGCCAGAGTTCTAGCAGGTCCCGGTCTGGTTGGATCACGCGGATGGGAAGGCGGGAGAGGGCATCTGCATTGGTGTGGAGCTTCCCGGGTCTGTACGAGATCTCGTATTGGAATTCCTCTAGTGTGTCACGCCATCGGACGGTTTGAGCGTTCTGGGAGTCCGATTGTCGCAGCCACTGGAGTGATTGGTGGTCGGTTATTATAGTGACTTGGGTCCCGGAAAGGTAAGCCCTAAAATATTGGAGGGACCAGATTATGCCGAGGCATTCTCGCTTGGTGGCGGCATAATTTTTCTCGGCCGGGTTCAGTGTGCGGCTGGCACAAGCAATAATGTGTTCCCAACCGGCCTGTACCTGGGCTAGAACAGCGCCAATGGCGTCAAGGGAGACGTCTGTGTAGAGGCGAAAAGGGAGGGCATAGTCGGGGAAGACCATGATGGGAGCCGAGATAAGCTTGTCTTTCAGCTGTTGGAAAGCGGTTTGTCGGTCCTCTGTCCAGAGGAAAGGTTCCCCTTTTCTCGTCAGGTCGTGAAGAGGTTTAGCAATCTGTGCAAACCCCTTCACGAAGCGGCAGTAGTAGGACGCGAGCCCCAAGAAGGCACGGATGCCGTGGACATCCTGCAGAGGTGGTATGTCCGCTATGGCACGCAGCTTGTCGGGGTCTGGGGAAATTCCTGCTTGGGAAATGGTATGGCCTAGAAACGCAACGGTTTTTGCGGCCAGGACACATTTGGATGGATGTAACTTGAGGCCTGCCTGGCGAATTCGGGTGAAAACTCGGCGGAGGCGCTGCAAGTGATCTGCCCAGGTTTGGCTAAAAACAATGACATCATCAAGATAGGCCAAACATATCTCCCAAGTGAGGCCGCTTAAAACAGATTCAATCAGCCTGGAAAACGTGGCAGGGGTATTGCAGAGGCCGAATGGCAGGACATTAAATTCATAATGTCGGCCATTACTGGTAGAGAAGGCCGTCTTGCCTCGATGATCCGGGTGGACGGGGACCTGCCAATATCCAGACTGGAGGTCAAGGGTAGAAAACCAAGACGCCCCGTATAGGGAGTCTAGGGAATCGTCGATGCGGGGGAGGGGAGTAGCATCCTTAATCGTGACGTCGTTCACGTGGCGGTAATCGATGCAAAACTGCATTGTGCCGTCTTTTTTTTTCACTAGAATGACGGGGGAGGACCACGGGCTGGTGGAGGGGGAAATAACACCCGCCTCTTCCATTTTGCGCACTTGGCGGTCCTCCTCTTCTCTCTGTCGGGGGTTCTTACGTCGGGAAGGTTGTCGTATCGGAGGGCCTGTCGTATGGATCTCGTGAGACAGGTACGTGGTGTGTCCTATATCTGCGGGCCCTGCCGCAAACAAATCCTGGAACTCCAGGAGGAGGCGGCGTAAGACGTCTGACTGTTGGTCGGAGAGATGGTCAGGGATGGGGAGAAGGGGGGCGGGGCGGTGGGGGGGGGACGGGACGCAGGGCTCGGCTTCTTCCATCTCTCCGATGATAAGCCCTTTGGGGAGGGTGAGAGGGGATGGTGCGAGATTGGCGATGCGAATGGCAGCGCGGTGGGGGGGGAGAAATGTAGGGGAAACGAGGCAGGCGGAAAGGGGTCCTGCAGGGAGGAGGGGGGAGAACAAAACGGATGGGCCCGGGGGCCTGTTCAGGGGCACCCATGCCTCGTGGTGTGAGGGGATGGTAACGGCGGCGGAAATGGTGGCAGGGAAGGAAGGGGCAAGAGTGGGGTGGGGTGGCGCGGGGGAAGGGGGAGGTGAAGAAGGGGAAAAAAAAGAGAAAGAGTGCCGGGGGGGGGTTTGTGTGGGTCCTCCGGCCGGGGCTGCGGCGTGCAGGTACAAACGGCTGGAGCGGAGCGGAGTCGGGGGTGGAACTGGAGTTGTCGGTTGCGACAGTCGATAGTGGCTCCTAGTTTTTGAAGTAGTTCTAGCCCTAAATATCCGTCATAGCTCCGGCAGGAGGAATAAAAAATGATGAAGGGGTGCTGGGCAGATACTGGCTGGTGGGTGTCGACCCATAGGGCCCGAGTCTCCCCATGGATGGGGAGGGGGCCATCCCCCGCGTCTATAAGGTGAGTGGTAGTGGGGCGGAGCGGGCCAAACCATGGTTTGTAGCGGGAGAAATAATGGCTGTAAAGACAGGATCTGGCTGCTCCCGTATCAACTAGTAGTCTGGCCTTCACGCCGTTGATTTTCATCTTGTGGTATACCGGGGGGCGATACTTAGGGGTGATGACCCCCGCCACCGTGGGTTGGTGCGGGGGCGGGCCTAAAAATCCAGCTGGCTAGGGCTCTCGTGCTCCTGTTCCTGCTCTAATTCTCCTGGTGGGGGGTCGTCCGCCGGCGCCAGCTCGTCCCCTGGGGTTTCGCCTTCTAGGGCGGAGACCTTACGCGAACCCGGGGTTGTGCTTTTGCGGCGAGCGCTTTCAGCTGGTCCCGTATGTCATGAAGAGGGCAACGGGAGTTGCAGGCTGTGAATTCCCACGGGTTGATCAGAATTAAGTTTGGGTTTTCTCGCGGGGCGGGGCGCCGACGAGAGGGGTGCGCCCTGGGTGGGCTAGGCGTCGGGGTCTGGCTGGTGTGGGGCAGGGGCGGACGTGGTGCGGCTGGGGGAGCCGGGGGCCGGGTGGGGAATTTCTTGACAACATTAATTTGTTGTGGAGGAGGGCAGGCGGTCAGGAGGCGCCGTATCAGCTGTATATCTCTATCCATGTCTCCTGTCGGGTCGTGGATAGTAAAGTGTTGCTTCACAACACTTGGGAGTACTCGGAGCAGAGTATTAAAGGTGTGCTGATCCCGGGTTTCTTCGTCTGTCTCCGGGTAGGCAGCAGTAATCAGGCTTCTTGTCTGCAACAGGGTATTATCTAAATCCCCGTCATAAGTAAAGCTATCCAATTTGGATAGAGCCACCACTTTCCCTAGTGATGGGGTGATGGCTTGGACCGCGAACTTGGTAAAGTTCTGCCAGGTGAGTTCTAGGACAATTTTTGGCGCAACATTCGCTGCGGCTTTACCCAGTAGTGGTAGTGTGACTGCAATTTTTTGTTGGTCATTATCGAAGCCAATATCTAATAAGGGTTTAACACTTGCAAGATATGTGTGTATGTCATACTGGTCAGGGTCAAACTTGGGTAACTGAACGTGCGGTTTAGTTGCCATTTTCCCAAATATTTCCTATTTACCTCTCTTCTACGCTCGGATCTAGAACCACCGCTGGCCACCAGTGTAATGCTGAGTTGAATTAGGCTTGACTTCTCGTACCTATTCAACCCAACGCGGAGCGGGGTCCTCTTTCGAGACCGGAGCTAGTGCAATAAAGAGAGGTAGGACATAAAAACCTTCGGCAACACCATACACGTATATTACTACAGTCAGACACAGGACACTTCAGCAGACATTACATCACAATATAGAGCAATACAAAAACCTTATCTAAAATATTGTGTATCTCGCAGGATACTAGCTTTCTAGATACTAATGACAATACAACAAATCTTGGTACTAGCAGTGCAGTAAATACAGGCGCGCGCGGAGCGCGTGAGGAGGGAGGGGGGGGGTTTGTGATCCACCAGGAGGAGGTAGGGGAGACACGGAGAGAGACTTAAAACGGCGAGGAGACAGTTATGGTAATATTGAAGGATGCCCGATATTAGCAAGGGAGTTTAGGTGTTTTCTGTTGGCGAAGATTCTTTGACAATTAACTCTGATTCTTACTTTGGCTTTAAGAGCGGGAGCGAGGAATGAAGAGAGTTTTTAGGAATACTGTGCGGAGGAGGGGAATATCGTTATTACTCGCCGTCCTTGTTGTTTTGGTGGAAATAGGTTTCTGTAGGCACAACTTATTCATTACACATCTCCTAGATATGTTATGTAGACTCTCGCTTCACAACGCGTAACAAGGTCGGAACACTCGTAAATACTATTCCACCATATTACTCAGAGATTAGCCAATAGAACTCCAATAATATTTTAGTCTTTCTTCGGGTTCTAGAGATATGTCTTTAGAAAGCTTCGGGATGACACTCGCACGTATTTTCACTTGAGGTCTCAACCCACATTTTCGTCCTTCAACTGGGTATTATGTCCTGGTTTGCCCCAATTGAGATTACATAAAGTTACTGCACAATACTTATTCTAAGAAAAAAGGAGTCACACTTAACCTACTTCACGATTGTTACAGGGTCACTCGTATTTCCTCATGGAGAGAAACACGGACACATCATCGGCGATCCGGTCGGACTGAGGGCATCGTCAGGGCGGGGCGAGCCGAGAGGTCACGGGGCGACTCGCGAGGGCGTCCTCTCGCGTCCGGGGGTTTCCGGACTGGGCTCCGGCGTAAGGCCCTTGGGACTGGGGCCGAAGAGGTCTAGGAACCTCTGGGTCAGGTCCCGGCTTCGCGGGGGCGTGGTCAGGTCTCGCCCGGGTGTCCTAGGGCGGGCCGGAAGAGGCGACAGACTGCGGTCTCCCACGAGCAGGGGCGCCGTCATGGGAGGACTGCGGCAGCGGCTGTCACGGGGGCCCGACAGGTGGGTCTGTTCAAAGGCCACGCGTAGGGAACAGAGGCCGGGGGAAACAGGGAGGTCTCTCCGAGATATTCCAGAGCGAGACCCCTGGAGTTCAACCTCCGGTTGTGGAGACGTCCCTCTCCTCACTATGCCCTGGGAGCGACCATCGATCGTCTCTACCGGAGTGCTGAGGGAGCGACCGTCGATCATCTCTACCTGAGCTTTGGGAGGGCGACCATTGATCGTCTCTGCCTGGATTTTGGGGGAGCGACCATAGATCGTCTCTACCTGGTTTTTCGGGGAGCAACCATTGATCGTCTCTACCGGGGGGCCAAGGGAGCGACCATAGATCGTCTCTACCTGGGTTTTGGGGGAGCGACCGTTGATCGTCTCTACCCGAGTTTTAGGGGAGCGACCGTTGATCGTCTCGACCGGAGGGCTAAGGGAGCGACCATTGATCGTCTCTACCTGAGCTTTAGGGGAGCGACCGTTGATCGTCTCTACCTGGGTTTTGGGGGAGCGACCATTGATCGTCTCTACCTGGGTGTTACGGGAGCGACCATTGATCGTCTCTACCGGGGTTTTATGGGAGCGACCATAGATCGTCTCTACCGGAGGGCCAAGGGAGCGACCATTGATCGTCTCTACCTGGGTGTTATGGTAGCGACCATTGATCGTCTCTACCGGGGTTTTATGGGAGCGACCATAGATTGTCTCTACTGGAGGGCCAAGGGAGCGACCATTGATCGTCTCTACCTGGGTGTTACGGGAGCGACCATTGATTGTCTCTACCGGGGTTTTATGGGAGCGACCATAGATCGTCTCTACCGGGGTTTTATGGGAGCGACCATAGATCGTCTCTACCTTTTCACTATCAGAGCGACCATAGATCGTCTCTACCTGAGGGGCGCTGCCTGGAGTATTGTTTCTGACTCCACCCCTAGCTAACTCGGTGATTCCACCACACGAAGGTAGTGTCTTTTGCCACCGGTGGCGGCGGCGTGGTGGCTGAGTGTCACAGGGGCGCACGGCCCGGGCTGACATACGTCGTTGTTGCCCGGAGTGGTGGTGGCTGGCAGCGGCTACCCCGTGGGGTCCGAGTGGGGGTGTCGGCATTCTTGAGGGTGAACTCCGCTGCTCCTGGTTCGCCTCGATGTCGGGGATACTACGGTATTCTCTGGAATATTCCGGAGTATTGTATGTGTGTCTGTCAAAGCCACGCATTTCACCACCGTGTTCTTGAAAAAAGTCACGTCCCTGTGGCTGGAGGTGGAACGCTAGAGTGTTGGAGGTGGTGTAAACAGGCTGGAGGTGTCGGAGTGTGTGCTGCCAGGCGGCAGTGTAAGAATTTTCCTCTTGTGCTTGGTCATAGGTGAGGAAGAGGGCGGAGGGGGTGGTGGTGTGCTTGAGGATATTTAACAGGTGGTGTGGCCCGCAGAGCCGGTGGTTCTTGGCAAAGGAAGAGGCTCATACAGCTCGCTTAATCCTCATGTTGCTTGGTGTGGTTGTCGGTGTGGTTGGAGGTGGAATGCCGGACAGAGTGGGCGAAGGCCGGGTTTTGTGCGGTAGTAATGCGGCGTTGAGTCTCTGGGGAGTACAGGTAGTAGGGATTTGGGCCCGATGTAGCTGGACGGTGTGTAGTCGCGGGGAGGTGGGTGGTGTAGGGGTGTGGGAATATCGGGCGGGTGGGCGTGAGAGGCGGCCCGAGCGGGTGGTGGTGGTGGTGAGGGTAGGGGAGGGGGGCGTTGGGTGTGGGCATGTTGTCTTTCGTGCCGCGGGCGTGGTAGAACGTGGTATTGGTGGAGTGGGCGTACGGGTGGTGGGCAGGGGAAGGGGGGGAGAAGGGGGTGGTGGTGAAGGGGTGGTGGTGGTGCGGGTAGGGGTGGGGGGGAGGGGGGCGTTAGGTGTGGGCGTGTTGTCTTTCGTGCCGTGGGCGTGGTAGAACGTGGTATTGGTGGAGTGGGCGTCCGGGTGGTGGGCAGGGGAAGGGGGGTGGAAGAGGGTTGTGGTGAAGGGGTGGTGGTGTGGGCGGAAGGGGTGGTGATGGGCTGGGGGGAGGGGGTGGCGGCAGGGGCCGGAGATGGGGGAGTGAGGACTGAGGGGCAAGGCACGGATGGGTGGGGCGAGGGGGAGGGGAGGTGGCGGGGGAGACGTCAGGTGAGGTGCCTGGGGCAGGAGAGGCGGAGGTGGTAGGGGGAGGAGAGGGGGAAGGGGAGGAGGAGATGTAGCACTCATATGTGATCGTAGAGGGTGGAGCAGGAGCCGTGGGGGGTTGGGGGGGTGGGGTCGGGGCGGGGGGAATTTGCGTGCGGAAGGGGCGCACGTGTCGGTTTCGGAGGGTACGGGGAGTGCCGTGGTAGTCCACGACCACCTTGTAAGGGTTGGGGATCTTGGTGATGGTGTGGGCGCCCGTGAAACGGGGGGCAAGTTTGTGGGGAGTGGGGAGTTGGGCGATGACTATGGTGTCACCCTGCTTGTAGGGGTTGGTGGCTGTGTCGGGTTCAAGATCTAAGTTCCGCTGTAGGTGGTATACCCGCCTTTTTAGCAAGTGTAGCGGGTTCGTTGCAGGGGCGGAGGTGGGCGGTTGCAGATGATGGCGTAAAGGTAGTAGGAGGGGGGTTTCGCCAAAGATCCTTTCGTGGGGGGAAACCCCGTCCTCTCGGGGGCACGAATTCATGCCCCACTGGACGATTTTGACGTGTGCTGGCCAATCGTTGTCTTTTGTAGCCTCGATTCGGGTCCGTAGCTGATTTGCCAAGGTACGATGGCTGCGTTCACACACCGCGTTCCCTTGAGGCCAATATGGTGAGGAGTGGGAGATTTCGTATCCAAAAATCCTGGCCAGCTCTTCCCAGACTTTCCCGGAGAATTCGGGGGCATTATCGGAATGGATGGCCTGGGGAATGCCAAAGTAGGGGAAAATGTGTCGGAGTAAGGCATCGGCGACAGCGACGGCGTGATGTTCTTTAGCGAGGCAAGCTACTACGAACTTGGAGTACGTGTCGACAAAAGTGATCACGTACTTATATCCCGATTTAGGAGGGAGAGGCCCTACCAAGTCGACTCCTACGAGCTGCCAGGGTTTGTGGGCGGTGATATGGCCAGAAGGCCCGGCGGTCCGGGTAATGTCTTTCCCGAGCGCGCAGGCGCGGCAAGTTTGAATAATTTCCTTGGCGAGGGTGGAGGGGTTCAGGGCCCAGTAGACGTCATTAAACACCTGTAGCAATTTTTTGTGCCCAAATGGATGCCGTTGTGGGCGTGTAACTGGCGCAGGGTGTTACGTGCCGCATCGGGGGCCAAGAGGATGTGTCCTGACGGGGTTAAAAGGTGGTCGCCCTGTCGGCACAATTTGGGAAACAGGTAGGCTGGAATCCAGGGGGGGCGTTCCTTGTGGTGCCAGAGTTCTAGCAGGTCCCGGTCTGGTTGGATCGCACGGATGGGAAGGCGGGAGAGGGCATCTGCATTGGTGTGGAGCTTCCCGGGTCTGTACGAGATCTCGTATTGGAATTCCTCTAGGGTGTCACGCCATCGGACGGTTTGAGCGTTCTGGGAGTCCGATTGTCACAGCCACTGGAGTGATTGGTGGTCGGTTATTATAGTGACTTGGGTCCCGGAAAGATAAGCCCTAAAATATTGGAGGGACCAGATTATGCCGAGGCATTCTCGCTTGGTGGAGGCATAATTTTTCTCGGCCGGGTTCAGTGTGCGGCTGGCACAAGCAATAATGTGTTCCCGACCGGCCTGTACCTGGGCAAGAACAGCGCCAATAGCGTCAAGGGAGACGTCCGTGTAGAGGCGAAAAGGGAGGGCATAGTCGGGGAAGGCCACGATGGGAGCCGAGATAAGCTTGTCTTTCAGCTGTTGGAAAGCGGTTTGTCGGTCCTCTGTCCAGAGGAAAGGTTCCCCTTTTCTCGTCAGGTCGTGAAGAGGTTTAGCAATCTGTGCAAACCCCTTCATGAAGCGGCGGTAGTAGGACGCGAGCCCCAAGAAGGCACGGATGCCGTGGACATCCTGCAGAGGTGGTATGTCCGCTATGGCACGCAGCTTGTCGGGGTCTGGGGAAATTCCTGCTTGGGAAATGGTATGGCCTAGAAACGCAACGGTTTTTGCGGCCAGGACACATTTGGATGGATGTAACTTGAGGCCTGCCTGGCGAATTCGGGTGAAAACTCGGCGGAGGCGCTGCAAGTGATCTGCCCAGGTTTGGCTAAAAACAATGACATCATCAAGATAGGCCAAACATATCTCCCAAGTGAGGCCGCTTAAAACAGATTCAATCAGCCTGGAAAACGTGGCAGGGGCATTGCAGAGGCCGAATGGCAGGACATTAAATTCATAATGTCGGCCATTACTGGTAGAGAAGGCCATCTTCCCTTGATGATCCGGGTGGACGGGGACCTGCCAATATCCAGACTGGAGGTCAAGGGTAGAAAACCAAGACGCCCCGTATAGGGAGTCTAGGGAATCGTCAATGCGGGGGAGGGGAGTAGCATCCTTAATCGTGACGTCGTTCACGTGGCGGTAATCGATGCAAAACTGCATTGTGCCATCTTTTTTTTTCACTAGAACGACGGGGGAGGACCACGGGCTGGTGGAGGGGGAAATAACACCCGCCTCTTCCATTTCGCGCACTTGGCGGTCCTCCTCTTCTCTCTGTCGGGGGTTCTTACGTCGGGAAGGTGTCGTATCGGAGGGCCTGTCGTATGGATCTCGTGAGACAGGTACGTAGTGTGTCCTATATCTGCGGGCCCTGCCGCAAACAAATCCTGGAACTCCAGGAGGAGGCGGCGTAAGACGTCTGACTGTTGGTCGGAGAGATGGTCAGGGATGGGGGAAGGGGGGGCGGGGCGGTGGGGGGGGACGGGACGCAGGGCTCGGCTTCTTCCATCTCTCCGACGATAAGCCCTTTGGGGAGGGTGAGAGGGGATGGTGCGAGATTGGCGATGCGAATGGCAGCGCGGTGGGGGGGGAGAAAGGTAGGGGAAACGAGGCAGGCGGAAAGGGGTCCTGCAGGGAGGAGGGGGGAGAACAGAACGGATGGGCCCGGGGGCCTGTTCAGGGACACCCATGCCTCGTGGTGTGAGGGGATGGTAACGGCGGCGGAAATGGTGGCAGGGAAGGAAGGGGCAAGAGTGGGGTGGGGTGGCGCGGGGGAAGGGGGAGGCGAAGAAGGGGAAAAAAAAGAGAAAGAGTGCGGGGGGGGGGTTTGTGTGGGTCCTCCGGCCGGGGCTGCGGCGTGCAGGTACAAACGGCTGGAGCGGAGCGGGGTGGGGGGTGGAACTGGAGTTGTCGGTTGCGACAGTCGATAGTGGCTCCGAGTTTTTGAAGTAGGTCTAGCCCTAAATATCCGTCATAGCTCCGGCAAGAGGAATAAAAAATGATGAAGGGGTGCTGGGCAGATACTGGCTGGTGGGTGTCGACCCATAGGGCCCGAGTCTCCCCACGGATGGGCAGGGGGCCATCCCCCGCGTCTATAAGGTGAGTGGTAGTGGGGCGGAGCGGGCCAAACCGTGATTTGTAGCGGGAGAAATAATGGCTGTAAAGACAGGATCTGGCTGCTCCCGTATCAACTAGTAGTCTGGCCTTCACGCCGTTGATTTTCATCTTGTGGTATACCGGGGGGCGATACTTAGGGGTGATGGCCCCCGCCACCGTGGGTTGGTGCGGGGGCGGGCCTAAAAATCCAGCTGGCTAGGGATATCGTGCTCCTGTTCCTGCTCTAATTCTCCTGGTGGGGGGTCGTCCGCCGGCGCCAGCTCGTCCCCTGGGGTTTCACCTTCTAGGGCGGAGACCTTACGCGAACCCGGGGTTGTGCTTTTGCGGCGAGCAGCTTTCAGCTGGTCCCGTATGTCATGAAGGGGGCAGCGGGAGTTGCAGGCTGTGAATTCCCACGGGTTGATCAGAATTATGTTTGGGTTTTCTCGCGGGGCGGGGCGCCGACGAGAGGGGTGCGCCCTGGGTGGGCTAGGCGTCGGGGTCTGGCTGGTGTGGGGCAGGGGCGGACGTGGTGCGGCTGGGGGAGCCGGGGGCCGGGTGGGGAATTTCTTGACAACATTAATTTGTTGTGGAGGAGGGCAGGCGGTCAGGAGGCGCCGTATCAGCTGTATATCCCTATCCATGTCTCCTGTCGGGTCGTGGATAGTAAAGTGTTGCTTCATTACACTTGGGAGTACTCGGAGCAGAGTATTAAAGGTGTGCTGATCCCGGGTTTCTTCGTCTGTCTCCGGGTAGGCAGCAGTAATCAGGCTTCTTGTCTGCAACAGGGTATTATCTAAATCCCCGTCATAAGTAAAGCTATCCAATTTGGATAGAGCCACCACTTTCCCTAGTGATGGGGTGATGGCTTGGACCGCGAACTTGGTAAAGTTCTGCCAGGTGAGTTCTGGGACAATTTTTGGCACAACATTCGCTGCGGCTTTACCCAGTAGTGGTAGTGTGACTGCAATTTTTTGTTGGTCATTATCGAAGCCAATATCTAGTAAGGGTTTAACACTTGCAAGATATGTGTGTATGTCATACTGGTCAGGGTCAAACTTGGGTAACTGAACGTGCGGTTTAGTTGCCATTTTCCCAAATATTTCCTATTTACCTCTCTTCTACGCTCGGATCTAGAACCACCGCTGGCCACCAGTGTAATGCTGAGTTGAATTAGGCTCGACTTCTCGTACCTATTCAACCCAACGCGGAGCGGGGTCCTCTTTCGAGACCGGAGCTAGTGCAATAAAGAGAGGTAGGACATAAAAACCTTCGGCAACACCATACACGTATATTACTACAGTCAGACACAGGACACTTCAGCAGACATTACATCACAATATAGAGCAATACAAAAACCTTATCTAAAATATTGTGTATCTCGCAGGATACTAGCTTTCTAGATACTAATGACAATACAACAAATCTTGGTACTAGCAGTGCAGTAAATACAGGCGCGCGGAGCGCGTGAGGAGGGAGGGGGGTTTGTGATCCACCAGGAGGAGGTAGGGGAGACACGGAGAGAGACTTAAAACGGCGAGGAGACAGTTATGGTAATATTGAAGGATGCCCGATATTAGCAAGGGAGTTTAGGTGTTTTCTGTTGGCGAAGATTCTTTGACAATTAACTCTGATTCTTACTTTGGCTTTAAGAGCGGGAGCGAGGAATGGAGAGAGTTTTTAGGAATACTGTGCGGAGGAGGGGAATATCGTTATTACTCGCCGTCCTTGTTGTTTTGGTGGAAATAGGTTTCTGTAGGCACAACTTATTCATTACACATCTCCTAGATATGTTATGTAGACTCTCGCTTCACAACGCGTAACAAGGTCGGAACACTCGTAAATACTATTCCACCATATTACTCAGAGATTAGCCAATAGAACTCCAATAATATTTTAGTCTTTCTTCGGGTTCTAGAGATATGTCTTTAGAAAGCTTCGGGATGACACTCGCACGTATTTTCACTTGAGGTCTCGACCCACATTTTCGTCCTTCAACTGGGTATTATGTCCTGGTTTGCCCCAATTGAGATTACATAAAGTTACTGCACAATACTTATTCTAAGAGAAAAGGAGTCACACTTAACCTACTTCACGATTGTTGCAGGGTCACTCGTATTTCCTCATGGAGAGAAACACGGACACATCATCGGCGATCCGGTCGGACTGAAGGCGTCGTCAGGGCAGGGCGAGCCGAGAGGGCACGGGGCGACTCGCAAGGGCGTCCTCTCGCGTCAGGGGGTTTCCGGACTGGGCTCCAGCGTAAGGCCCTTGGGACTGGGGCCGAAGAGGTCTAGGAACCTCTGGGTCAGGTCCCGGCGTCGCGGGGGCGTGGTGAGGTCTCGCCCGGGTGTCCTAGGGCGGGCCGGAAGAGGCGACAGACTGCGGTCTCCCACGAGCAGGGGCGCCGTCATGGGAGGACTGCGGCAGCGGCTGTCACGGGGGCCCGACAGGTGGGTCTGTTCAAAGGCCACGCGTAGGGAACAGAGGCCGGGGGAAACAGGGAGGTCTCTCCGATATATTCCAGAGCGAGACCCCTGGAGTTCAACCTCCGGTTGTGGAGACGTCCCTCTCCTCACTATGCCCTGGGAGCGACCATCGATCGTCTCTACCGGAGTGCTGAGGGAGCGACCGTCGATCATCTCTACCTGAGCTTTGGGAGGGCGACCATTGATCGTCTCTGCCTGGATTTTGGGGGAGCGACCATAGATCGTCTCTACCTGGTTTTTAGGGGAGCGACCATTGATCGTCTCTACCGGGGGGCCAAGGGAGCGACCATGGATCGTCTCTACCTGGGTTTTGGGGGAGCGACCGTTGATCGTCTCTACCCGAGTTTTAGGGGAGCGACCGTTGATCGTCTCGACCGGAGGGCTAAGGGAGCGACCATTGATCTTCTCTACCTGAGCTTTAGGGGAGCGACCATTGATTGTCTCTACCTGGGTTTTGGGGGAGCGACCATTGATCGTCTCTACCGGGGTTTTATGGGAGCGACCATAGATCATCTCTACCGGAGGGCCAAGGGAGTGACCATTGATCGTCTCTACCTGGGTGTTACGGGAGCGACCATTGATCGTCTCTACCGGGGTTTTATGGGAGCGACCATAGATCGTCTCTACCGGAGGGCCAAGGGAGCGACCATTGATCGTCTCTACCTGGGTGTTATGGGAGCGACCATTGATCGTCTCTACCGGGGTTTTATGGGAGCGACCATAGATCGTCTCTACTGGAGGGCCAAGGGAGCGACCATTGATCGTCTCTACCTGGGTGTTACGGGAGCGACCATTGATTGTCTCTACCGGGGTTTTATGGGAGCGACCATAGATCGTCTCTACCGGGTTTTTATGGGAGCGACCATAGATCGTCTCTATCGGGGTTTTATGGGAGCGACCATAGATCGTCTCTACCTTTTCACTATCAGAGCGACCATAGATCGTCTCTACCTGAGGGGCGCTGCCTGGAGTATTGTTTCTGACTCCACCCCTAGCTAACTCGGTGATTCCGCCACACGAAGGTAGTGTCTTTTGCCACCGGTGGCGGCGGCGTGGTGGTTGAGTGTCACAGGGGCGCATGGCCCGGGCTGACATACGTCGTTGTTGCCCGGAGTGGTGGTGTATGGCGGCGGCTACCCCGTTGGGTCCGAGTGGGGGTGTCGGCATTCCTGAGGGTGAACTCCGCTGCTCCTGGTTCGCCTCGATGTCGGGGATACTACGGTATTCTCTGCAATATTCCGGAGTATTGTATGTGTGTCTGTCAAAGCCACGCATTTCACCACCGTGTTCTTGAAAAAAGTCACGTCCCTGTGGCTGGAGGTGGAATGCTAGAGTGTTGGAGGTGGTGTAAACAGGCTGGAGGTGTCGGTGTGTGTGCTGCCAGGCGGCAGTGTAAGAATTTTCCTCTTGTGCTTGGTCATAGGTGAGGAAGAGGGCGGAGGGGGTGGTGGTGTGCTTGAGGATATTTAACAGGTGGTGTGGCCTGCAGAGCCGGTGGTTCTTGGCAAAGGAAGGGGCCCATACAGCTTGCTTAATCCTCATGTTGCTTGGTGTGGTTGTCGGTGTGGTTGGAGGTGGAATGCCGGACAGAGTGGGCGAAGGCCGGGTTTTGTGCGGTAGTAATGCGGCGTTGAGTCTCTGGGGAGTACAGGTAGGAGGGATTTGGGCCCGATGTAGCTGGACGGTGTGATGTCGCGGGGAGGTGGGTGGTGTAGGGGTGTGGGAATATCGGGCGGGTGGGCGTGAGAGGCGGCCCGAGCGGGTGGTGGTGGTGGTGAGGGTAGGGGTGGGGGGGAGGGGGCGTTGGGTGTGGGCATGTTGTCTTTCGTGCCGCGGGCGTGGTAGAACGTGGTATTGGTGGAGTGGGCGTACGGGTGGTGGGCAGGGGAAGGGGGGGAGAAGGGGGTGGTGGTGAAGGGGTGGTGGTGGTGCAGGTAGGGGTGGGGGGGAGGGGGGCGTTAGGTGTGGGCGTGTTGTCTTTCGTGCCGTGGGCGTGGTAGAACGTGGTATTGGTGGAGTGGGCGTCCGGGTGGTGGGCTGGGGACGGGGGGTGGAAGAGGGTTGTGGTGAAGGGGTGGTGGTGTGGGCGGAAGGGGTGGTGATGGGCTGGGGGGAGGGGGTGGCGGCAGGGGCCGGAGATGGGGGAGTGAGGACTGAGGGGCAAGGCACGGATGGGTGGGGCGAGGGGGAGGGGGGGTGGCGGGGGAGACGTCAGGTGAGGTGCCTGGGGCAGGAGAGGCGGAGGTGGTAGGGGGAGGAGAGGGGGAAGGGGAGGAGGAGATGTAGCACTCATATGTGATCGTAGAGGGTGGAGCGGGAGCCGTGGGGGTTGGGGGGGTGGGGTCGGGGCGGGGGGAATGGGCGTGCGGAAGGGGCGCACGTGTCGGTTTTGGAGGGTACGGGGAGTGCCGTGGTAGTCCACGACCACCTGGTAAGGGTTGGGGATCTTGGTGATGGTGTGGGGGCCCGTGAAACGGGGGGCAAGTTTGTGGGGAGTGGGGAGTTGGGCGATGACTACGGTGTCACCCTGCTTGTAGGGGTTGGTGGCTGTGTCGGGTTCAAGATCTAAGTTCCGCTGTAGGTGGTATACCCGCCTTTTTAGCAAGTGTAGCGGGTCCGTTGCAGGGGCGGAGGTGGGCGGTTGCAGGTGATGGCGTAAAGGTAGTAGGAGGGGGGTTTCGCCAAAGATCCTTTCGTGGGGGGAAACCCCGTCCTCTCGGGGGCACGAATTCATGCCCCACTGGACGATTTTGACGTGTGCTGGCCAATCGTTGTCTTTTGTAGCCTCGATTCTGGTCCGTAGCTGATTTGCCAAGGTACGATGACTGCGTTCACACACCGCGTTCCCTTGAGGCCAATATGGTGAGGAGTGGGAGATTTCGTATCCAAAAATCCTGTCCAGCTCTTCCCAGACTTTCCCGGAGAATTCGGGGGCATTATCGGAATGGATGGCCTGGGGAATGCCAAAGTAGGGGAAAATGTGTCGGAGTAAGGCATCGGCGACAGCGACGGCGTGATGTTCTTTAGCGGGGCAGGCTACTACGAACTTGGAGTACGTGTCGACAAAAGTGATCACGTACTTATATCCCGATTTAGGAGGGAGGGGCCCTACCACGTCGACTGCTAGGAGCTGCCAGGGTTTGTGGGCGGTGATATGGCCAGAAGGCCCGGCAGTCCGGGTAATGTCTTTCCCGAGCGCGCAGGCGCGGCAAGTTTGAATAATTTCCTTGGCGAGGGTGGAGGGGTTCGGGGCCCAGTAGACGTCATTAAACACCTGTAGGAATTTTTTGTGCCCAAATGGATGCAGTTGTGGGCGTGTAACTGGCGCAGGGTGTTACGTGCCGCATAGGGGGCCAAGAGGATGTGTCCAGACGGGGTTAAAAGGTGGTCGCCCTGTCGGCACAATTTGGGAAACAGGTAGGCTGGAATCCAGGGGGGGGCGTTCCTTGTGGTGCCAGAGTTCTAGCAGGTCCCGGTCTGGTTGGATCGCGTGGATGGGAAGGTGGGAGAGGGCATCTGCATTGGTGTGGAGCTTCCCGGGTCTGTACGAGATCTCGTATTGGAATTTCTCTAGGGTGTCACGCCATCGGACGGTTTGAGCGTTCTGGGAGTCCGATTGTCGCAGCCACTGAGTGATAGGTGGTCGGTTATTATAGTGACTTGGGTCCCGGAAAGGTAAGCCCTAAAATATTGGAGGGACCAGATTATGCCGAGGCATTCTCGCTTGGTGGCGGCATAATTTTTCTCGGCCGGGTTCAGTGTGCGGCTGGCACAAGCAATAATGTGTTCCCGACCGGCCTGTACCTGGGCTAGAACAGCGCCAATGGCGTCAAGGGAGACGTCCGTGTAGAGGCGAAAAGGGAGGGCATAGTCGGGGAAGGCCACGATGGGAGCCGAGATAAGCTTGTCTTTCAGCTGTTGGAAAGCGGTTTGTCGGTCCTCTGTCCTGAGGAAAGGTTCCCCTTTTCTCGTCAGGTCGTGAAGAGGTTTAGCAATCTGTGCAAACCCCTTCACGAAGCGGCGGTAGTAGGACGCGAGCCCCAAGAAGGCACGGATGCCGTGGACATCCTGCAGAGGTGGTATGTCCGCTATGGCACGCAGCTTGTCGGGGTCTGGGAAAATTCCTGCTTGGGAAATGGTATGGCCTAGAAACGCGACGGTTTTTGCGGCCAGGACACATTTGGATGGATGTAACTTGAGGCCTGCCTGGCGAATTCAGGTGAAAACTCGGCGGAGGCGCTGCAAGTGATCTGCCCAGGTTTGGCTAAAAACAATGACATCATCAAGATAGGCCAAACATATCTCCCAAGTGAGGCCGCTTAAAACAGATTCAATCAGCCTGGAAAACGTGGCAGGGGCATTGCAGAGGCCGAATGGCAGGACATTAAATTCATAATGTCGGCCATTACTGGTAGAGAAGGCCGTCTTGCCTCGATGATCCGGGTGGACGGGGACCTGCCAATATCCAGACTGGAGGTCAAGGGTAGAAAACCAAGACGCCCCGTATAGGGAGTCTAGGGAATCGTCGATGCGGGGGAGGGGAGTAGCATCCTTAATCGTGACGTCGTTCACGTGGCGGTAATCGATGCAAAACTGCATTGTGCCGTCTTTTTTTTTCACTAGAACGACGGGGGAGGACCACGGGCTGGTGGAGGGGAAATAACACCCGCCTCTTCCATTTTGCGCACTTGGCGGTCCTCCTCTTCTCTCTGTCGGGGGTTCTTACGTCGGGAAGGTTGTCGTATCGGAGGGCCTGTCGTATGGATCTCGTGAGACAGGTACGTAGTGTGTCCTATATCTGCGGGCCCTGCCGCAAACAAATCCTGGAACTCCAGGAGGAGGCGGCGTAAGGCGTCTGACTGTTGGTCAGAGAGATGGTCAGGGATGGGGGGAAGGGGGGCGGGGCGGTGGGGGGGGACGGGACGCAGGGCTCGGCTTCTTCCATCTCTCCGACGATAAGCCCTTTGGGGAGGGTGAGAGGGGATGGTGCGAGATTGGCGATGCAAATGGCAGCGCGGTGGGTGGGGAGAAAGGTAGGGGAAACGAGGCAGGCGGAAAGGGGTCCTGCAGGGAGGAGGGGGGAGAACAAAACGGATGGGCCCGAGGGCCTGTTCAGGGGCACCCATGCCTCATGGTGTGAGGGGATGGTAACGGCGGCGGAAATGGTGGCAGGGAAGGAAGGGGCAAGAGTGGGGTGGGGTGGCGCGGGGGAAGGGGGAGGCGAAGAAGGGGAAAAAAAAAGAGAAAGAGTGCCAGGGGGGGGTTTGTGTGGGTCCTCCGGCCGGGGCTGCGGCGTGCAGGTACAAACGGCTGGAGCGGAGCGGGGTGGGGGGTGGAACTGGAGTTGTCGGTTGCGACAGTCGATAGTGGCTCCGAGTTTTTGAAGTAGGTCTAGCCCTAAATATCCGTCATAGCTCCAGCAGGAGGAATAAAAAATGATGAAGGGGTGCTGGGCAGATACTGGTTGGTGGGTGTCGACCCATAGGGCCCGAGTCTCCCCACGGATGGGCAGGGGGCCATCCCCCGCGTCTATAAGGTGAGTGGTAGTGGGGCGGAGCGGGCCAAACCGTGATTTGTAGTGGGAGAAATAATGGCTGTAAAGACAGGATCTGGCTGCTCCCGTATCAACTAGTAGTCTGGCCTTCACGCCGTTGATTTTCATCTTGTGGTATACAGGGGGGCGATACTTAGGGGTGATGGCCTCCACCACCGTGGGTTGGTGCGGGGGCGGGCCTAAAAATCCAGCTGGCTAGGGCTCTTGTGCTCCTGTTCCTGCTCTAATTCTCCTGGTGGGGGGGTCGTCCGCCGGCGCCAGCTCGTCCCTTGGGGTTTTGCCTTCTAGGGCGGAGACCTTACGCGAACCCGGGGTTGTGCTTTTGCGGCGAGCAGCTTTCAGCTGGTCCCGTATGTCATGAAGGGGGCAACGGGAGTTGCAGGCTGTGAATTCCCACGGGTTGATCAGAATTAAGTTTGGGTTTTCTCGAGGGGCGGGGCACCGACGAGAGGGGTGTGCCCTGGGTGGGCTAGGCGTCGGAGTCTGGCTGGTGTGGGGCAGGGGCGGACGTGGTGCGGCTGGGGCAGCCGGGGGCCGGGTGGGGAATTTCTTGACAACATTAATTTGTTGTGGAGGAGGGCAGGCGGTCAGGAGGCGCCGTATCAGCTGTATATCCCTATCCATGTCTCCTGTCGGGTCGTGGATAGTAAAGTGTTGCTTCACAACACTTGGGAGTACTCGGAGCAGAGTATTAAAGGTGTGCTGATCCCGGGTTTCTTCGTCTGTCTCCGTGTAGGCAGCAGTAATCAGGCTTCTTGCCTGCAACAGGGTATTATCTAAATCCCCGTCATAAGTAAAGCTATCCAATTTGGATAGAGCCACCACTTTCCCTAGTGATGGGGTGATGGCTTGGACCGCGAACTTGGTAAAGTTCTGCCAGGTGAGTTCTGGGACAATTTTTGGCGCAATATTCGCTGCGGCTTTACCCAGTAGTGGTAGTGTGACTGCAATTTTTTGTTGGTCATTATCGAAGCCAATATCTAGTAAGGGTTTAACACTTGCAAGATATGTGTGTATGTCATACTGGTCAGGGTCAAACTTGGGTAACTGAACGTGCGGTTTAGTTGCCATTTTCCCAAATATTTCCTATTTACCTCTCTTCTACGCTCGGATCTAGAACCACCGCTGGCCACCAGTGTAATGCTGAGTTGAATTAGGCTCGACTTCTCGTACCTATTCAACCCAACGCGGAGTGGGGTCCTCTTTCGAGACCGGAGCTAGTGCAATAAAGAGAGGTAGGACATAAAAACCTTCGGCAACACCATACACGTATATTACTACAGTCAGACATAGGACACTTCAGCAGACATTACATCACAATATAGAGTAATACAAAAACCTTATCTAAATTATTGTGTATCTCGCAGGATACTAGCTTTCTAGATACTAATGACAATACAACAAATCTTGGTACTAGGAGTGCAGTAAATACAGGTGCGTGCGGAGCGCGTGAGGAGGGAGGGGGGGGGGGTTTGTGATCCACCAGGAGGAGGTAGAGGAGACACGGAGAGTGACTTAAAATGGCGAGGAGACAGTTATGGTAATATTGAAGGATGCCCGATATTAGCAAGGGAGTTTAGGTGTTTTCTGTTGGCGAAGATTCTTTGACAATTAACTCTGATTCTTACTTTGGCTTTAAGAGCAGGAGCGAGGAATGGAGAGAGTTTTTAGGAATAGTGTGCGGAGGAGGGGAATATCGTTATTACTCGCCGTCCTTGTTGTTTTGGTGGAAATAGGTTTCTGTAGGCACAACTTATTCATTACACATCTCCTAGATATGTTATGTAGACTCTCGCTTCACAACGCATAACAAGGTCGGAACACTCGTAAATACTATTCCACCATATTACTCAGAGATTAGCCAATAGAACTCCAATAATATTTTAGTCTTTCTTCGGGTTCTAGAGATATGTCTTTAGAAAGCTTCGGGATGACACTCGCACGTATTTTCACTTGAGGTCTCAACCCACATTTTCGTCCTTCAACTGGGTATTATGTCCTGGTTTGCCCCAATTGAGATTACATAAAGTTACTGCACAATACTTATTCTAAGAGAAAAGGAGTCACACTTAACCTACTTCACGATTGTTACAGGGTCACTCGTATTTCCTCATGGAGAGAAACACGGACACATCATCGGCGATCCGGTCGGACTGAGGGCGTCGTCAGGGCGGGGCGAGCCGAGAGGACACGGGGCGACTCGCGAGGGCGTCCTCTCGCGTCCGGGGGTTTCCGGACTGGGCTCCGGCGTAAGGCCCTTGGGACTGGGGCCGAAGAGGTCTAGGAACCTCTGGGTCAGGTCCCGGCGTCGCGGGGGCGTGGTGAGGTCTCGCCCGGGTGTCCTAGGGCGGGCCGGAAGAGGCGACAGACTGCGGTCTCCCACGAGCAGGGGCGCCGTCAGGGGAGGACTGCGGCAGCGGCTGTCACAGGGGCCCGACAGGTGGGTCTGTTCAAAGGCCACGCGTAGGGAACAGAGGCCGGGGGAAAAAGGGAGGTCTCTCCGAGATATTCCAGAGCGAGACCCCTGGAGTTCAACCTCCGGTTGTGGAGACGTCCCTCTCCTCACTATGCCCTGGGAGCGACCATCGATCGTCTCTACCGGAGTGCTGAGGGAGCGACCGTCGATCGTCTCTACCTGAGCTTTGGGAGAGCGACCATTGATCGTCTCTGCCTGGATTTTGGGGGAGCGACCATAGATCGTCTCTACCTGGTTTTTAGGGGAGCGACCATTGATCGTCTCTACCGGGGGGCCAAGGGAGCGACCATGGATCGTCTCTACCTGGGTTTTGGGGGAGCGACCGTTGATCGTCTCTACCCGAGTTTTAGGGGAGCGACCGTTGATCGTCTCGACCGGAGGACCAAGGGAGCGACCATTGATCGTCTCTACCTGGGTGTTACGGGAGCGATCATTGATCGTTTCTACCAGGGTTTTATGGGAGCGAGTATAGATCGTCTCTACCGGAGGGCCAAGGGAGCGACCATTGATTGTCTCTACCTGGGTGTTACGGGAGCGACCATTGATCGTCTCTACCGGGGTTTTATGGGAGCGACCATAGATCGTCTCTATCGGGTTTTTATGGGAGCAACCATAGATCGTCTCTACCTTTTCACTATCAGAGTGACCATAGATCGTCTCTACCTGAGGGGCGCTGCCTGGAGTATTGTTTCTGACTCCACTCCTAGCTAACTCGGTGATTCCACCACACAAAGGTAGTGTCTTTCGCCTACGGTGGCGGCGGCGTGGTGGTTGAGTATCACAGGGGTGCACGGCCCGGGTTGACATACGTTGTTGTTGCCCGGAGTGGTGGTGGCTGGCGGCAGCTACCCCGTGGGGTCCGAGTGGGGGTGTCGGCATTCTTGAGGGCGAACTCCGCTGCTCCTGGTTCGCCTCGATGTCGGGGATACTACGGTATTCTCTGGAATATTCCAGAGTATTGTATGTGTGTCTGTCAAAGCCACGCATTTCACGGAGGCTACCTTGCGGGTGAGCTGACCCTCGACAGGATCGGGTTGGAGCTACTTCCTTAGCTCCAAGCAGCACCCAAGCGATGGCCAGTAGCTGTGCCCTTTGTGAGATGGCCTGTGGCCGCTCGGATCTTCCAGAGACGGCCTGTAGCCACTCAGAAGGCTTCCCAGAGACGACCTGTAGTCACTCTGCCCTGCAGGAGACGGTCTGTAGCTGCTCCCCCTTAAGAGCCACGGCCTGTGGCTGGGTTCAGGCCACGGCCAGTACCCACACCCTTAAAAGGCCACGGCCTGTAGCCGGGCCCCACGGTAGGAGATGGCCGGTAGCCACTCCTCTGTCAGGTGCTGCTATACCCCCTACAGGAACCAGTGACGGCTGGTAGCTGCACTGGGGAGAGAAGGGTACATCCCCTCTCCTCTTATGGTTGCCTCAGAGGACATGACACAGGCGATGGCCGGTAGCCGTGCCCGTCAGCATGAGATGGCCTGTAGTCGCTCCTCATCGGCATGTCGCCCTCCATATGGGGCTCAGATGATGGGCGGTAGCCGCGCTGACAGGCAAGTGATGGCCGGTAGTTGCACCAACAGGCAAGTGACGGCCGGTAGCCGCACTTCGCCTGTATCCCCATCAGGGAGTCGGACCCAGGCGATGGCCGGTGGCTGCACCTACAACAAAGGGATGGCCTGAAGCCCCCCTCTCCGTTGCCCACGGGGACCCAGTGACAGCTGGTGGCTATGCTGGAGAGGAGCACCAAAGCCCCTCACCCCCTGTGACTCCACTACGAGAGGGCGTTCTGCCATCATACCTGCTGACCGACGGGGGCGCAGACGGCCCTATTGTCCACCACCAGTGAGGCAACCTCCAGGAAGAAGGCCTCAGCCTCGAGGATCCGTGGAGAGGCCCTGTATTATCTCCAGGGCTATTCTTCGCACAGCCAGCTCCAGAGGGACCCTACCTGACAGACTCCAATGGAGGCCGACGCCTCAGCTCACCCATGACGGTGTCCCCGACGGCAGGGGACCGCAGCCGATGGGCCCCCCGAGGCTGTCCCCAGGACCCCTGGGTGACACCTCTCCCCACCCTGACGCAGACGACACTCGTCCTCCGTCAGGCACCTGAGTGAGCGCTTCAGGAAACTCTTCAGCCCCAGTCCCGAGGGCCGGACCCCAGTTTCCAGTCCCGTCAGTGTGGGGTCCTTCGCCACACGCAGCCCTGGACGAGAGAGGACGCCCATACGAGTGATCCCGTGGCCGCAGGATACAGAGGCCCCTAGCAGAGCTCAGCCCCCTTCAGGAGCCAGGCTGTGAGCTCTCCCGCTGCCCTCTGCCAACGCCGCCACCCTACCCAGTCCCGACAGTGAGTGACAGTGGAAGTGCAGTGACGGTGAAACAGTGACACAGACCTCGGGCAGTGTGTTAGAATACTAGAGGGAAACTAGGTCCAAATTCTACCAGTGTTACAGTACCGGAAGTATAGACGAACAGTGAAACAGTGACCTAAACATCGGGCCATGTGTTAGAATACAAGAGGGAAACTGTGCCCAGATTCTATCAGTGTTGCAGGACCGAGAGTGTAAACCAACCGTGAATCAGTGACAGGGCAAGAGAGGCCGAACAGTGATTACAGTGACTTGAGTGAAGGTTTAACTCGGCTCTAGTAATATAACACTTCCACAACGTAAGACCAATAGCCAAGTTACCTATTCCAACCACAGTGTAAATTTCCCTCAAAGCTACAGTGACTAATTCCCCTGCCTAACACCTTAAGTGTTGTTCATTGTACTATACACTTTTAACCTGAACTATGGTCTCAACAGTATCCTGCAAGATACTGCTGCTCCCGATCTCAGTACATGTTATATGATTGCCTCGATTCCTGTTCATGACATCTACCTGTTCCACATTAGAATTTACCAATATACATGTAAGGTTGTTGCCCTGAGTTTTTGTGCCCTGCCTCTCTCTTATTTGTCTAAGCTCCGGTCTAGAAAGGGAACCCAGCTGCACACTAGGCGTTCAAGGGACGGGAAGGTGACCTTTAAACACCTAGCATAACAATAGCCACATTCGACAACAGTATGCATAAACTCTTTGCTTGTTGAGGGGACAGTATTTTAACCTGACTCTTCGTGGTGCACCACAGAACACATAAAAACCTAAGTCTACTAATACCAAGTCGGTTCACTTTCCGTCAGTGCGAAGGAAGGCGTGGCTTGTGTGACGTCAGCTGAAAATGTATGAAAGGGTAGACTCAAATTAAACATTTATGATAATGTTTGGGATACATGGCGTCAGGCAATGGATGGATGGATAATGGTATATGAAGAAGGGAAAGAAGTGCCCACTCGTTTAACTCTATAATAAGACAGTAGGTTCCCTCACACCCCTACACCTTCCCTCACACATTTCAGTCCCTCCCCTCACTGCTCCGGACTGAAAATGTGTCATGGTCTGATAAGTGGAGCAAGCACACTCACCGTCATGGTCATGAGTCAACTGAATACCGGGGTTTCATGCCAGAGCCAGCCGACGTCACTCCAATGTTCCGCCCCCTGCGCGAGCTTGGAGCTGTTTGAGAAGGAAGTGATCCGACTTGGTATTAGTAGACTTAGATAAAAACATCTACATCAAGTACTATCAGCGAAGCAACCGCTAACAGTGTCTGAACATCATCCTAATGTTTGTTGGTCAGTGTCATTCATGATGTGAATATGGCAGGTAATCTTGCTTGTAACTGGATTTAAAATGTTAGGTAAATGCATTCCTCTTGAACCTATACTGATAATGGTATCAAGTGATAACTCTATGAAATGGAATTACTGATATAAGGAGAGAGTGAGAGAGAGAAATGCTTGGAGCAATTCCAGTATACAGTGCAGTAACATGTTATGGTAACAGTGTAAAAATAACATAGAAAATAAAATGTTTAGTATTGTTAAGAATGCAGATATTTGGTAGAATGCTAATGGATCTCAAAAACAAGTTCGGCAGTATGAACAATCTATCCTCTCTCACCCATCCGGTGCCTGCCCTGGCCTTCGCTATGCCAAGCTCCACCCTTAACCCAAAGTGTGCCAGCTATTTCTAGCCCTCTGGGTCACCCCAGTGCTGGCCATTTTTTGACCTTTTTTCTTTGGCTAAAATGATATATTTTGATGTGGAAACAACGAATTTCGCCGTTAAAATGTTCACCAAGGCTCGGAAATGGGTTTTATTCAGTCCGGCATACTCGTATACAGGTATGGCCACTCTCACACTCACCACGTACATGAGAGAAAGCCATCTTCTATGTAAGGCATACTCAGTTATTTATGCTGGGAAGGTATAGCAATGTTCAGTACACTTTTCTGATTACTTATTACTTCAGCATCTATCACAATTTGCGTGTCTTTCTCACTGTAAATGCATTATCTTACACTTACTTGAAGACAGGTACAACCTGACTTCATTATGTACAGTCCTGGCACTTACAAGAAGGTATTTACAACTTGACTTCACTATATAGTCCTTACACTTACAAGAAAATATTTTCAACTTACACTTACATGAAAATACTTACAAAATGCCTTCACTATGTACAGCACTGGGTGAGGGACACAGGCAGAGTGAGGCAGAGCAAGCGTGAGGGGGGGGGAGCGAATGAGTGTATGGCCTTGACAGCCTGGGGGATGGTAGAGGAGCAGTTACCTTACATGCCTGCCACTTTTTACCTGCAAATCTTGAAAAATGCGGTCACAGTGAATGTTTTTATTTTACACCATTTTAAAACGGCACAGGCACTGGCCACGGAGTTATGTCATACCATTTTAAAATGGCACTGGCACGCGGCGGGTTAAGCAGCTCTCCCACCGGTTCGACCAGTTGCAGGAAACCGGTGGCATGGAACTGTTGCGTGCCACAGGTTGCACGGACCAAGGCCAAATTAGTATAATATATATTAATGTATTATATATAATAGTATATATTTATATCATAATATTATTGTAATGCTAGATGACTTAGGGTAGCCTTCCCGTCCCTCTAACGCCCAGTGAGTAGCTGGGTTCTTTTTCCAGACCGGACCCTAGACAAATAAGAGAGAAGCAGGACACAAAAACTCGAGGCAACAACTTTACATGTGTATTGCTAAATTCTACAGTGGAACAGGCAGATGTCCCAAATACAGTTAGGCTGGACAATTGTAATTCTAAGGCTTAGATATCGGGTGTTAGTATTGCACAGAATACTGTTTAGGACAAGGTTGGGTAAGGTGAATAGCACTTAGGGCAGTGAAGCTAAACACTACTATTTGGGAAAGTCTAGGTTCTGTATGCCGGTGGAGTTTGTGGCACTATTTTCACTGCTGGCAGGCTAACTGGTTTGTCTGTCATGTCGCTAACTATTACTCTTACACTGGGACCTCTGTATGATCTGAATGTGAGGCGGAGTTACTATATAGGATAGCGTGTTCACTTGAGAGACCCTTATTTCACTGCCTTGCTGTGTTCACTGTTTCACTGTTATCTTACTTATTCCACCTCTCATTTATATTATTACTTATGCTTTCTCACTGACTTTCCATGTTCTGATAACTCACTGTTCTGCCCTTGTTTCACTACGTCACGAACACTGTGCTTCCACTTTCACTCACTTCCGGGACTAGGCGTACTGGCGGTCAGGTACGAGGGCAGCGGGAATGGTTCAGCCTCACTACTGATGGGGCTAAGCTCCGCCAGGGGCCTCTGTATTCAGGGGCCAGGGGATCACGCGTAGGGGCCTCCTCTCTCGTCCGGGGCTGCTGGTGGCGAAGGGTCCCATGCTTTCAGGGCTTGGGGCGGGAGTCTGGCCCTCAGGGCTGGGGCCAAACAGCTGCCTGCACTTCTCGCTCAGGCGCCTGATGGAGGACGAAGATCTCCAGCATTGGGGTGAAGGGATGTCCTGCCCAGGGGTCCTGGGGGCAGTCAGGAGGTCCCGGGGGCTGCGGTCTCCAGCGGTTGGGGACGCCGTCAGGAGTGGGCTGCAGCGTCGACCTCCGTCGGCGTCCATCAGGTGGGTCCTTTTAGGAGCCGGCTGTAGTAAGAAAAGCCCGGTGGTAGTTACAGGGCCTCTCCAATACTCCTCCGGGCTGGGGTCTCCCTCTGGGTCGTAGGTTGGTGGGTAGGAGTCAGCACCTGACGGAGGAGCGGCTACCGGCTGTCTCCTACCTTAGGGCCCAGCTACTGGCCGTGGCCTTCTAGGGGCGCAGCTACCAGCTGTCACTAACTCCCGGCTACTGGCCATGGCCTGGGAGGGAGTGGCCGACTCAAGGGCATCTTCGGAGTGGCTACCGCTCGTCTCCTGATGAAGGCAGGAGCAACTACCGGCCATCTCCTCGTTACCTCTGGAGCGGCTGCAGGTCGTCTATAGAAGGGTCAAGAGGCTACCGGCCGTCTCTTGAGGGGCACCTTCAGAGTGGCTACCGGCCGTCTCCTGACAAAGGCGGGAGCGCCTACCAGCCATCTCCTCGTTACCTCCGGAGCAGCTGCAATCCATCTCCTGTAGGAGGGTCAAGCAACTGCTGCCTATATCGTCTAGGGCACCTTCAAAGCGGCTTCTGGACATCTCCTGATGAAGGTGGGAACGGTTACTGGCCGTCTCCTCGTTACCTCCAGAGAGGCTGCAGGCTGTCACCTGTAGGAGGGTTGAGTGGTTACCAGCCGTCTCAGGGATGCTGACTGGAGCTAGAGTAATAGCTCCACCCTGTGGTTGTCGGTGGTTGGCTCACCCGGAAGGTAGTCTCACTTTCCTGCTATGGTGGCGGCGGGCGAGCTCCGGGTCATAGGGACACACGGCCCAGGCAGACTTACATCCCTGTCGCCCGGAGTCAAGTTGCAGTGTGGGCTCCTTCTGGGGGTGTTGGGTTGCCCTCGGTGATACTATACCGCATTTTAATCATATATATATATATATATATATATATATATATATATATATATATATATATGTAGTAGTCCCTCCAATATCCGATGTAACAGAGCCAACGGCATGTCCGGAAAGCGGTCCCATCCGGATATTTGGCCCCAGCCTTCTGGACTTGTACTTATGGGCCCTAACTCAGAAAAACACCTATACAACTCTCTCTGGACATGCATAGCACCTATTTAAGACCCAAATCACACCAATAAGGGACATAAAAGACTGAAATAAATGCAAAAGAACCATAAAATGAGGTTTTTGAGGTAGGTTATACTATATTAAACATTCTGGGTACTTACAAGTCCCTGGCTCCTGGACTGGTAGTTATGGACCCTAACTCAGAAAAACACCTCCCTACTGCACATGCATAGCACCTAAGACACTATTCACACCAATAAGGGACATAAAAGAGTGAAATGAGGTGTTAGATGTAAATATGGAAAAAACAGTACAGTACAATATGAAACATTCTGGGTACTTACAGCAAGTCCCTGGCCATCTCGATGAATAACCCGCCTCCTCTCAGACTCTGACAGTAAGAAGGAGTTCCTGAAGCACTTGCAGTACACTGTTCATGAAGTCTTCCACAGAACTTAGTCATTTGCACTCAGAATTCCATTCTCTTAACACTGCGCACTCTTGTCTTACTTGCATTCCATTGTACCTTAATTAAATAAGTGTTGCACTCTGCACTTTAACCCGCCCCATCGCGTCGACGTATGGGTACGTTGCAACGATTTGCATTTGCCAGTCCCGGCGACGTACCGGTATGTCGTGCAATTGCAAAGTGCATAATTTCGACAATTTTCAAAATTCGCGCTTGATTTGCGGTACGTATCCTCGCATGACCTTCCCCTACCTGCCACCAGGCGGGGACATTCGGCGACCCGCGTTAACCCGCCACTCATCCACTCACCTGGTAGCAGCGGTCCTCCTCAGACATGGCTAAGAGAGGTCTCTCAGAGGGCAAAATTCAAGCCGCCCTGGATGCCTTTACAGGCGACAGTGATTCCCCACTGGACGACGAGGTTGTGGATAAAGATTATGTGCAGCTAGAGGAGGAAGAAACCACCAGCAGTGATGAAGAAGTCCCGTCTCCCAGGAAGTGGCAGTACGTGACTTACCGTGCTGCTAGAGAGGGGCAGCCGGCCAAGAAACCACGTGGAACATCCTATGCCTATCCCCAACGTGATTTGGAACCAGATTTCGATAACGAGGACGAGGACGAGGACGAGGACGGAGTCGTGGGACGTGCTGCCATGTGGTATGGACGTGAGGTAATCACTCATTGTGGCCCAGAGCGCACACCACGTCGGACGAGCAGGTATGGGCCTAGTATTTTGTTTGGGGAGTTAGGAAGTGCCGTGGAGGGTGTGGAGAGTGAAAGGGAAAGTGCAGGGAGGATTAGGGAAAGTGAGAGTGATGTGAGTGAGTCATTGCTCTCCCTAGGCAGTGTGAGGCGGCGAAGTGTATCACGTGGGCGAGTGCGGGTGCATTCAGTATCACGTAGGGTTGTGATGGAGGGGAAAGGTGGGGAGGAACCACTCCCAAGCACGTCTTATGCTCCCCAATATCCCCTAACACGTGGTTGAGCTAGGGTGCGTGAGAAAGCACGTGGTGTTGTCATGGAGGGGGAAGGTGGGGAGGAACCACTCCCCAGCACGTCTTATGCTCCCCAATATTCCACTACTTCATCCCCACAGCCCCCTAATGTTCCTCAAGGCCCTAAGGGTAAGGGAAAGGGAAAGGGTAAAGGCAGAGGGAAGAGGAGTGACAGTGGGGAAGCCCTCCGCACTCCTTCTCCCCCACCTCCCCCACCAGGATCTCCTCCCCACCCAGATGAAGGGAGTGATGGGGATGATGGGGACGAGGGATTTGTGGGATGGAATTGGGAGGATGGGAGTGATTTTTCTCCCCTCACTCACCCCTTCACTGAGCAGGGGCGCTCTGGCTGCATTGCTCCCGGAATTCACCGTAATTCCACCAGGTTGGATTTTTTCCACCTGTCTTTTAGTGAGGCATTTGTGGAGCAGATTGTATACCAAACCAACCTTTCTGCAAGCACCCAGCGCCTTGAGAGTGAAAGATTGGGAACAAGGAGTAGGCATTCTATCATATATGATTACCCTGTCTCCCTTTCAGAAATGTTCCTATTTTTTGCCCTGGTCCTTTTGATGGGTATTATACGAAAGAACAGAATTCCTGCTTACTGGACAAGGGACCCTGTTATGTTTATCCCAATATTTGGGCAAGTGATGAGCCGTAATCGGTTTCAACAAATTATAAGTTGCCTCCATTTCTATGATGCTCATGATCCTGCAAATGCGAACGACACTGATAAAATAAGGCGAATTAGGTTGGTCTTTGATCACCTGAGGCAAACCTTTCGTTCGTCATTCTTTCCCTATAGAGACCTCGTCATAGACGAGAGTCTCGTGTTGTGGAGAGGTAATATTTCATTTAGGCAGTATATACCCAGCAAAAGGCACCGTTTTGGGTTCAAGATCTTTGTTATGTGCAACTGTAGGACTGGATACGTGCAAGACATAGTCTTGTACACCGGTGCACAGACAGACATAATAGAAGATCGAAGTATTGGACTGTCGGGAGCAGTGGTAAAGACGATGATAGAAGACTGCCTTCATCGTGGTCACGTCCTCTACCTGGACAACTGGTACACTAGCCCTCTTCTCGCTCGTTATCTTCACACGCATGAAACGGGAGTCTGTGGAACCGTGAAGGTGAACCGGCGTCACATGGCCAAGGTAGGGCGGAAACTTGCAAGGAATGAGGTTGTCTTCTTCAAAGCCAACAACATCCTTGCAACTGTGTGGAACCACAATAGAGAAGTAAGCCTCCTGTCAACGGTTCACCGCCCCTTGATGCACCGTACTGATTCCGTAGATTACCGCAGCGAGAACAGGCGTCACATTTGGAAACCTGAGTGTGTCATGGACTATAACATAAACATGCGCCTGGTGGACCAGTCAGACTCCATGATATCGACGGTAGAGTGTGCCAGGACCACGATGAAGTGGTATAAGAAACTGTTCTTTCACTTGCTAGACATCACTGCTCTGAATTGCCACCATCTTCACGCCATGACAACAGGAGTTCAGGAAACCTTTGAAGGGTTTGTGAGGGAGCTCACAAGAGAGATGTTTGCACGTTATACTGTAGAAAGGCCCCAACATCGCACCCGCACTGCCCCTATTGCCCAAACTCCCCTGAGAATATCCGGCCGCCATTTCCCCACTCCTATCCCTCCCCAGCCAAACAGACCTAGGCCCCAACGCAGGTGTCACGTGTGTAGCAATTCCCGGGTGAGGCTCACGACACAGAGGAAGGACACCCGCTATGAGTGCGTTGAGTGTGACGTGGGTCTCTGTATTCACCCATGTTTCAGCGAATATCACACGTTGATGCAATTCTGATATGGTGTGAATGCGACAGGACGCTGAAACTATGAAGTAAATGCGACAAACAGACGCTCAGTGAAATTATCAGTCATGCTGATCTCCAAATATTAGTATAAAGTGCATACGGGTATAACGTAAGTGCAAAAATTGTACTGTATGTAAGTGTATAAATATGCTGTAAGTGGAAACATACATAGCGAGGGTTTTATGATGCGATATTCTGTCGCTCAGTGCAATAAATACGGCCCGTAATTATGTAATTATTATTATTGGAAATGCTAACGGGTATAATATAAGTTCGAATTATTGTAAGTGCTGAAATATATTCTGTCAAATATTCATAGCGTGTGTATAGAGATGCGATATCCTGACGCTCAGTTGAATGAATAAGGCCCGTAATAATGAAAACAGAAGTCAACAAGTGGGAAAGTGTATAATATATGTGAAGAATTAGTAGGCTATATAAGTGTTTGAGTATTATGTTGGTCGAAACATTCATTGCGAGGGTATTTTCATGCGATATTCTGACGCTCACTTGAATAAATAATGCCAGTAAGTATGTACAGTGCAGTATAGGGGTGTAAACATGTGTAATGTAAGTGGGAAAGTATAATTGGAGTGAATAAATAAAGTAGAAGATGAAACACGAGTGTTTGAGATTGTGGTTGCTACGTGAATATGCGCTAGCATATCGCTAAATGCCCTCGTAATGAATGTAAATAATTGAAAACATTTACAGTGGTGGAGGAAAGGTTCTATGTAAAGGGAAAAATAATAGGAAAGTGATAAAACAATTGGGTATGTTGAAATACGAGTCATAGCGAGTGCGCTTACTAAGCTGATGTGCACTAAACTTATGCTGCATGTCATCATGATGAATGAAAACATCTGAAAACACTTACAAACAGTAGAAATTGGTAAAATGTCATTGAAACAGAAGTATACAAGTAGAAAAAATGATATGTTGACTGATACAAGAAACTTAGCATATAGCATGTTACGACTCGGACCTAACTCGCTATGCTCGCGCGATGGTGTACAATGCTTATTTTTCATATATATGTGTCTGAAATCCATTATATTGTTACTGTTGTTGTTTATTAGTTCAAATTCAATAAATATAGAGGTGTTGTCTGTTGTTTCTCCCAGTATTCCTTACCATAGAAAACGTGAGCGCCTAACACGTCAATAAAAGAATACGATACCTGGTGAGGGGGACCTCACCTGTTCCGACCACTTATAGATCACGGTAAGCCCTTTCTTGGTTATTTTCCTTCGTTTCTCAAGCTGAGCGGAAGTTTTAGCAAAAAAAAAATTTTTCCAAAAAGGCTCGGGACTGGGGGATGTTGGAGGTGCGGAAAACCTCGGGACGTGACGGGTTAAGTCTTTCCACTCTTAAAACCATTTTCTGAAAAAACACACTCAAATTAATTTACGTTACATTTACAGTCCATTAAATTTTTGTCTTTTCACTCAGAACTCTAATTCCTTAACACTATGCACTATTTTTTTTTCACTGCACAACACTGTAAATTCCCGTGTGGTCTAGTGGAGAAGTTCTTGGCGTCTAATCACTGTCGGAGTCTGAGAGTAGCACATGCAGGTGACCTAGGGGTGCGTAGCTGGGTCGTGGTGATGGCATACCCACTGCGGACGACTCTGAAGAGAGATGCAAACTCATGTCGAGTGGTGACTCCACTGTGCCTAATGTGCTGGGCTGTGGCTCGGAGCATGAGGGCCTGTCTTGGGGAGACAATGGAGTGGAGCCAGGGCTGGGCACAGCGGGGGTCACGGGCCTGTAAAAGCTGTCACTCGTTGATTGACGCAAGGAACAACGATTTTGACGATTAATGATGCGCTGCCTGAAAGCGTGCACTTCCTCCACAAGTCCCAAGGGCCCCATCTCCCTGTCGCTGTCCGGGTGTTCCAGGTAGTCCAGAACGAACTCTATGTGTTCCCGGAGTGTGCTCAGCTTGGGGATGGCTGGGGTAGTGTCACGCTGAGAGGAGTCCACATCATCGTCACCGTCCTCGTCAGAATCTTCAAGCTGGGTACTGACACCTGCAACTGAAGATGCGATCTCGACATCAGACATGGTCTGATACCCAGGATCGCCCTTGTCGTCATCCAACCACTCACACACTTCGTCCACATCAACATCGTTGCCATGCGCACGTAGACGTGCATGGAAGTCATCCACATCAAAACCTAGGAAATCGTGCTCCACGTCCGTTCCGAGAAGCAGACGAGACCAACCATTTGCTAGAGTCTTGACAGGGATTTCCTTCCATGCACTTGCCTAGTTGTAGATGGCAGACTTGATGTTGTAGCGGCGAATGTTTTCCAAAGTCCGCTGGCCTTGCGTGTTCCATCCCTCCCTGCGCTCGTCCTCGTCCTCGAAGACAACCATCACCTCGTTCAGGAACATCCGCCGGTACAGCCTCTTCGTTGCCATGATCACTCCTTGGTCCATTGGTTGGATGAGAGCAGTAGTATTTGGTGGCAGAAACATGCACCTAATGCGCCCATTTGCAGCCACCAACTCCTTGTTGCACGGGTGGGCAGGTGCATTGTCGAGGAGATGGAGGGCCTTTACCTGGTCACGTGGGATTCCCAGTTTCTCCGTCTGGTAATGGATGACCTCCTTGACGAAATGGTGGTGGAACCAGTCTTTGAAGATCTGGGCTGTGAACCATGCCTTCAAGGAATGGTACCAGATGACAGGAAGGACATCCATCACCCCATTAAGACACCGAGGCTGCTTTGCACGGCCAACAATAATGGGCTTGAGCCGGTGCATGCCGTTAGCATTGGCACAACACAAAGCAGATATCCGTTGCTTGCAGAGCTTGCGGCCAGGTACACGCTTCTCCGTCTCCTCAGCTAGAGTGTTCTTAGGCAAAGAGCGATAGAATAAGCCAGTTTCATCAGCGTTGTAGACTTGACTGAGAGTTAGGCCCTCCCTGTCGATCAAGCCCTTCACCTTGTGCCAAAACTCGTCAACTCCATCCTCGTTGGCATCCAAAGCTTCACCATGAGACTTACGGTTGGTAAGGCCATGTCGTAACTTGAAAGCGAAGAGCCAACCTTCGGATGCCTTGAAGTGTAGGGCGTCATGAAGCCTTGCAAACTTCTCAGCAGCAGCCTTCAGCTTCGTGCCATGCACCATCACACCGGCAGCAAGTTGCTGTCGATACCAAATCATCGTAGAGCGGTCGACTTCTGCGTACTTGGGAGTATACATCACCTTCCTCTCCATGTTGCATTTGCTTTTCGACGAGAAGTCAGCCGTGTACTGCATGAGTTTGTCGCAGGATCTCTTGATATCAAATAAAGTAGACCGGGCCAGGATGAATTCATGGGGGATATGTGAGGTAGACCATCTCGCATCCACCTTGTCCAATATCTCCCTCTTCTTCTCCAGAGTCAAAACCACTCTATTCCTCTTCTCAGGCGGCGGGGCCATCATCACACACACAAAGGAGAGGCACGAGAGCAGCAGGAGACCCTGCAGCAAGTACGGCACCACCACAAAAGTGAGCACGTGGGTGCCATGACGAGAAGCGAGCACACACAAGAGATGGGCGGTAAGTGGGGAGGATGCAGGGGCGCTCTAACGGACGTTGGCAGAACAACACACCAAAACACAGCTCGCCCGGGCTGCGCAAGCCAACTCCAAATTATGGGCGGGAAAAAGTCGGATTTTTTTTCGATTTTTTTGTGATTTTTGGCTCATTTTGGGAATATTCGATCCCGGGATGAAAATGTCTGGTTATTGGGGATGTCCGGAAAATGGGCATCTGGATAGTGGAAGGATTACTGTATATATATATATATATATATATATATATATATATATATATATATATTTATTATAAAATTATTATAGTCATATTTATTTGGCCTTGGGCAGCGCGACTTGTGACACAATTTTCCGTGCGACCAGTTTCATGCAATTGACTGAGCCAATGGAGAGCTGCCTTACTCCTGAGATATCTTTCTCCTCACCCAACTCCGTACCCAGCCATCCATGGGATGAACTCTGACTCCGATGGAGGCTCACTACGGACGAACAGTTGATGATCCGAACTTCCGTCGAGCATGTACACACGAACACACAGATACACTGTTGCCAGCACCCTTTGCCCACCACTCACGGCTAGGTGGCCCAGGTGGAAAGTTTGGTGACTACCTGTAGCCGGACTTGGGTGGTAGGGGGCCCACTACGTCAACAGATAGTAATTGCCAGGGCTTGTGAGAGGTGATGCTCCCTGATGGACCTGGTGTGCGGGTGGCATCTTTGCCTAGTGCACAGGCCAGCAAGACTGAGTAATTTGTTTGGCCAGGTTGGAGGGGTTAGGGGTCCAGTAGGCATAGTTGACCACCTGTAGTAGCTTCTTGATGCCCAGGTGAATACCATTGTCAGAGTGGAGGTGTGTCAGGGTGTCCAAGACATTTTCAGGGTCGTGCACCATGTGCCCTGACTGAGTAAACAGGTGGTCACCCTGCTGGTGGAGTTTAGAGAACAGGTGGGGCGGCATCCAGTGTGGGTGGTGTTTGTTGCGCCACTGTTGGAGGAGTTCTGGTTCATTGTGGATCGAGTTGATGGGCAGTCGAGAGAGAGTGTCGGCGTTGGTGTGGAGTTTGCTGGGGCAGTAGGAACTCTCGTAGTCGAACTCCTCCAGTGTTTCCCTCCATCTATTAAGTTAAGCACTGTGTGTATTAGATTTTCGTAGCCATTGGAGTGATTGGTTGTTGGTGATAATGGTGACATTTGTACCCGACAGGTAGGCCTGAAAATGTTGTAGAGCCCAGACGATGCCCAGGCACTCTCATTTAGTGGCATCATAGTTCCTCTTGGCTTGGTTGAGGGTGTGGCTGGCACAGATGATGTGTTCTCACCCAACCTGTACCTGGGCGAGGACAGCGCCGATCACTATCATGGATACATCGGTATACAGACGGAAGGGCAAGGTGTAGTCAGGGAAGGCGATGACTGGGGTAGTGATGAGTTTGCTTTTTAGTTCATGAAAAGCAGCTCTTCGTTCATCAGTCCAGGTGAAAGGCTTGCCCTTATTAGTGAAGTCATAGAAGGGTTTGGCAATGTCGACAAATCCTTTCATGAAGAGCTGATAGTACAGGGTAAGGCCCAGGAAGGCGCGGACCTCGTGGACGTCTCGTGGCAGGGGGAGATCTGCGATGGCACGCAACTTGTCGGGGTCGGGTGATATTCCGTCCTTTGAGATAATATGCCCCAGGAATGCAACGGTTCGTGCAGCCAGGATGCACTTGGAGGGCCTGAGATTGAGGCTGGCCTGGCAAATGTGTGGAAAAACTTTCCTGAGGTGCTGGAGGTGATTGGCCCACGTTTTGCTGAAAATGATTACGTCATGCAGGTATGCCAGACAGATTTCCCAAGTGAGGTCACTTAGGGCGGACTCCATTGATCTGGAAAAGGTGGTGAGGGCATTGCAGAGTCCAAATGGCAGGACGTTAAACTCAGTGTTTTCCATTGCTAATGGAAAATGCAGTTTTCCCCCTGTCCTTGGGGTGTATGGGGACTTGCCAATAGCCCGATTGGAGATCTAGGGTAGAGACCCAAGAAGCTCCATAGAGGGAGTCGAGGGAGTCGTCTATTCTGGGAAGGGGGGTGGCATCCTTGGCGGTTATGTTGTTTAGGCGGCTGTAGTCCACGCAAAATCGCATGGTGCCATCTTTCTTCTTGACGAGGACAACGGGAGAGGACCAGGGGCTGGTGGAGGGCGATACGACACTGGCTTTGAGCATTTCCTGGACTTGTTGGTCTTCCTCGGCTCGTTGTTTTGTTTTTTTTCGTCGGGATGGTTGGCGAATGGGTGGTCCTGTAGTATGTATCTCATGTGTCAGGTAGGTGTTGTGGCTGATGTCGGTAGGGCCTGACACAAAGAGGTCTTGGAAGTCCAGAAGAAGGTGGCGGAGGGTGTCCGCCTGGTGGAGTGAGAGATGCACAGGTATGTGGGGTAAGGGGGGGAGGGGGGCGGATCAGGGCGCGGCCTCCTCCATCTCTCCCAGTCCCTTGGGTAGCGTGAGGGGCGTAGTGGAAATGTTGTCTATTCTGACTGCTGCGATGTGAGGGGGGAGGAAGGTGGGGGACAGCAGACAGGCCGAGAGGATCCCGGGTGGCAGGCTGGGGAAGAACAGGACTGAGGCGCCAGTAGGCCTGTTCAAATGTAGCCAAGCTTTGTGTTCAGGGGGAATCACTATAGTGGAGGCGATAGTGGCTGGAAAGGTGGGGTGGGTGAGATGGGCTAGAGAGGGAGCTGGAGAAGAGAGGAGTGAGGGAGTGATGATGGGGGTAGGGAGAGTTTGCAGGTGCACAGGGGTTGGGGGGGTTGAGATGGGGATCTGGGGGCTTCTGGAACTGTAGCCACCATTTGTGGCTATCAATTTTTGTTTGTAACTTCTGCAGGAGGTCCAGTCCCAGGTAACCATCATAGGCATGGCATGTCGAGTCGAATATGATGAACTTGTGTTGAGTGGAAACTTGCTGGTAAGTTCGGTGCGTAGGGTCCAGGGCCCGGATTCACAAACGGTCGCACGCTCTTGGCGCCTCCCTTACCGGTCGCGCCGCTCCCTTTCGGCGTTACACCGGCATGCACAAACTGTGTCGGCCGCCATTTTTTGTCGTAGCGCCTCCCTTTCGCTAAGGGTCCTCCAGACCACCCTTACAGGATCGTGATTCGGAAATAGAGGCACATCGTACCGATTACAAGACCCCCAACCAAAACAATTGTGAGATGTGCGGCATGGAGGGAATGTACACGTACCTATGTACGTACTGTACTGACATACGCACCTGTGTACATACGTCTGGATCTACGTACGTACTGACGTACACATTCACATACATAATTACGTATGCATGTATTTGTGTTTATGTATATACGTGCCTACCTATGCACCCGTATACGTACCTACGTACACGCCCATGCACGTACGTACGTACGTACGTGAATACTTATAATCATATGTACGTAAATACCTTAGTCCGCCATGGAATACATTTGTCCTTAAGTACGTACGTAATCACTTGCGTAAATGCATATGTACGTATTTGTGTACAGTATGTACTTGTTTTATGGGAAGAGGGAGGGAGAGAAGGAGGAGGGAGAAGAATGGGGGAGGGTGTGGTCTGTTTAAATTCAGTCACGTGATAGATCGGCGCCTGCTGATTGGTCGAGTAAATTTTCCCCAGAAAAATCCCTGCTCGCTACGGAAGAGAGCCAAATACAGCGTTTGTGAATCGCCCTTGAGGGGTGATCGTTGACTCCCGTACGACGTCGTGCGGCGCTGTCGCCCAGCAGCCGTTTGTGAATCCCAGGCCATGTTTCCCCACAGATGGATAGGGGGCCATCCCCTGCATCTATGAGATGAGCTGATGTAGGGAAAAGCGGGCCAAAAGCCAACATGTGGAGGGAGTAAAAATGACTGTAGAGGCAGGATCTGGCTGCTCCCATGTCGACCAGTAGCCTCAGTTTTACCCCATTCAGTGTCATCTTGTCATAGACTGGGGGGTGGTATTTCTGAGAGGTGGCCCCCGCCACCGTGGGGAGGTGCAGGGGCGGGCCTAAAAATCCAGCTGTTGCAGAATCTCGTCTTCCTCTGACTCCGTTTCCTCGGGGTTGGTGCCTCCAGTTGGTGCGGTATCGTCCTCGGGGCCCTCGTTTTCTAGGGAGGACACTTAACATCGCCTCTGGGTGACTACTCTGCGCCGGGTAGCCTTGAATAGTTCCCTGATGTCATGGAGTGGACATCTGTGGCTGCACGTGGAGAATTCCCAAGGGTTGATGGAAATTAGATTCTGATTCTCCTTGGGGTTGGGGCGCTTGTTGGTGGGGTGTGCCCTGGGTAGGTTGCGTGTTGGCGTGGGTTTGGTATGGGTTGAGGGTAGCCGTGGCTTGTTGTGTGGTGCTGGTCTGTTTGTGGGGAATTTACTGACAATGTTGATCTGTTGCGAGGTGGAGCAGGAGGTTAGGAGTCATCATATGAGCTGGATGTCCTTGTCTAGCTCTCCTGTAGGGTCATGTATTGTGAAGCGTTCCTTGACCATGCTGGGGAGAACTCTCAGCAATGTGTTGAATGTATGTTGTTCCAGGTATGTGGCAGTGACGAGTCACCTGGCCTGGATGAGGGTGTCATCCAGGTTTCCGTCATAGGTTAAACTGTCAAGTTGTGAGAGTGCTACAACTCTTCCTAGTGAAGTCATGAAAGCTTGTATAACTATTTTGGTAAAAAGCCCATGTCAGCTCAGGAACGATCTTGGGTGCGATGCTGACCGTTGCTTTGCCCACAATGGGTAGGGTGACTACTGTTTTTTGTCTGTCATCTTCGAACCTTATGTCTAGCAGCGGTTTGATTATGGATAGGTATGTGTGGATGTCATATTGTTCCTGGCCGAATTTAGATAATTGCATGTGAGGTTTGGTTGCCATTTTGCTGTTGTCCCTGTTTTGTCCCTCTCTGTATTCTGCCAGGCTCAAGAACCACTGCTGGCCACCAGTGTTATGCTAGGTGTTTTTAGGGCGACTTCTCATCACTAGCTACAGAGCTGGTGTCCTCTTTCGAGACCGGAGCTAGAACACACAATGAGAAGGGCAGGGCATAAAAACTCTGGGCAACAACCTTACACATGTATTAACTACAATTTCCAGTATACAATATGAGTGAGAGTTACACAATACACTATTCAATATTAAACGATACTAGACAGACTATGGGCTCAGACGGGCTTGTGATGTGTTAGTACCATGCAGGATACTTTCCAGTCACGAGGATATAGGATGGAGACTGTGTACAGGGTGAGAGTAGATTATGCAGTCTATCTCTAGGGCTGAACGTTCACAATCTGAATATAAATATCCCGTTGTGCAGTAGGTGGTGGTAGAGGCACTAGTTCAACACAGTGCACCTGATGGGTGCGAACACAGTTCACGGTGCTGTTACTAGAGTACTATACTTTAACACTGAACAGGTCATGGGCACTATGGTCACTCACATGAGAAACAGTCACTGATTACATCGGGCAGGCCAGGGGATTCACAGGTGTCGGCCAGGCATCGGCAGAGTCCCGTCAGTCATCCCTTCTCTCAAGGGCCACAGGACAACCCTCAGTGGTGACGTCGCCTGCTTCAGACTGCGGTCGGGTGTGGTGAAAGGCCCTCCACTCGAGGGGCTTGGCTGAGGGGTCTGGCCCTTAGCACTTGGGCCAAACAATGTGAGTAGGCACTCTCGTCTGTGCCCACCCTAGGGAGGAGGTCGTTGTTGTCTGGGGCGGGAGAGGGTATGCCTCAGGGTTCCAGGGGTGCTGCCGAGAGTCCAGTGTCTTTTTTTTATGTGAGGAAGAAGGAACCAAAGGCCATGAGCCCACAATAACAGTTCCCTCCAAGAGAAAAACAAAATACAATAGAGAGCCAAATTCAAGATCCGATCTGCGGCCCCCCACCTGTTTGTCCGCTGTCAGGGTCGTACTGTGGTGTCGCCTTCAGCACAAGTCCGTCAGTGGCTGGACTGCAAACACTCTCAGGGATACCACAGGTCCTTGCCACACTTCTCCAGGTAGAAAGACTCCTGGGGACTGCCTCTGCGGGGAGAAATAGAGGAACAGCCCACTCGGCCACAGGATGGGCGGGTTGAGCAAGGGTCGTCCTCCAGCTGGGAAGTCACAGGGGGTGAGAGACTGTTTTGGTGGTGTTTGTCCCTGGTGTGGCTACAGGCCGTCACCAAGGTCCCGTGAGCAATAGGGGGAGGGTGGCTACAGGCCATCCCTTCCCTGTCAGTGTGGCTACAGGCCGTCACCGAGGTCCCGTGAGCAATAGGGGGAGGGTGGCTACAGGCCATCCCTTCCCTGTCATTGTGGTTACAGGCCGTCCCTTCCCTGTCAGTGCGGTTACTGGCCATCACTGGGGCCCGACTTCCTGACAGGACTGTGGGCGAGATGTGGCTATAGGCCCTCACCTGACCATGGGCATGGCTACAGACTGTCGCCGATGTCCTGCGAAGGGAGTGAGGTGTAGGTGAGATGCAGCTACAGACCGTCATCTGCCTACTGGTGCGGCTGCAGGCTGTCACCGGTGTCTTACTCGCTGAGGCAACTGCAGAAGGAGAGAGGGCATACCATTCTCTCCCCAAGTGCAGCTGCAGGCCGTCACTAGTTCTGCAGGGGAAGGTGGGGTAGGCAGCACCTGAGCTGCTACAGACCTTCTCTGTTTTTGTGCGGCTACTGGCCATCACTATTTTCGTGCGGCTACAGGTCGTCACGTTAGTTGCGCGGCTACAGGCCGTCACTGGGATGCTGCCTGGAACTGTAATTTCAGTCCCACCCCGAACCTGTCGAGGGCTGGTTTGGGGGGACTGCAGTGCTCCCGTCGGGTCCGTTCCGGGGAATAAGGACGCAAGGCTGTAGGGGACACATATCCATAGTGCCCGGGTGGTGCGCGCGCCCTCAAAGCCCCTCCGTGGTCGCCTGCTGGGGGTATCGTCACGTCCCAGTGGTGTTCCATCGCCACGGCCGGTATTTCACATATATATTTCTATGCATGCATAAACCAAGATGGAACCGCTGTGAAATATATATTTTTTTTACTTTTTTTTTTTTTTTTTTGATGCTGCATCGACAGAGCACTGTTTTAAAGAGAAGAAATATTATATTTGTATATTTTTACAAATTTTCGTGAAAAAAGGACATTCAGTTATTGCCCGGCATGTGATTTTCTTTCCATCTGAAAAATTAAAATATTGGTGACATCTGGCATTTCTCCAGCCGCGCGAACGCCCGTCTACACACACACACACACACACACAAATATATATATATATATATATATATATATATATATATATATATCTGTATATCTATCTATATATATATATATATATATATATATATCTGTCTATCTATCTATCTATCTATCTATATATATATATATATGGGCCATACTTGTAATATGGATAATTTCAGTATTTTACATAGTAGTAATGACAGAATGGAACTGCGAATTTTGGAGTCTTTGTACATTCACAAACTTAAGCCTTCATTAAATAACTATGAATCATCAACAAAGTTGTATACCTTAGGATCATAGTGTTTTGTGTCGATGAATCAGCCTTTTGATACTTGGTTCATTGATTCTTTACTTGGTTCTTTTGCTTCACACTGGTTTGTTGACGATTCAGAAGCTTTATGACACTTTTCTTTATGAAACACTGTGTTCAGGATTTTCAGTGTTAGCTGCGAACTCACAGAGGTAACACTCTCACTTTTATTTCTCGAGTTTATTATTTAAGAAAAAAAAATACATTTTTTATAATAATCAGTCATTGTCACATGCTTTTTTGGTAACTTTTTTGTATTTCTTATGGATATTTTAAAATGTTTTTAAAACTTTATGTAATATGCAATATGTTTTAAATGCTTTTAGGTCTGAAGATGGGATAAGCATCCCGAAACTAGTCACCTGAAATAAATAAATATGAAGTGGAAAATCATCTTGCTTCTCCTTGGCTGGATATATAGTATAAGATTCCCCACGGGCACCTCAGTTGTTGATATTATTCTACGAAGATATGGCCGTCCAGCATTGTCTTGTTACAGGAAGGTGGAACGTCTCCACCTTCGCCACAGGAAAGCTTCACTGGATGTGGATTTCTTGCAGCACTGCAAGATGTATAATGTGATCCCCAGGTTTTTGTATTTCAGATCTAGTTTAAAGAATTTTACACATAGTAAACTTTACAGGTCTGTTCTGTTTAAACTATTAAATTATGAAATAAAGCAAAGGAAAAATATTCAAAGCAGCTGGGAATAGATTATTTCTTAAATCTTCAAGAACTAAAGAATAAAGTTTCCTGGCTTGATTTTAAGGTCTTAAACAACCAGATTCATAAAAATAACACAGAGAAACTTAAGAAGACTAAGGATATTCATAATAAAAAACTGGTCAAATTAGGAATTCCCATTTACTCTAGTGTAGATAAACATAAAGTAATCATAAACCTTTCCAGTAGGACATTAACAGATGAAGAGGAAGATGCACTGAAATTCGGTCTCGATTTTTCCTTGCCAGTCTTCAAGCCAAACTTTGTATCCCACTTTTTGAGTTTTGAAAAGTTAATTTACACCATATCCAGACTAAGAATTTATAATCCTAATAATGATTCGTCAGTTTGGACTCGAACTGTTGAAAGTATCAGTTCAATAGCTCATAATACCTTTAAAGATTTTGGTAATATCTCAAGGTCAGTATTTGGTAAAGACAAGGTCAGAATACTTAATCAACTGAAGACTGATACAAACATTGTTATAACTAAGCCAGATAAAGGGAGAGGGAGTAGTGGTGATGAATAAGTCTGATTATGTGGATAAAATTTCAAATCTGCTTTCTGACAGAAGTAAGTTCCTTGAACTTGACATAGATCCATTTTCCTACATACTAAAGTTGGAAGACAAACTTAATAGAGTTCTTAGGAGAATAAAGAACTTGATTTCATCAGAAACTTATAATTTTCTTTTGCCTCTGGATCTGTCCCAGGAATCTTGTATGGATTACCAAAAATACACAAACCAGATGTCCCAATACGTCCCATCCTGTCTGCAATTGGAACCTTTAATTATAATTTGGCTAAATTTCTTATTCCCATACTGAATAGCCTCACCACAAACAACTTTACTGTTAAAAACTCTATCAATCTCGTACAGGAGTTAAAGCAGCTTCAATTTCCACATCCTGTGGTCATGGCAAGCTTTGATATTAAAAGTCTATTCACAAATATCCCACTTAAAGAAACTATAGATATTTGCATTGCTGAACTATTTAAAAGGCAGGAAGTAGTCAATAATTTAACAAAGCAGAATTTCACATCCCTTTTAGACTTGGCAGTTAACGAATCCATGTTCATATTTAATGACAAATTTTATAAACAGGTTGATGGAGTGGCAATGGGATCCCCACTGGGCCCCACATTAGCTAATATATTTCTATGTTTTTATGAAAGACAATGGTTATTAGATTGTCCTCTAAGTTTTAAACCAGTTTTTTACCGTAGGTATGTTGATGATTGTTTTTATTGTTCAAAGAATCTGATCATGTTGTAAAGTTTCTAGACTACCTGAATTCTAAGCATTCTAATATTAAGTTCACTGTTGAAATTGAGAATAATAACTTGCTCTCTTTCTTAGATATTCAGCTAACCAATTATGGTAATTACTTGGGTACTTCCGTTTACAGGAAGGAGTCATTCACTAGTTTGGGTCTGAATTTCTTATCATTTGTACCTAACATATATAAGCTGAATTCAGTAAGGACTTTACTACATAGATGCTATGCACTTAGTTTGAACTGGACATCTTTTCATGATGAAATTGATTTCCTGAGTAAATTCTTTACCAATAATAATTACCCTACTACGTTGTTTCCTAGGATGGTAAAAGATTTTTAAACCAGATATTATGTGGTTCTAGGAAGGCAGCAACTGCAGCTAAGGACATACATTATATCAGGTTTCCCTTTTTATGGTCATGTCAGTTATAATATTAGGAACCAGCTTCTGAAAATACTCAAGTGTGTCTATCCTCAAATCTCATTTAGATTTGTATTTGTAAATCCTTTTACTGTAGGTTCATTTTTCGATTTAAAGATAATATCCCAAAGCCACTGTGCTCAAACATAGTATATTTATATGCCTGTTCTAGCTGTACAGCTAGATATATTGGGAGTTCAATTGAACCTCAAAATTCGTGTGTGTGAGCACAGAGGCTTGTCTCATAGAACATCTTTGCCACTGTCTAACCCAACTTTGTCAGAGATTAGGAACCACTGTTTCGATATGGGCCATACTTGTAATATGGATAATTTCAGTATTTTACATAGTAGTAATGACAGAATGGAACTGCGAATTTTGGAGTCTTTGTACATTCACAAACTTAAGCCTTCATTAAATAACTATGAATCATCAACAAAGTTGTATACCTTAGGATCATAGTGTTTTGTGTCGATGAATCAGCCTTTTGATACTTGGTTCATTGATTCTTTACTTGGTTCTTTTGCTTCACACTGGTTTGTTGACGATTCAGAAGCTTTATGACACTTTTCTTTATGAAACACTGTGTTCAGGATTTTCAGTGTTAGCTGCGAACTCACAGAGGTAACACTCTCACTTTTATTTCTCGAGTTTATTATTTAAGAAAAAAAATACATTTTTTATAATAATCAGTCATTGTCACATGCTTTTTTGGTAACTTTTTTGTATTTCTTATGGATATTTTAAAATGTTTTTAAAACTTTATGTAATATGCAATATGTTTTAAATGCTTTTAGGTCTGAAGATGGGATAAGCATCCCGAAACTAGTCACCTGAAATAAATAAATATGAAGTGGAAAATCATCTTGCTTCTCCTTGGCTGGATATATAGTATAAGATTCCCCACGGGCACCTCAGTTGTTGATATATATATATATATATATATATATACACACACACACACACACACACACACTTTATATCCTAACTGAACGGCTCCATTCATAATATGAAGCAATATGGTCACCGTCTTGAATAAAGATTTGCTATAGGAGCTTATTAACAATAGCACTTGAAAAATCTTAATATTTTGAAGTATCCGTTAAAAGAATATTACCAGGGCACTCAGGAACATATGGATCTTCGCTAAGTTTTAATACTATGAGAAAAATAATTATGGAGTGTAAAGATGGCAGAGTCGGCGTCAGTGATGTGTGACTGTTGTCGGTGTTGTGGTGTCAGCTGTCAGCAAGCGTCCCTTCATTGGTGAGGTGTTTTCCCCGTCAGACGGTCGTGTGGAGGGGACTTCACTCTGGCATTCAAGGATAGTCACCACCAGTAAGTTCCTGTGTTATCGATGTCTGATATGCCAAATTAGAAATGTTTAGAGGATTTTTGTTAGCTTAGGATCAGATTTGTTTTAATATTTCATTTCCTTCCAAAGCATTTTAAAGGTATTGTCAATTTTTGTGTAAAAAATTTACCTTACGTGTTTAAATAATTATCCAGCACTGCCTTTCATTTCCTGACCGAAGTAGAAACAATTTGCAGTAATGCTGGGAATTATTTTACGTTGTGGATTTGGAAAAATGCGTGATTGTTGACTTGTTTTTCCAATACCAATCATCATGAGTACTATCTCAGTGCAGGCTTCGTGAGTACCAGTACTTCATTATGCAATCTTCATCAGTGCATTAATAATATTTGCATATTCATTATAAGATAGAAAGTTGAAAGTAAGGGAATACACAGATTCTCAAAATCTGACGAGTCAGGCTGTCTTTTCAGGAATTAAAATGAAAGAAAATTGTATGTTTATAGGTAAAATTATCGTTTCAACCCAAAACCTCGCTTTTCATTTCTTTTATTCTGGAACCTAATGATTTTAGTGTTTTCTCTCAGATTTCGATTGTCGATTTCACCGCATACAGGTATTATCTGTTTTCTAGTTTTGGCCCAGGCTATCTACCAGGTATCTCTCTATTGCCAGATGCCATAATCCCATAAGGGGTGGCCATTTGACTCTTGAGTTATTTGTTATACAGGGAGGGGCACTAACCCTCCACCAACCCACTTGTTGACACGTAGGCAGCACGTATGGTTTGATTATATGGTTACCACCCAGCGTTGTAAATGGTTTTCTGGCTTACAGGAAATCATTTGGCTTGTCATTCAATGTAAAGCCACCTGTAATGGAAAGAAAAACAATAAGAAGTGACAGGAAAGATGGGAAAACTAGGAAGAGAGGAGGGCAAACACAGAAAAAGAATGATAAAGGCTACCGTAAGGAAGAAGTAGGCAGCACTACATCAAGTGAGTGGATAAGTTCTTCAATAAAAATCGTACAGAAATCACTGAAATACGTTCTAGAATTTATTATTTTTGTGATAATCGATTTTATCGGAAATTACCAAGGCCATACAGTAAACTGGCTGTGCTGTATTTGAAGATATGTTATGAAACCTGTCCTCGTAAGACCATGCTGTATTTAATTCATTCATTCATTCATTGCCAGACGCCATGTATCCCAAACGGGGTGGCCAGCGGCTTAGAGTTGATTGTTTTACAGGGAGGGGCACTAATCCTCCACCAACCCCACTTGACAAGTAGGGATGCCAACAGCATCTGGTGTTCCCAGGCAGTCACCCATCCAAGTACTAACCAGACCCAACGTTGCTTAACTTCGCTGATCGGACGGGAAGCGTTGTACTCAATGTGGTATGGCCGTTGGCCTGTATTTAATTAACCTAACAAAATCTAACCATGTAAAGCCATGCTGTATTTAATTAACCTAACCTTGTACGGCCATGCAGTACTTAACCTAACCAAACCTAACCTTGTATTACTGTGCTGTATTTAACCTAACATTGTAAGGCCATGCTGTATTTAATTAACCATGTAATGCTGTGCTGTATTTAATTAACCTAACCATTCCTAACTGTATGGCTGTGCTGTACCTGGTATTTAATTAACCTAACCTTGTAAGGCCAGGCTGTATTTAACTAACCTAATCTTGTAAGGCCTTGCTGTATTTAGTTAACCAAACCTAACCTTGTAAGGCCGTGCTGTATTTAATTAACCTAACCTCATAAGGCCATGCTGTATTTAATTAACCTAACAAAACATAACCATGTAAAGCCATGCTGTATTTACTTATCTTAACCTTGTACGGTCATGCAGTATTTAATTAACCTAACCAAACCTAACCTTGTATTTAATTAACCTTGTAAGGCCATGCTGTATTTAATTAACCTTGTAATGCCATGCTGTATTTAATTAATGTAACCAACCCCAACATTGTATGGCTGTGCTGTATTCAATTAACCTAGCCTTGTAAGGCCAAGCTGTATTTAATCAACCTAACCTTGTAAGGCCTTGCTGTATTTAGTTAACCAAACCTAACCTTGTATGGCCGTACTGTATTTAACCTAACTTTGTAAGGCCATGCTATATTTAATCAACCTAACCAAACCTAACCTTGTGAGGCCGTGCTGTATTCAGTTAATCGAACCAAACCTAATCTTGTATGGCTGTGCTGTATTTGATTAACCTAACTGGCCATACCTAACCTTGTAAGGCTGTGCTGTTTTAAACTATCCTGAAGTCACTGGCTGTTGGCTTGCCCTTGTGGCTGATGGAGATGGGCTGCAGCGACGAGGAAGTGGTGAAGCGTATTAGTCGTATGTTCCTTTAGGAACATGCGGTAGAAGGCCATGATCTTTTAGAAATTTAACAGAAGCCTGGTTGTTTTTGAAAAAATTTACAATGACTTTGTAAAACCCAGAGTCACAATTTGGGCAGGTGCACTCGGTGGTTGCCATGGCTAGACTAAATTCAGATTTATCAGAGATGCCTCCCTTTCCTATTTCGGGAAATTATGTTTGAATCATTGGCCTAAAATAAAGCAAAATCCATCACTCATTCAAAATGGCTGTCCTTGAAATCACATCGCTGATTGGCCAGTGGCCTTGAATGGTAAACTGCAATGGAAACAAATGTATGCACGCACTTGTAACTTACAAGTTCTGGCCACATCGACCAGCTTCCGACCAAATTTTCAGAAAAAAAAAAAATAAAAAATAAAAAAATAAAATCTGTATTGTCTTTATTATTGACTTGCAGCAGCAGGTGTTGGTATTCAAAGTCCTTGTCACTGAGAGAACTATCCATTAGCAAAGAGAAAAATAATGAATTCTGTTTTGGGTTGAAACAATAATAGAACTGTTTTAAAATTATTGCAAAGGTTACTTGTCCTTCTCAGATAGGTTTGGCTTGTATAATACTCATAAGTGATTACTTGACATCACCCTTTTTATTTTATTTTTTTTATTTTTTTTTATTTTTTTTTTTTAAAGAAAGATTTTCATGTTTAAATTTTTTTATGGTCATTTTTATGAGAAATGTCTTATCTTGCCATTTTCAACCCCTTCCCCCTCTCACATGGTGAAAAAAAGAATTTCTGACAAAAATGATGATTTTACAATTTGATTTGGAACAAATGAAAACTCATGAAAAAAATGGGGGGAGGACTTGGGTACTATGTCCTCCAGACTCTCCCATGACATTAACCATCCAGACTGCCACTAAGTCTAACCTTGAAAGCCACTCAGAATTAGGGTAGCTGCTTACCTTGGAAAGCCAGTGCTACATGGGAGTTTCATCCTATTTGTCTTCAATGCATTCTGTAGGGATAGGGATGTCAGTAGTGCTGTAAATCGGCAAGCAAAAGCCGATTAATATCAGTATTTGTATTGGATGGGAAAACTCACCCAACAACTGGAATCATTTCAGAATTGGTCGAGTAATGATGAAAAATGTATAAATGTTTTACCCAATGACTGTAGACTTTAGCACTTATTTCTCCACCACTTTAGGTGTGAACTTGGGCTGTACAGTCACTGCTCACATAATGTGGGAATATTGCACAGGTATACCTTGAGATATAGTACCTCTAGATGCGATACCCCGGCTTAACGATGGAGGTAGAAATACCACTTTACCCTGCCTAATGATGGCCAAACCCCGGTTTAATGACAGGTTTTGATTTTTTTTTTTTTTTTTTCTGATTTTGATGATATTTTAACCTGAATATTGTGTTTAGGTTGATTTACCGGTATAAACTGTTTTCTGACTCAGATTAATGTATTTTAGTCATAGGTGGGGTGAACATTGTCATTTTGGGGTACAGTTTACTAAGTTGGATTTTTTGCAGACTTACCATATTTGATGATTTTCAGATTTTATTTTTGGGTTTCAGCGAGTTATAAACTGCTTTTAGGCTTAGTTTAGCTTGTTTTGAAGCTACTGTATTTGGGGGTTTAAATTAAGTAAAAACTTTTTTTTGGACTCATTTGGGTGGGTTTAGGACTTCGTTGGGGGGAAATCCAAGGCTCAAAAACGCATCCCTGTACAGTCAGCCCTCTGCTATCACGCCTAATTGGTGCCTTAATTATACTGTCATAGCAGAATTTGCTATAGCAGAACTGAAAAACCTATGGTAATAATTATAACTGGTGCCTGGACCCCCAAGTTGACCACATATTTGACCTATTTTTGCCACTTTTTTTTTTTTTTTTTACCAAGTTTTCGAACAGTAATAAGAAACACTAACATTTAAACAAACATCAAAAAAAGAATCACGATCCAAGGAGAAAGAATCACTTACTGTACAGTATTTCACAATTTTATTAACCTTTATTGGGGATGAGGACAGCTGCCAGACTTACGTGGTTGGGTAAGCTCTGAGGCTTGGCTGGAGTCTCATTTACCAGCCCTACACTCCTCTATTTCATCAAGAATTTCATCAGCTGTAGCACTAGAGAAGCCTTCAAAGTCACAGGGCTCGTCTAAGACAGAGGGCTGGCGTGATGGTTCTGGGGTTGGTTCAGGTTCTGGTTGCGGGGCCGGCTGTGCCTCGTTGCGACGCCGTAAGAAATTGGTGATCTGACGCTGGCACAGGGAGCTGATGTGCGCGTGATACTGTTCCTCATAACCTGCAAGTGCCAGGCTAATATGGGAGCACCTTGCTTCACTGTTGACAGTTGAATCTTGCTCTAGGAGGTGGCGAAGCTGGTAACCCAAGTCTGTCATCTTCTTGATGTCCGCCATGGATAATCCCTTCATCCCTCCCGTGATGCTAAGTTTGAGGAAGGAAGGAGTGAATTACGTACGTTAGAGATAGATAAAATAAATAAATAAATAAATGAATAAATAAAAATAAATACAGTAAACAACCTCCTCATCCTCTCCTGCGATGTCCTGTTCCTGTCTCCTCATCTTCTTCAATTATTTCATCAGCAGTAGCTGGAGGAGGCTGTATCATTTCCCGAATATCCTGGCCAGTAGTATCAGCAAAACCAGCTCCGGGAATTTGCCTTGCCTTCACCGCTGCTGCCTGAACCTCTGCCTCAACTGTCTGTGGGTTACCAGGTACCGCCACACGATGGTCCCCAGGCAGACCCTCCAAAATGTTATGCCAGGCATGGTGAATAGTGGCAGGAGTAACATTGTTTCAGCAGTCTACCATCAAGTCAGTAACCTGTTTCACACTGTAATTTTTCCAATAATGAATCACTTTTTGTTCCGACTCATTATCTCCTTGAATCATGGCCTCATCTTCATCCTCACTATCAAGCAACTGCTGGATAACGGCAGTGTCTTGTGTTGCCTGCTGCATCTGCCTAAACTGCCTTGCAGAATAAGAGGCCTTCACAACTGATATGACCTTCTGGTTGAGGGTCTGGATCAAGGCAGTTGTGTTTGGTGGCAGAAACTCGACCCTTACATTAGGATGTGCGTCCCTTAGAAGTGGTGAATGTCCAGGGGCATTGTCGAGAAGCAGAAGACTGTTGAACCTTACATTGTTTTCCTTGTAATAATTTTCCACCTGGGGAATGAACAAATCTTTTAACCAGTCACTGGAAAGCTTAGCTGACATATACCCCTTCTTTGATGTCATCCAGTGCACATTTAATTTGTCCATGTTGTAATCCTTTGTAGGCCCTGGGTCTTTTCGCACGATGCACAACTGTAGGTTTCAGAAGGCATGTTCCTGATGCATTCATAGCAAGCAGAAGGGTGAATCGCTCCTATATGGCTTTCCTACCACGAACTTTTTCTGACTTGGCAGTGATGAATGTTCGGCGAGGCATTGTTTTCCAGTAAAAATTCGTTTCACCCATATTAAAAATCTGATCAGGAGTGTACATACCTTCCTGGATAATTTTCCTCAGTGATTCTGGGTAATCATGTACAGCACTCGTGTCCCCACTTGCTGCTTCGCCTGATATTTTCACACTTTTCACTTTATGCCGTGACATAAACTTGTCTACCCACCCTTTCGTTGCTAGAAACACTGGTGGCTGTTCAACACACATCTTACAAGCCACAGACACATATATTTCCTTGGCAGTCTCCGTAATTTCACGTGTATCAACTGCTAAGTTCCTCTTTGCCTTCCTCTCCAGATATCGGTGTAGCAGGTGTTCAGTCTTGAGGAGCAATTGATTTCCATTTTGCATAGCCTGAGCACCTGCTTCTGATGGGGCAAGTTTCATATGGGCCTTGATATGGTCACGCTGTTGGTAAATACCACGCACTGTTGATTCATTTATCCCGAATTTCTTTTCCACACTGACTTTTGTTTCTCCCTTGTCTATTAACTTCACTATCTTGAGTTTCTGCGTGTAATTTAAGTTCTTTCATATTTTAATTTACCTTATAGGTACTGCCGCATTACGCTGTGCAATGGTAGGAGGACGAGGACGAGGTGTGTCTGCCATTGTGTGAGCATTTAAAATGGCTTTTGTCCACACCTGTGACCCACTGGTTGCGCTTGTTAAGGCCCAGGGGATCATTCCCCAGTTCGTGGCCAATCACAGTGCCGTGACGTCACAACCGACGAGCGCGGGAACCCATCGCTCTGGGTGATGACGCTTTGCGCGGGCTTTATAAAACTTTTTCAATTTTTTCTTTTCCCTTTTTTCATGATGGCGTGCATTTTGACCGCGATAAATGTGTTTTACCAGCTTTTTAGGTGCTCGTGATAGCATTAAATAGTGATAGCAAGACCCGTTATAGCAGAGGGTTGACTGTACTCTACATGTTAAATCTACACCGAGATATGATACCCCGTCTAGCGATGGGTTTTTACTTAACCAGTTGCATCGTTAAACCAGGGTATACCTGTACCCTGAAGCTCCCACTTCATGAGAATTCCGCATTATAGGGTTTTGTGGTACCCAAGCCAGCTCCAAGTTAACCTTTTGGGGCAATTTTCATTTTTTTTTTCAAGGACGTTCACCTACCTAATAAAGACATCATTACATACAAACACTAGGGGATTGCCCAACTTGAATGGAAGGGGTTGTTGGCTTGCTGGGGGTAGGTGAAGTGGGGTTCTGTAACCAGAAAGAAAGAGCAAAGATCACACAGAGCACATGTGCAGCCAGAGCAAGGGGAGAGGGTAGGCTCAGCTGGGGCAGGAATTCTCAGTGGACCATGACAACACCCCAGACAGACGCGTGACAGCCATACGTTTTACGCTGATGCAATCTGTGCTCTGCCTATCACTGACCATGTTATGTCTGTTCTCACCACTTTATGACTGTGTGAACCATAATTTGGAGCCTCTGACCGCATTATGTCTATCGTTGCTGTGTAGTACAGTGTTAAAAAAAACTGGGCAGCTTCCTCCACCTGCGTTATGTCTGTCATTTTCACATTGTGACTAAATTTTGGCATCAAATTTTGCCTTCAGTATTATGTGAGTTTCGCATTGTAGGATCGCACGTTATGCTAGTGGTGACTGTAATAATCATTATTTTTTCAAAGATGCAGTCATATCCCACATTCTATTTCCAATCATAAATGGTCCAATGCTTGAATGAAAACATGGAATACAGTAATCCCTCGCCAACCGTGGGGTTCACCAACTGCAGAATTCACTAAAACTCGGTACGGTAATAATTATATTTGTACACAAAATCACCTACCTTAGGTCCTTTACCCATGTTCACTCAGTTTGTAGTGGCTGCCACAAGGTGGCAGCATTGTTCTTCCATGGTAGCAGCTTTCCTGCCTTTCATCTCAGCCTGCATTGTTATTGGGAGCAGACTGAGTGGGTGTGCTGATACGGTACCGGTATCTCTCTCAGTTTATCATTTGTCCTGTTGTTATCATGGGCCCAAAATGCTAAGTTTATTGAGGATGAGGACGGCAGTGAGGAGAGAAAAGTCTCCATCACACATTCCATAATTGAACCATGATAGTGCCACTAATTCAATTATTGGCTCTGTCGTGAAATTTGACCATGATAAACACGTTTAACAATGTCGCAATGGCTGTAAGTGTCATAATGGTTATAAGATGGTCATGATGTAGTCATGATAGCTGTAAGACTCAGTCACGATTGGCAGATTTTCAAATTTTTCAGTGATTTTGTCATCATTATAAGGCCACAATCACCACAATACTGCCATGACAGAGTCACGTCAGTGCCATGAATGTACCATGATAGCGTCAAGATTATTCCCCCCCCATCCCACCACGTGTGCCTGCACGGTTGCCAAACCGCCGAGGCCGCGAAAAGTGCGTAGGTCTATCGTGACTCTGTCATGACCCATAAATAGCTCTGTCGTGACTCAATCGCCGTATTCTTAGGGTTTTTGTGACTCCATCTTAGGACCATTGTGACACATGCATGTTGTCAAATGATTGTCAAAATTATTAGCTCTATCATGACTCATGCTTGCATCTATCGTGACGCATTTGGCATAGTACTGTATTAGGGCTATCGTGACTCACTTGTAACGCTTTTCTTGTCACAACAGAGTCACGAAAGAACCTATGACGGCCACGACAGAGTCACATAGCTGCAACAAAGATCATGATAGGGTCATGTAAGACTTACGAGAGTGCTACGTTGGGTACAAAAATCGGGGAGCTTCCCGGTAAATTAACGCTTGTGTTAATTTCTCATTGCCTTGGCTGAGTGCGCCACGAGTGTCATGATCGATCACGATAGACCCATAATCAGGACCATGATGCCGTTACTAATTGAATTAGTGGCGCTATCGTGGTTTGATTATGGAATATGTGATGGGGCTTAACAAAATTAGTTAAACATACGCTTTAAGCAGTAAAAACTCCTAACTAAATCAATTCTTCTTCTTTCTGATAGTTATTTATATTTTTATGATTATATCTGGGGTAGTAAATAAATATTTCATGGTAAATTTGATTCCCTCGTTGTTTTTAGTTTTTCTACTATGACAGCTTGTTTGATTCATCATTGGTATGGCTGAAGGAGCTGTCCTAACCTGAGTGTGTAACTAAACCTAACCTAACCTAGCTTAACTGTACCTAATAAATTAACCTAACCTAACCTATCCTCCAGTTGGGAAGTAAGGAAACAAAATCCACCTTTTTGTACGTTAAGCCTCTGCCATTACACTGGAAACAATCATAGGTACGACTTAAGGAATGTTATGATGATAACAGGAGAGTAATTTTTCAGCAGGAAAATGTAATTTACCACCCTGAAAATAGTCAGGAAAATAAAGAAAATAAACAGCAGAATATGAATTGAATTGGTAATGTCTTTCTGCTGCTTAAAGTGTACATTGATTGAAAATAGCTCTTGCAAACCTTAGCAGAGGGGTACTAATGGCCAACAATCTTGCTGACTTCTTCAACATAGATCCCATCATGGAATGGAATCTGAAAATTCAAGCCTGGATTGGACACGTTATTGGCTCCATACTAACAGGTGCAGAAAGATCTCCAGAATAAAATGAAGCATCCATCTACCCTGTTACTTCAAGTCATCATCCAAGTCAGCTGACAGTGGTCCCCAGCCTTCCTCCGGCATGGCACTCCAACCAGCCGATAACCTTCACGGTTCTTAACCCTTTGAGATTCCGATGATGCTTTTTGGCGTCATTTCAGATCCATTAGAAATTCTGATGATGAAGTTATTCGTCATTTAAAAATACTTATGCAAAATATTCACCATAAATTGCATGTATGCATCATAACAAAGAGACTCATCAACTCTCCTCCTCTTACTGACTCCCTTCAACCTCTGTCTCTTTGCTGCACTGTTGCATCTTTATCTCTTTTCTATCGCTACTTTAATGTTCACTGCTCCTCTGAACTGTCTGCTTGCATTCCTCCACCTCTACGATGGGCACATAGTACCCGTCTGGCAGCAAACTCTCATCCCTTTTCTGTCCAACTCTCTAATGCAAGAGTTAACCGTTACTCCCAGTCTTTCATTTATGCAACAGGTCAGCTCTGGAACTGTCTCCCTCTGTCTGTATTTCCTGCTGCCTATGATCTCCAGTCTTTCAAACGCAGTGTGTCCAGGCATCTCAAAATGATCGGATCTTGAATTGGGCTCTCTGTTGTATTTTGTTTTTCTCTTTGAGGGAACTGTTACTGCGGGCTCATGGCCTTTGGTTCCTCCTTCCTCGCATAAAAAAAAAAAAAAAAAAATGATGTTGCAGAATGCTTGCTGTGTGTGTTGCGCATGGTTTAAACCAGATTTATATATCTTTATTTATTTATTTTTTAATTATCTGAATATTTTTCTATGGCAAGGTATAAAACTTTTGGTTTTTGCCTAACATCAGTTTGTCATTTTGACTTTTCGTTTTCTTTGTTATCAGACAGTGAGACGGATAGCAGAGAAGGCATGTGAAAAGGACCATAAAGTGTTTAAGACATTCATGGGTGTGGAAAAAGCATACAACAAAGTGGACGGAGAAGGATTGTGGAAAGTTTTGCACATGTACGGTGTAGATGGTAAGCTGCTAAGTGTCGTCAGGAGTTTTTATGATAGTAGTGAAGCATGTATAAGGGTTAATGGACATCTAATTGAATGGTTCACGATCGGTGTGGGTGTGCGACAGATTTGTGTGATGTCCCCATGGCTGTTCAATATATATATATGGATGGGGTGATGAGAAAACTATAAACACGAGTAATGGAGAGGGGGATGGCATTGGTAATGAATGGTTATGGATGGCATATCTCAAATTTGTTGTATGCTGATGATGCAGTACTGCTTGCAAAGAGTGGACAAGAACTTGGTAGGCTAGTGCAGAGTTTTGCTGATGTCTGTGAGTGTTGTGCCTTGAGGGTAAATGTAGAAAGGAGTAAAATGGTGGTTATTGAGAGAGAAGGTGACTCCCAGTGCGATGTTACAATGAATGGAGAGAGACAGGAATTGGTGAGAGAGTTCAAATACCTGGGTACAGTGATAGAAAAGAGAGGAAAATGTGCAAAAGAAGTGGAAAGTAGAGTGGCACAAGGAAGAAAAGTAGCTGGTGCAATGAAGGCCTTGATAAGAAACAGAGTCTTGAGTGTTGCAGCTGCAATGTTAGTTGGCACTAACACTACATGAAGGAGTGTTATTGCCAACTTTAGCATATGGATGTGAGACTATGGTGTGGCATAAAAATAAAAAGTCAAGAGTAAAAGCAGTGGAGATGGGACAGTTGGGGAATGTATGTGGAGTACAGAAGTGGATAGGATACGAAATAATGTGATTCTTGAAAGATGTGGAGTGAGGAAGTCAGTGGACACCAGAATTGAAGAGATTGTACTGAGATGGTATGGTTATGTGGAGAGAATGGATAACAATAGAGTGGTGAAAAAGGTATATCTGAGCGAATTTGAAGGAGGGAAGGGGCGAGGTAGGCCAAGGAGAAGGTGGAGAGAAATGGTGGATGAGTGTGTGAGGAAGAGGTTTGGAAGTCGGTGAGGCTAGGGAACTGACAAGAGATCGAGCTGGCTGGATGAATGTTGTGAGGAGAAGTGCATGATCATGGATTTGGCACCCTTTTTTAATGAGGCAGTTTCCGGACTGACTCTGCCGGATACATTTATGTGAAGGTACAGAACGTGATGAATGTTTTTGGCATATTCGATAGAACCAGGATTCCAGGGGCTTGAATGATGAGTGAATGGAAGTGTGGCCCATTGGATTGGGCAAATTTGGGCTGTCTGGGCATTGCTACTTCTCACCCTCCCCTGGGGTGGGAAAGGAGGTCCGGATGATGATGATGATTTTCTTTGTTTTTCCCCTTTGAACATACATTACTACAATAAGATAAAAGTATTCAGCTTCAGAATAACAAAGTAACCAGCATCATGTCATAAAAAATGTATTTACACTGACCTATGAAAGAAAAGGATCGTGAAGCAAATACATGGCCGAGAATCATAAAAAATTGTGCATGTTTTTCCTTATGCCTTACCGTTTAATAAAATGCAGAATTAACCAATCTGTATATCATTGTATAAGTAATTTATTGTAGTTTTGCATTTTTAAAACCAGATTTATATATCTATTACTTTTTTTTTGTCGAATATTTTCTGCAGCAAGGTATAAAATTATGGTTTTCTCCTAAATGCAACTCATCATTTTGACTTTTTATTTTCTTTGGTTTTCCCTTTTGAACATACCACAATAAAGTACAATGATTCAGCTTTAAAATGACACCAAAAGCAACATTCTATCATGAAAAGTGTATTTACACGGAACAAAGAAAAATATCGTGGCACAAAGACATGGGTCCACGTGAGAGTGGCTGACTCTAGCACAGACATGATCTGCCTGACTCAGAATCCTGTTAGGTTGTATAAAAAATCATTTTCTACCATACTCTTGTTTATTTGTTTAAATGATTAGCTACATTTGGCTTAGTGCAATATTGTGCAATAAATACCAGAAAAATAGTAACTACATTTTTTCATGTTACACCCTGTTTTCCTTTGACCAGGGTTCCCCTGACTCTGTTTTTACAACGTGAAGTTAACGTCACCAACCACAGTTTTCCCAGCCATGGTGGTTTTCAGGAACCTGACCCCCGTGGTTTATGCAGGGGTTACTGTACTTGGATCACGTTATATCACTGTGGTTAGAATGAAGCTCAACACAAAAACCTAGATAACAGTCTTCTGTCAAGGAGCTGTGGCGGGCAGGTAGGAACCTGCGATTCAGGTAGTAAATTTATCAGATCACATGCTCAAACACAGCGAAGAATGACGGTGTTCCATCAGTGGTATTTCTTAGGCTTAATATTTACCATCAGTGGTACAGGAGCTGTGGGCAGAAATTCCATTTCATTTAATTTTTTTTTAAATTAGTCATCAGTAAAATGTATAGTTAAATGATTTACATGGCTTAGTTATTGCTGTCTTTCTTTGAGTTTAAGGAATTTAGTGCCAAATACAGCTGTTACTTGCTGATATAATTTTGTTTAGCTGACATGAAAAAATGCTGGTAACTATAAAAAAAAAATTGATATACTTAACTCTATCAAAGTATAGCGGTCACTTTAGTTTTTATATTTGGATTATTTTTTTAGAGGCTATAAAATAACTGTACTATACTTTTATATATTAAAATGTTCCTAAGACACATAGATACTCACAAGTACATAATGTCTTTGTCACTGGACAAATACAGTGGGGCCTCGCACCTTGTGACAGGTTAGAAAGTTTCCAAAGCCCTGCATCTGGCAAGGTAGCCCCACATCTGGCTTGTCCTCCTGTTCCTGGATAATGCCCACGGGCACGCAAAGTTCCTTGTTGACCACCACCCTAACATGTTTGTACAGTTCCTGCCCCCAAACACCTTGTCTGAATTGCAACCACTGGACCAGGAATTAATCTTTAATGTTGAACTGTACTTCTTTGTCATGGTTCATAACAATTGAGACAGCTAATGGATAGCATGGTTGAACTAAAGGAGATAGCTGAAGTATGCAGTGATGACAACCAAGCCAGGCGGGGGAGAATGACCCGACCGTGATGACAGTGAGGGAATTTTGGTGAAAGTTTAAAATAAAACATGCCGTCGACCTGTTATGTGTGGCCTGAGGGAAGATAACAATCCCCACAATCAAGCATGCCTGGCATCCTCTGCTACCCCACCCAAAGCTGCAACAGCAGGAAGATGACAGACAAATGTAGGTAAATTTGGTGATAGAGGCAACCACGACAGCACGGTCAGTACAGTACTGGGCATGGATGCAGTGTCTGAGCATGATATTGTTCAGCATTTCAGTGATGTAACAAGTACAGACGATTGAGTAAATGCTAGATGCTGATGAAGAGTGGGAAGAGGAGGTGCTAGATGAGGTACCCTGAGAAAATAAGCCGTCAACCAAAGCCCTATCTGATGTGCTGGCCTCCCTCATTACTGCTACTGAGAGCCTGGAAGGCATGAGCTTTCAAAATTGTGAGGACGCCATTTCTTTTTTTAAGAGAACCACTGCACTTGTGAATGACAAGTACAGTACTTCTCAAAAATCCAGGCGAGAGAACAATCCCTGATAACAAGATACCTGAGGCAGTGAAATGACCAAGAAACACAAGCACACACACTAGCAACACAGGAACAACAACACACACGTGGGTGACGCTGCGGCAAAGGGTGGAGAAGCGGCAGATGACATAGACATCGATGACTCAAATTTTGATTATGATGGATTTTTGAGGCAGTCCTTAGAAAAGGATCTCCTTCGAAAGTTTAACCAAGCCATCCAAGAGGAAGATAAGGAAGACTCGGGTGAGGTGTCTGACAGTGATGATGATGCAGCGACCCAGGCTGCCACCCAGTAGTTATTCATCAACTCATAACCCACACTTTTGGCCTAATAAAACACTCCTGAACTTGATATTGGTAAATTTTTATTTCCCTTACATATTAATGATGTTTAGTAAAGCTATGATTAACTTCCTTGGGATAAAAGTATAAAAATATGTAAAACAGGGTAATTTTCAGGTGACAAAAGACTCCTGTTAATTTTTCCCCATTTAAAGTGTGCCCCAGATCTGGCGTTTGCGTCCAGCGTGATTATTTTAGACTACCGTATTCACCAGATGTGAGGCCCCACTGTAAATAGTGCATTCTGTAATGTTTTGTGCTTCCCTGAAAGTATGCAACACTCATTAGACAAATAGTAAACACAAAACATTCATCTTCTAAATCTGAGTCAAATCTTGGCAGGTAAATATTGTTACATCCCTGTCCCACATTGCCATAGGCTCCAACGGCAGTAGTTCAATAAAGGAAGGACTATGCCCAATGAGTTGTTCTTCCTATGGTCAGCCTTTCTGCGTGCAGCAACAAGAGTGGCTCAGGCATGGTAAATAAACACTGGCTTCTCAGGTTTTATTCACCAAATAATCACACTTATGTGTGCCAACTATTTTTACGAGTGCCAAAGCTGAAACAAAACTGACTCCCCTAGGCTCTTCCACCTCCATATATAGCCTTCCTTGTTTCTCCAACATTCTAGGATGTGCTGGTACCAGCCCCAGCCAACAACATATACCAAATCGGACATCCAAAACATGCCAGAGTTTTCTTATCCTACATAACACTCGAAAAACTTTAGCATACAAACAAACAAATATTAAATACAGTACAGTAATCCCTGCACTACCCGATGTAATAGAGCCAAAGGCATGTCCGGAAAGTGGGCCCCTGCCTGCTTGACTGGTACTTATGGTCCGTAACTCAGCCTAACTTTGAAAATCACTTAAATAACTCCCTACCGGACATGCATAGCACCTATTTAAACCTATTTAAGACCTTATTCACACCAATAATGGACATAAAGCATGAAGTAAATGAAATGGAGTCAGAGAATAAGGAATTAGAAGTGGTTATGGAAAATATTTAGTAGTGTACAGGGTACTTACAGCACGTCTGTGGCCGCCTCCTCAAAGGCTCTGAAAGTAGTGAAAATGCTCTTGAAACACATACAGTAGTCCAGTGTTGTGCTACACTTAATTCTTTGCACTGTGAGTTATAATTTTTTAACACTGCTCATTCTGTTCTTAATTGCACCATGCCAGTTTCAACTGCCACTTTGCACTCCACACTTAATCCTTTGCACTCTAAATTTTGATTTCTTAACACTGCACAACACTGTAAATTCCCATGTGGTCTAGTGGCGAGGTTTTACAGTTTCACTAAAACGAGCACATGCGGCATGCATCCATTGTGATGAACATCCACCCTCTACGGTGGTTAGGCACTAACTGGGGAGCAGGGGAGGAAGGAAGAGGTGAAGGGGTGCATAATCAGCAGCTGTTCGGTGCCGCGCGGCAATTTCAAATTACGGGTGGGAAAAAATTAGGATTTTGGGGGGATTTTTTTTCTTTTTTTGGCCATTTTTGGGTTCCAAAGGTCCAGGCCCACAATGTCTGGTAAGTGGGGAGTCCGGAAAGTGGGCATCCGGATAGTACAGGGATTACTGTACTTTAACAAACAAACCAAAATAAAGCATTATAGAGAAACATAGAATAAAAATTAATGTATAACTTACGAAATAACTCTGCTTACAATAGCAGGCTAACTGGCAACTCTGACACATATCAGAAACTGCGAGAACCACCAAGAACCCTCCAGTACTACTTAAATAGCAAATTTCACTTCTCAACACTACCCCCTCCCTAGTCCTTTGTTGTCCCGACAAAACTACCGTAAACTGGGGTGAATTCGGACGATTTTTTCATTTTTTTGTGCCATGTAATCTAGTTTTTAATTCAGTCCAAGATCTTAAGTACTGTATGTTGTGCTGGTCCACTAGGGTATCGAATCATAGCAGTACAAAATTTAAAATGTTTCATATATAATTATAGCAAATATAGTAATGGGTGTCCGAATTTGTACTCAAACTTTGGTGAATTCGGACACACTGTATAAATTCGTACATTAATAGAAAATGAATGCATATAACTACCCTGGGTTCCCAGTTTAGTCTCTGACGTATGTGGGGCCATTTCGGACGCTCTGGGGCTTTTAAAAATATGTTCTTCCAGTACAAAAATAATGCCACTCCCTGACAAAATAAGCTAATGACTATAATGAGATATGAACACAACAGCAATTTTATTTTTTTCCTTGGTTTAAATAAAACATATTAGAACACATGTAGATAAGATAAATCTAGCTACAAACCTTAGTACTGTTTAAATAAAACATATTAGAACACATGTAGATAAGATAAATCTAGCTTCAAACCTTAGTACTGTATATGGAACAATCATTTCTTGACTAATAATTTCGTTTTTGGAAGACGATTATAAGTTACAGGCAATATTTAACATGATTATTTGGCTTTACCAGTTTTTTGCTTGCCTTTTTCACTACGATAAGGACCTTGATCTCCACCAGTTCTTTTCTTAAATGTTCGAGTCATTGGGTGACCTTGTTTAAACAGGTAGTACCATAAAAGCTCAAGAGTATACCTGTAAATGATACACATGAACCCAATTACACACAGTATCAACATCTGGCAAATTATAAGCAATTGTACATTGTAAAAAGTGTTACTTTTTCGTTCATACTCCCCCTGTCCGAATTCACCCCATATCCGAACTGACTCCAATTTGCATTAAAATTTTTAAAATTTCATTAAATGCCCAGTTAAGAGATTAATTGAGAAGATAACGCCAATTACTTACTTTGCAGTTTCACACTATGCATGAAAGTACATCCGGGCACCGAAGATTTTCCTGCATCTATTCATTAACATTTCTGCCAAAGAAAGTTTGCCTGTTACAAATTTTATTGTTTTTACATATGTTTGCTTTTTAGTATATATTTGGTATGTGTCACGTGATATATTAAGTATCTTTATACACGAAAGTACAATAAAGAATTACAAACGATTGCGAGCAAACAGATTTCTAATATGTTTATTCATTAATTATTAATTAATTTAAACAACTTTTTATTGCAATAATATCCGAATTCGCCCCAAGTCTGAATTCACCCCAGTTTACGGTACACAATGTATACAAACGTAATCCTTTATCCAAACTAAACATTTAATTATACTGTACACAAAATAATCCCATCCTTCAACTTACCAGGTCTTCTCCTATGCTGTTTCTGACGACATCCCTGCTCCTCCACACAGTCCACTCCTCTTGGAAGGTCTTCATCCTCTTCCTGATTCACTTCTTCCCTGGGGAAACTGTCACCATCCTCTTGTACTTCAGCTTTTTGGTCCTCCTCAGCATCCTCGGCTGGGGACGAGTATAATTCCTCGGAGATGACCCAGTTGTACTGTTCTGGCCCATGGTACTGCCACAGATGATTCACGTGTAACATCTTTTGGTGAGACTTGCTGCTTCCCTGAATCCGGTATGTTACGTCTGACAGGCGGTCCATCAGTGTAGGGCCCATCCAACGGGCTCTGTCCCTTCTTCCGCTGAGGATTGTAGAGTCAAACTGTGTCACTATCCTTGAAGCTTACCTCACTTGCCTTGGCATCATACTTGCACCTCATCAGTTCATCTGAAAACTTTAGAACTTCTTGCACTTGATGTTCTTCAGCCAGCCTTTCCTGAAGAAGCATCACATAGCTGGAGGCATCTGTAGGCAGCTCTTCACCAGGTGTTCTTCCCATTAACAGGTTAGCTGGTAATTGTAACTCATGGCCTAGCTTCAGTTTTGCAGGGGTGTAGCTCATAGATTCATGGGACACAGACCGATATGCCATCAGCAACACAGGTAATTTCTGGTACCATTCCGTTTGTAACTCTACGCAACACTTGGTCAGTTCTTGTCCCAAGGTCCTGTTGAATTTCTCCACCATCCCATCTGACTGTGGCCTTAGTGGGGTGATCCTGGTTTTCTTGATTAAATAACTTACAGAACACAGAGCACAACAGACTCGAAGTTTCTACCCTGGTCTGAATGTAGCTCTTGTGGCATCCCAAAACAACAGAAAAACTGGTCAACCAACACCTGATCAAGAGTCGCAGCCTCTTGATCAGGGACGAATAGGCTTCTGGCCACTTTGTGAAGTAAACCATGGCGACAAATATATACCGGTTTCCTCTTTCAGTGAGTGGCAGAGGTCTAGCAATGTCCACCGTGACTCTTTCCATCAGGGCACCCACTTGTGGTACAGCTGAAGAGAGGCACAACCACGTTTCTTGGCTCCCGTCATGGCTCGGCATACATAGCAGGCCCTGCATCACTCTTCAACATCCTGATGCATGCCAGTCCAGTAGAATCTTTGTCACAGCCGGCTTAGAGTTTTCTTCACTTCCGGGTGCTCACTAGTGATTTGGATATGAGACTTATCCAAGATCCCAGACCTCATTTTCTTTGGAACCACCAGTTGCCAATACTTGCTGAGGCCATTGGGTGTCTCCCACTGACACACCAGTAGTCCGTTGTTGAAATGAAGATGGTCCCACCGACTCCGGTAGCTCTTAGTCTCAGGGCTGGATCCGGAAACCTCTTCAAAAGGTGGTCGCACTGTACTCCACTGCAGCCACTTTAGCACTGCATCCTTTTCAGGTCTTCTTCAGCTGACACTGGCCCTGTCACCACGGTATGGCTGTATTTCTTGCTGCAGTTCCTATTCCTACTACACTGCTTGCTGTCTGCTCTTCTGCCTTCTCACACACTATCAATCAAGGTTTTCTTGCATTTCCTCAGTGGTGGGGCTTCTTGGAAAAAACTGGCTGGTTGTTGCCTTGTGTCACCAGACTTTACTAATTTACCCTCATCCTTCACGTCATCTGCAGCCTCCTTCATGCTATCCTTCTCATTTGGACAATCATAGCTGAAGTGTCCCACCTCACTACATGTCCAACACCCATTTGTTGCAGTCGTGGGTTTCCTTGCACTGTTCTGTTCTTGCTCCTTCCATTTGTACCAGTCCACCTTTTTGTGTCCTGGCTTCTCGCAGAACCAGCAGCCTCCTATTATCTCCTGTTCTCTCCTCCACTTGTAGCAGTCCTCTTTCCTATGTCCTGGCTTTTCACAGTACCAGCAACTTCCTTCAAATTTTCCCGCTTCATTTACCTGCTTCTTTCTTGCCTTGAATCCTGCACTACAACCTGCCTGAAAAGTGGATGTACTGGACCTGACATAGGACTCAAATTCCAGACCCCTGGCTAGTGCTTCTTGCATGCTTCTGGGTTGTGCCTGCTTCACTTGCACTATCAACTATGCATTATTAAGAGCATCGATGAATTGATCCCTCAGAAGAATAGCCAACAGGTTAGGTGCTGCTCCAGGGTTCGCCTTGTGCGCCATACTCTCGAGGGCATGAGCAAGCCGCTGTAGAGATTCATCTTGAGCCCATACACGGCTCCAGAATCTTGCTCTGTAAATCTCAGTGTGGTACATGGACCCATATCTGTGCTGCAGCACTTCTACTAGGGACTGATAACTGTTTCTCTCCTCCACTGACATCTGCCTAAGAATCTACATTGCAGCACCTGAAGGCTAGTAGCAAGCTGCACTGTCCTCTGCCTATCATCACAACCATTCTTTTTTTTTTTTTTTAATGTGGGGAAGAAGGAACCAAAGGCCATGAGCCTGCAATAACAGGTCCCTCCAAGAGAAAAACAAAATACAAGAGAGAGCCAAATTCAAGATCCGATCATTTCGAGATGCCTGGACACACTGCGTTTGAAAGACTGGAAATCATAGGCAGCAGGAAATACAGACAGAGGGAGACAGTTCCAGAGCTGACCTGTTGCATAAATGAAGGACTAGGAGAAATGGTTAACTCTTGCATTAGAGAGTTGGACAGAAAAGGGATGCGAGTTTGCTGCTAGACGGGTGCTACGTGCCCGTCGTAGAGGTGGAGGAATGCATGCAGACAGTTCAGAGGAGCAGTGATCATTGAAGTAGCAATAGAAAAGAGATAAAGATGCAACAGTGCAGCAAAGAGATAGAGGTTGAAGGGAGTCAGTAAGAGGAGGAGAGTTAATGAGATGAAAAGCCTTTGACTCCACCCTATTGAGAAGAGCTGTATGTGGGGAGCCTCCCCACACATGAGAGTCATACTCCACACAGGGGCGGATAAAACCACTGTATAGAGTCAACTATTGTGCAGGGGTAAAGAAAGAACGGAGTCAGCTTAGCACACCTAATCTCTTGGAAGCAGATTTTACAAGAGATGTAATATGATTTTTCCAAGATAAGTCCCGTGCAAATGAAACCCCAAGCATGTTCAAGGATGATGCAGGATTAAGCTGAATATTATTAAACATTAGTGGGTATACCTGTGGAAGATTTTGTCGGGCTGATAAGTATAAGAACTGAGTCTTTCATGCATTAAAAACAACCAGATTATTTTTACCCCAGTCAGAGATACAAGCCAAGTCTGACATTAGGTGTGCCATAGCCTCATCCCTTGTTTGTTGAAGTAACTGCTGAGATGGGCATTGCTGGAACCAAATGGAAAGGTGAAGGGTGGAGTCATCAGTGTATGAGTGAATAGGGTTAGATGTACAGCTTAGAAGGTATTGATGAATAAAAGGAAGAGAGTTGGGTGATAGGACAGAGCCCTGAGGAACACCACTGTTGATAGATCTAGGAGAAGAACGATGGCCGTCTACAACAGCGGCTATAGAACGACCAGAAAGGAAGCTAGCGATGAAGGCACAGATAGAAGGATAGAAACCGTAAGAGGGCAGTTTGGAAATTAAAGATTTATGCCAGACTCGATCAAAAGCCTTTGAGATGTCAAGTGCAATGGCAAAGCTTTCACCAAAGTCCTGAAAGGAGGATGACCAGGAGTCTGAAAGGTAGGTGAGAAGATCGCCAGTGGAGCGTCCCTGATGGGACCCATACTGACAATCAGAAAGAAGATTGTGATAGGAAAGATGCCTTAAAATTTTTTTATTGAGAATTGACTCAAAAACTTTTGAAAAACAGGACATTAAAGCAATTGGACGATAGTTAGAGGGTTGCGAATGGTCACCCTTCTTTGGGACTGGCTGAATGAGAGCAAGCTTCCAGCAAGAAGGAAAGGTACTAGTTGACAGACAAAGGCAAAAGAGTTTGCCTAGGCAGGGTGTAAGCACAGAAGCACAGTTCTTGAGAACGACAGGAGGGACCCCATCAGGCCCAGATGCCTTGTTAGTATTGGGGCCAGTGATGGCAGAAAATACATCAGCTGAAGAAATTTTAATGTCAGCCATGAGGAAGTCAGAGGGGGGAAGTGATGGAGGAACAACAAGTAACTCAAACTTCGCATGGTAGGCTTCCTAAGATACTATACCATCAGTTTCTCGAGGTTTCTTTTTTAATGAACCCCCTATATAGCCATGCACGTCTCTGGTTTGGGGCCTAAAAACTGGGGGATCATAATTAAGTCCAGGACTATCCTACATTCTGATTCTTCAATGCTGTAATGCTACCTTTAGATGCTTGGGGTCTGTCAAGATTCACCATACACTGTCCATTCATTTCATATGTCCCTTGTACACTAACCTGAGGCTCAGCAGTGCAGTATTTCTCTACAACCTCAATTCTTTCATTAATTATCTTCACATGGTTGACTACAAGCCTCAGCTGGTCATCTACATGCTGTCTGAGCACCATCACTACAGTATTCCCTTACTACTTTTCAGCTGGTCATCTACATGCTGTCTGCACTCCATCTCGTTATTCATTTCCTCAAATATCTGCTGCTGTAGCTCAGTGTATACTTCCTCCTTCAATTGTTCTTCTTCCTTCATTTCCTTTACGAAAGCATCTAGTTGTCCCTGCATCCTCAGTAGTAGCTCCTTCTGTTGCTCCTGTAATGCCTCTTGAAGTTGTTCATAGCGCTCCCTCTGTTCTTCACTTTGTGCTTGAAGTTGTTCTCTCAGTTCTCTCTGTCCTTCATTCTGTGCTTGTTTCTGTACACATTGTGCTTGTAGTTGTTCACTGACATCTTTCTTGAGCTCTTTCTGTCCATCATTCTTTGCTTGTAATAGCTGCATGATTGCAGCCAGAGATGACTCCTCATGCCTTGCTTGTCCTCTTGTCTGAACACCTTCTGCCTCCATGTCGAAAGTTAGACTCACTGCAGCACTTAATGATTCACACTTCTGATGACTCTTTTACGTTCCCATCCCACACTGCCAGAGGCTTCAACAGCAGTAGTTCAGTATAGGAAGGACATTGCCCAATGAGTTGTTCTTCCTATGGTCAGCATTTTGGTGTGCAACAACAAGAGCGGCTCTGGCGTGGTAAATTAACACCGGCTTCTCAAGTTTGTGGTCTTTATTCACCAGATAATTACACTTAATGCTTGCCAACCACACTTCACTGTTTTCACAAGTACCGGTGCTGTACAGTCTTCACAAGGTCACATTGACACTGAACTGCACTCAAACTGAACTGAAACGAAACTGACTCTCCTAGGCTCTTACGTCTCCTTATATAGCCTTTCTTGCCTCTTCAGCATTCTAGGATGTGCTGGTACCTACCCTTGGCAACAACAGTTACCAAATTGGAGACATCCAAAACATTCCCAAGTTTTCTTACACTGCTTAAAACTCCAAAAGCTTTAGCATAAAAACAAATAAAAATTACATAATTTAACAAACAAGCCAAAACAAAGGATTGTAGAGAAAAAGAGAATAATAATAAATTTATAACTTACAAAATAACTCTACTTACAAAAGCAGGCTAACTGGCAACTCTGTCATGTAACAGAAACTGTGAGAACCACCAGGAACCCTCTAGTACCACCTAAATAGCAAATCCTGCTTCTCAACAGTATATGAAACACAAAATATATGTAATCTGGTTATTACCCAAATAAGAAAACACAGCATTTGTACACGAAAGTACTGTATGTAAAATATTGGCTGACCAGCCATTAGCCATAAAATGAAACAACATATACATTTAAAAGTATGTAACATTTTGATCATGAGCCAACTCGGGCCAGACTAGCTTAGAGTCAATGCATAGTGTAAAAAATACACTTTCTTTAATTCCTGAGAGTAAATTCAACTCGCTAGTAGCCAAGGACTGTTCCTTATATATATCATGATTAAAACTGCTTTTCATTAACCCGCCCTATCCCGACGTTTTTGGACCTTTTTTTTTTTTTTTTGGCTCAAACATACGCTTTTCGTGAGAAACATCGAAAATTCATAGAGAAATCGCTCACCTGGGGTTTAAAATACCCGATTTAGGTACAAGTCCATCCTTACCTGACTGGGTTTTCTAACAGGCTGGCACCAAAGAAAACGAGTTCTATGGGAGGGTAACTATTTTATTCACTCATAAACAGTATTTATTTATTTACTTGGTACAAAATTATATGTAGTACAAGAGTATATTGGTTTTCAAACAGTAATATAGGCATTATAAGCATTGTTTCACTCACTAACTCATAACCATTCATGACCTTTTTTTTTTTTCCCACATTACCTGATCATCATTTCTTCCTCTAATGCTATGTAAACATTGTCCTCCACATTGTCATCGATTGGGGAATCACTCTGGCCCTGAATGTCTTTATTGGCCATGTTACTGGTAACAGGTGAATTTCCAAGACAATGGCGTGCAGGGGGAGGGGGAGAGGTTATGCGGTGTAAGGCATTGTTCCTGCTTGGCATCTTGTAGAGGAATAGAGGAAGGTGTCCCGTGTATACGTGCCAAAAATCACTCGCGAAAATTGAAAATTGTGCAAATTAGGGACCTTGCAATGTTGCCGCGTTAATTCACGTTGCCGGGACGGCGCGGGTTAAAGAAAGTGTGAATGGCTGAATCTGCAGGCATTAATATGCTATAACAATATGTGATAGTTACGGACATTAACTGTTTCACTTTCGGGTGGGGGCGGCGGCTTGGATGTCCCACACCTGGGAGTTTTGAGATATATAAAGCTAATTGTTCTGATAATATATTCCACATGAAAAAGTAGACCATAATTTTCAGAGTTAAATTATGTATAAAAAATAATAATTACCTGTGTGGTGAGCTGTCAACCTGTGGTGTTGGAGCTCCCCCACTGCCAGATGTATGCCATTCGGTATGATGATACACTCTGTTTTTTTTTTTTTCTTTTATAACACTTTCATCTTCATTCTGACTTTCATCTGACAACATAAACTTTGTCATCAGACATCGCTTCCATAAGATCCAAGTAAACTGCCACGGCAGCAAAACATCTTCTGCCGCATGCCTCAACATAATTCTTGTACGTGACAAAAATAATAGACAATAAAATAGTCCTCCTGCGATGGTGACTCCTCAATCTTGCCACCTCATGATTCTGAACCACTATTGGGCCCCCAGTACTGGCGTACAAATATAAAAAATCCAGAAAACATATACGTGCCACCTGATGGTTACAGAAATGTCCTTAGTGGCATGTCGACAAGCCACCCAATGTGAAAGGGTTAAAATATAGGTATTGGCATGAGCAACACTTACACAGGAAGTCATGTCTGATGTTCATGGAAAGTCGAACACATATTCAAGTTCAAGAATGTTGATGTATCACAAGCTCTTTAACCCTTAAACCGCGGGCTTGTTTTTCTTTGACTTGCGGCTCCCGCGGGCATATTCGCGCTCCGACAGACTCGTTTCGTTTTCGTTTTCGTTTCGTTTCGTTTTTAAAGGCTCCAACATGCTTGTATGTGTCGGCCTTGGTCACCTAATGGCGGCTCTCCACGCTGCACGATCCATTGCAGCCTCCCTGTTCAGTCCCTTAACCCTAAGGTCACACTTAATGACCTCGTCCCATGTCTTTCTCGGTCTACCCCTCATAACCCCACCCCCAATATTAATGCTTCTCACCTTCCTCATCCAATTATCATCCCCCATCCTCTCCACATGTCCAAACCACCTCAATCTACCTCTCCCCATCACAACACCAATACACTCCAGTCCCATCCTACCTCTCAACTCTTCCATTGTAAACCCAGCCCCTCCAGGCCTTGGACGCAGGGACGCACTGCACATCCACCTAATCATTGTCATTTCTGTACGTCTGAGCCGGCGAATATCTTCCTCCTTCACTGCCCAGGTCTCACTGCCATACAGCATTACACTTCTAACACATGCTGCATACAAAGACCCCTTAGCAAGTAGGGAGAGCCCTCTCAATGTCAGGAGAGGCAAGAGCTCCCTGAACTTCTTCCAACCACTTCTCACCCTAGCCACAGAGCTAGCTCCAGCCCCACCTCCAGCACACAACATGTCTCCCAAATAACAAAACTCTGCCACACACTCAAGAGATTCACCAGCAAGTTCAATCCTTTCACGTCTGAAAATCTGCCCCTGCTCACCCCGGCACGCCGTACACATAAAATCAGCATTATCTCGCAGTCTGCCTCTGATACCACTACATCTCTTATGCACCCATTTATCACACACACCGCACAAGATGGAATTACTTCCCACACCCTTGTGGCAAACTGCACATGGCCACTCTCCCTCGTCTTTGACAGTACCGCCACCAACCCTAGATATCATCACTTTTGTTTTATCTGCATTTACCCTTAAACCCTTTTGCCCCATACCATCTCTTCACTTCCTAAACCTTTCCTCTGCCTTCCTTTCATTCTCTGCAGTCAACACCAAATCATCAGCATACAACAACTCCCACGGGAGTCCGTTTCTAAAGTCACGTGAAAGGGCTTCAAGTACCATGATAAACAACAAGATACTCAAGACTGACCCCTGATGCACACCAACATTCACGGAAAACTCATCACTCAAATCTCCATTCACTCTCACCTGGGTGTGAGCACCCACATACATGGCCATAACCACCCTAACCAGCCACTCCTCCAAGCCAAGCTTTCTCATTGCCCACTTCACCACCTCTCTAGGGACTCTGTCAAAGGCCTTTTCTAAATCAACAAAAACAAAATAAAGATCCCTTCTCCTACCAATATATTTTTCCTGAAGCTGTCGAACAATGAATATGGCATCAGTGGTCCCCTTACCTTGCATGAACCCAAACTGCATCTCATCAATATTCACTCTTTCTCTAATCATACCTTCTAAAACTCTCTCCATTACCTTCATTATCTGATCTAAAAGCTTTATACCTCTATAATTTCCTCTTTCCAGGGCATCACCCTTCTCTTTATACACATTTACAATTACACTCTTCAGCCAATCATTTGGGACAACACACTCATAAATAATCCTATTTATCAGGTCAGTGACTAAACTCACCCCTATATCGCCTGAGGTCTTCAACATTTCGGCAGTCAACCCAGACACACCTGCTGCCTTCCCCACCCTCATCCTGCCTATTGCCTCACTCAAAGTAACAGTATCAATCAAAAGCCAAGGGCCAGACACTGGATCTGCTGGCTCCAAACCTTCCCTGTCCCAGTCAAACTCCTCATTCAACAACCGGTTATAATGCTCTCTCCATGCATCTTTAACCCCTACACCGCGGGCTTGTTTACCAATGACTTGCGTGTGCCGCGGGGTTATTTGGGCTCCGACAGACTCTCAAAAAATATTTGCCAAAAATCAGTTATTAGTCCTAGAATAATAAAATTACATATGCTTATGGCACATACCTTCAGCTTTCTCCTGGAATGATTGTTGAGCCTTCGTCGGTTACCGTAGGACTTGTGGAGACCTCTGAAGTAGGGTAACGAAGTCTCCACTTTACACTTCCCGACAACCCGTAATATGATTACCACAGCCAGATACAAACACTATAAACACTATTCTACAATTTTCAAGTAGTTTGGGATCCATACTCAAAAAAAAAAAAAAACACTGTGAAAGCAATGGAAATTACGAGCGCGTCTGATCGTCGCACTGGCACTATACTCGGTTCCACGGAGTCTGACGCACAGATTTTGCCAGCTGATGACAGGCGGAATTGGTAACACTGCGCCGTGTCCTCGGGCGGTGATTGGTCAATCTCCATCGTATTTGAACGTGCGCCAAATTGAATTTGTATTCCTACCAACCTCCTCATCTATTTGTAAGATACAGAATTATACGGCTGCAGATTAATGCAATGATATCTTTAGTGATAAATGTCCTTTTTAATTTATTAGAGATAAACCTGAACGACACTGATAACAAAACTAAGGTGCTACTGGACACATACGGACAACAGTTAAGGACAGAAGCAGGCCTAATGATAATTATGTTTTATTTATTTATATTGTCATTTCACTATGATTAATTTCGGCTCACACTTCACGCGGTTTAATTGTAGCGCATGGTACAAGTTATTATTTTCTCATGGGGTTTCCTTTTATCTTTCCTTTACTCCGTCGTTAACAAATACTCGGTTCATTCTGCAATAATGTAATCCATTACTTTCCGGATCTCTCTCTCCCTCTCTCTCTCTCTCTTATGAAATGGCTCAGGAAAATAAACACCAAACGTATTACTGTAAGAAAATTTTTTTACTGAATCTGACTATGAATACAAACAAAATAATGTAGCTCTGTAAAGCTACTGTTACCTATGAAGGTATTGAAAATGTGTGTTTATTAAGAACAGCATGTATTGACCCCAGTGAGATTGTGTGTGTGTGTGTGTGTGTGTGTGTGTGTGTGTGTGTGTGTGCTCACACAAATCATAATCAAGAAAAGCTAAGCATATCTAAGGTAAGGTTGTATATTTAGGTCTCCATATCACTTTCCTCTTCACTTGGATCGTCCACACTACTTTCGTCAGATGCCACATTAATTACAAAATTTTCAACATAATGATCTTGTGCAATGTCCTTGGCCCTGAATTCAGCCTCAATTTTTAGTGTGTGGTCGATGCATTTCCGCCAATGTTCAGATGTTATGTTGTTGATTGCCTCGTAGGCTATTTGCTCAATTCTCTTCAGGCACTGGTTACCATTAGAGTTTTTCTGCTTCACTTCAGTTTTCACCTGTGCCCAAATTAGTTCAATGGGGTTCAGCATGCAGTGGTAGGGGGGTAGCCTGAGTACTCTATGTCCGTGACTAACTGCTATCTGATCAATTTCGTATTCTTGCTTTGACTTGTGTTTTTTACAGATCTGAAGTAACTGTACTTTAGTAGCAGAGGGATCATGGGAGATGTTGTTTGAAGCTAACCACTGTAGTAGTTCATCTTTTCTGCTGCTGGTTGTTGGCACTTTACAGGTGAATTTTGAGTGGTATGGTGCATTATCTAAAACTATTAGTGATCCTTCACTGATGCTGGGAAGTAATTGTTCTTGGAACCAGATCTTGAACCGTTCATGGTCCATAGCATCATGGTAGTCCCCCTTTGATCCATTCTTGGACCGGAACATCAAAAGAGCTCCAGGTATGAAGCCTTGGTGACCACCAGCATGAACTATGATGAATCTGGCACCTCTCCCTGTCTTAAGTTTAGGGCCAGCTGTTCCGTCTGGATCAGTCCAACAACGCTCAACACAGATGTTTTGGTTGATCCATGTTTCATCCAAAAAGACCACCGGACGGGGATGGGAACTTGCTCTGTTGTTGTTCATTTCTCGAAGGTATTCTTTTCTGGCTGCCACAATGTCCTTCCTTTCCATCAAAATTTTCCTTCCACTTTGCACCTTCTTATACCGAAATCCCAGTTGTCTTATTATTCTAAATAATGAAGTTCAACACCCCTTGAAACTGATAGGAGGCTCCTGGACTTTCTTTAATAAAGCCGAAATCGTTGGCAGTTCACCTCGTTCATAAAATGCCCGCAGCTCTCTGCCTGATGCATCCTTGGTCAAAACTGTCCAGATTTCCTACGATGGGTGATGGTCGTACACGTTTAGGTGGTGAACACATTATACCATTCGGTGACTTAGAAGCCTCTGCTATTATCCTCTGGATAGTTCTGTAGCTGACTCCAGTTGCTTTTGCTGTCTTCAGTGTCACCTGTAGTTGTGTTTCACACTGACCCTCCCTTGTAAAAAATCGGTGAACGTTCATTATAATATTTCGTCCCTGACTTCCATATTTGTGAGGGGACCGTTAGAACTTTTTGTTAAGGCCTGTGTGTTGCTCTGTACTTGCAGTGCAGGTGGCGGTAGTATTAGTGGTAGTGGTAGTAGTAGTAACAGTGGTGGTAGTAGTAGTATTACTACTTGTTGTTGCTGTAGTAGTTGTTGTTGGTGTTGTGGTGGTGGTGGTGGTAATGTCATGCTGGGTCCATGCATGTTGTCCAATACATACCTGCCAACAAATCTTTATTTCAGGCAACACATCCTAAGCAGGAATATATTAAAAATAAACGAAAAACCTACAGATGAACCCGTCAATCGTAAAGATTATACAATATATAAATAATTTCATACTTCTAACAAGTATAGGAAACCTATGCAATATTTGATTCTTGTGCTGCTTTCTGTTATAATATAGGTCATCAATTATGCAGTGTTTATGGCACTAGTTAAAAAGGATTTTGGGCAATCAAGTCTTTTGACATGGTTATTACAACAGCTTCATAAATTTTAAAGGATGCTTACGTAATGTCTATATAACACAACTAAGAAAATCTACAGATATTTTTTGCTCCTTTCTGTTATCCTACCAGCCAGGGCTACGTAAGTTGTGCGGGCGTTTGCAGTTAGCCTACAGGCCATATTCGGGCGCTATCACGTTCGCAAACATGGCCTACTGTCTCGCTCGCTGTTACCTCTACACCAGCACTGCTATAACTGATTGTACTAATTCGTATAATCGCTCTTCCTTAGTACTATTTATTACCAACAAGTAATGGAACTACAACCCACGATGAATATTAACACGACGGAAGAGTACAGAAAGTATTTGCTTGAGAACAATTTTTGAATTATGAACTGTACATAGCATCATCACACACTACGACTAAGTTAGGACTAAAGTTAGGACTAAAGATTCCAAAAATTCTTACAGTAGATGAGGTAATGAAGGGCATGGTGTAGACTGTGACAGTGTAGTAGTAGTGGGAAAAACATTCGAGCCTTCAAAGGACCTACGAAACCACCTTGCTCCGAACGTCTGAATTCCCGCGACAATCGCCAACACTTGTCCGTATACGTCCAGTTGCGACTTTACTTAGTTTTGTTATCAGTGTCGTTCAGGTTTATCTCTAATAAATTAAAAGGGACATATTTATCATTAAAGATATCATTGCATTAATTTATATCTTTATAATCCTGTATCTTACAAATAAATGTGGGGGGTGGCAGGAATACGAAGTCAACAGGACGCACGTTCAAACACAACGAAAATCCACCAATCACCGCCCGAGTGCAACGCGCAGTGTTACCAGATCCACCTGTCCTCGGCTGGCAAAATCAGTGCGTCAGACTCCGTGGAACCGAGTATAGTTCGCTCTTGGTAGTCTATCATTTATTATTCATAAAACCTCTCACACTTTATATTTCTATTACTATATAACACTTATATATATATACAGTCTTTATCCATAAGTTTCCTTCAGTAGTATTAGTTTATTGTCACTGTAGGGATTCAATTTCTTTCAGTAAAATACGTAGCATTCACTTTCTCGTCCTGTATACTGGCATTGAGAGTGAATGTCACTTTCATCTTCATTCTCATAACTCATAGCATTCAGACATGCTAGAGTGAAACTTTCACTTTCATTACTCCTAGGGTATATACTCTTATTCTTATAATACTACTCATTTACATTTCTATTTACGTTCTCTATTTTATTTACGTTATTTACATTTCTATTTTATTTACACTGTGTTGTGCACTGTCACTTGAAATAACTTATAAAATTATTTTCCATTGTTCACGTATATTTACATTCATTACTTTCACTTGCTGTTTACACATTATTTACAATTCCACTTGCACTGTTTTACTCAATAGAAAGATCGTAGTCACTCTTTTATCAATTGTCAGCCCTTTACCTCTTTCCACACGAGGTTTAGTAGGGGGTAAAGGTCACAGGGCCATTTGCATGGGGGTGAAAAAAAGGCCTTGAAATCAGCAAGAAGAAACATACGTACTCTCACTTCGGAAGATGAGAGTGAACTAACGGAGGACCAGCCTGGAGGCCTGCTAGGGGTTATTCAGAGTTACCAATATTACTTCTTGAAACAGCTAAGTCTAGCACTGATATGATTGGCAGGAAATCTAGACAATACATTATAAATTTGGTAGTTCCAGGTGAATGTAAATATCACTTAGGCTTCTCCCTTCCCTCCTTACATGTATATTTATTACGAAAATAGATTAGAGGCCTACTTAGGAGATATATATATATCAGAGCTACCAATGTTATATCTTGAAACAGCTTTGTCTAGCACTGATATGATTGGCAGGAAATCTAGACAATACATTATAAATTAGGTAGTTCCAGGTGAATGTAAATATCACTTAGGCTTCTCCCTTCCCTCCTTACATGTATATTTATTACGAAAATAGATTATACGGGATATTTCAAGGGGAAAAAAACAGCGAAAATTAGCGAACGAGTGCACGTGAGGTGTTGTCAGGTGATAATTAGCCAATTCCAGGTGTATGGCACTCTCACTTACCTTATTTCTTTCTTGTATATATTATTTGGTATAAGAATAGGACATAGGGCTTATTTCAATGGATGAAATCAGTGAAAAATTCCAGGGAAGATTTACTTAGCGTAGCACGGCCAGGCAGGAGAGAGGATAGGGTAATGGAGGGGGGGTAGGGAGGGGAGTCAAGAACGGGGAGAAATGGCTAAATTGTCAACAATGGATGGGAGTACAGATGAGATTAGGAGTGCTGACTAGTGTTGGACATTGGCAGTACTGATAGATGATACAAGCCCCCACTTGGAAGCCCAGGTGAATTCAAAATAACACAGAATCACAAAAGCGACGCCCCGCGGTATGATCCCTTGCTCCCAAGCGTCACGAAAGTGACGCCCCGCGGTTAAGGGGTTAATATCCTCACTGTTCACCACTACCCTTCCTTCATCATTCTTCACACACTGCTCACCTATGATATCCCGATTATCCCTCTTCACCTGACCTGCCACCCTAAATATATTTTTCCTTTCCCCATGATTTAGGTTATCAAGTAATTGTCTCTGTGACTCAGACTTTGCCCTGTATACCTCTCTTCTAGCCCTAGGCTTGGCAGCCAAATATTCCTCTTTGCTACCACCCTTCTTCCATTCCCGGAAAAGCCTTCTTTTCTCCTTAATTGCAGCTTCTACACCCTCATCCCACCACCAGGTTACTTTATGTCTTGGTGGTCCTCTTGTCCAGCCGCATGTTACATCAGTAACTCTCAAGAAATTGTTCTTGAGGGCTCTGTACTGTTCATTAATGCCTCTGTCTACAGCTCCCTGTTCAGCCACCACTCTCCTCAAGTCGCTATAGAAGGCATCCCTTACTACTTGGTTTTTCAGCTTCCATATTTTCCTCCTAGGTACATAAGTCCTCTTTTTCATCACTTGTTCTTTAAGCACCATATCACAAATCGACAGTTTGTGCTGCTGCACACACTCCTCACTTCCTATAACTTTAACATCCCTCACTAACCTCCTATCGGCCCTCCTAACCAGAAAATAATCTATCTGACTGCTATTTCCCCCAGACTCATACGTAATTAACCTACTGTCTCTTTTCCTAAAATATGTGTTGCACACAATCATATCCGTTGCCTCCCCAAACTCAAGTATCCTTTCCCCTTCTGCATTCCTTAGACCATACGCACATCCCCCATGCACTCCTTCATAACCTTGTGCTGCTTCACCTACATGACCATTTAAGTCCCCTCCCAAAATCACTTTCTCATCATCCCGCATACCACCCACTACACGTATTAAATCATCCCAAAATCTATCTTTCTCTGATTCATCCAATCCTGCCTGTGGAGCATATGCCGATATAATCGCAGCTATCTTTCTTCCCAACAGAATTTTCACTACCAATATCCCATCGCTTACTCTCAAAACATTCATAACATATTCCACCCATTTCTCCGCAACCATCACACCAACACCTCCATATCCGTCTGTCCCCCCCTGCCAAAACAACTTATAGCAACAGTCCTTCCCAACAATCTTTCTGGCTGATCCACCCCTGTACCAGACTTCCTGCAAACATGCCACATCCACCCACCTCCTACTGAATGCCTCAACGACTTCCCCTGCTCTTCCCCTCAAACTTCCCACATTCCATGAACCCACCCTCATCCCCATGGGTGATTTACTGTCCTCAGGCTTGCTTTGAAACTTATTTTGATTTGTTATCTTCAGTATTAATAAAGGGGGACAGACACAGCACAGGTCCCACTCACTGCACGGTCCCAGGTCCAGGCACTGGATCTGGGACCCCTAGCCCACCAGCTTACCAGTGGCTGTGGTAGTGGCCTTGGGGCACCCCGCCAGGACAGCTGCAGGGACACCCTCCAAGCGCGTCTTGGCACTGCAACTATCCCGCCATTATACACCCACTGATAGGGCAGCCTCCTGAGGCGCTACTCCCAGGTTCGGGCCCCTCTCCATTGGGCGGAGCGGCAGCCTGGAAACCACAATGCCCTGTACCCTCTAGCACAGGCCTGAGCCCCATCTCGCCCTGGACCCACGATCTATGCTGGCGGAACCCACGCCACGCCTCCCCCCAGAAGTCCGCCACTAGGTAGCGGGGGCAAAGTTTTCTGGCCGCATGCCCTTGCTGGCGCCAACCCCTGTAACGTAGTGGGATACATTGTGTGAAATGTAAAGTGCATGTGGTGTAGTGCATAGATAGTTAAGAGGAAATGTTTGGGAGAGTATGCTGGTCTACTCTCCATGTTACTGTCACACTGAAAAGGTCAGCAAAGGGGGATGGTTAGATAGCTAGTGAAACAGGAGCTCCAGCTCTCCTTATCACCAGCATTCCCATTCCCCTCGGGAGTACTACCCTGTTCGGCCCGTGCTACGGCCTCCTCTAAAAATATTTGCCAAAAATCAGTTATTAGTCCTAGAATATTAAAATCACATATACTTATGGCACATACCTTCAGCTTTCTCCTTGAGTGTTTGTTGAGCCTTCGTCGAGTACCGTAGGACTTGTGGAGACCTCTGAAGTTGGGTAACGAAGTCTCCACTTTACACTTCCCGACAACTCGTAATATGATTACCACAGCCTGATGTTATCACTAGAAACACTAATCTATGATTCTCAAATAGTTTGGAATCCATACTCCCCCCCAAAAAAAACACTGAAAGCAATGAAAATTACGAGGGCGTATGACCATCCCACTTCCGATCGTTCGCCGCTAGTGTTGTCTATTATTCATAAAAATACTCAGTTTATATTTCTGTTACTATATAACAGTTATATATATCTACAGTCTTTATCCATAAGTTTCCTTCAGTAATAGTAGTTTGTTGTCACTCTAGGGATTTAATTTCTTTCAGTAAAATAAATAGCATTCACTTTCTCATCCTGTATACTAGCATTGAGAGTGAATGTCACTTTCACCTTCACTCTCATAACTCATAGTATTCATACATGCTAGAGTGAAACTTTCACTTTCATTACTCCTAGGGTATATACTCGTATTCTTTTAATACCACTCATTTATATTACTATTTATGTTCTCTACTTTATTTACATTATTTACATTTCTATTTTATTTACACTGTTATGCACTGTCAATTGAAGTAACATATAAAACTATTTTCCACTGTTCACTTATACTTACATTTATTGCTTTCACTTGCTGTTTACACATTATTTACACTTTATTTACAATTCCACTTGCACTGTTTTACTCAATAAGAAGATCATAGTCACTCTCTATCAATTGTCAGCCCTTTACCTCTTTCCACATGAGGTTTAGTAGGGGGTAAAGGTCACAGGGCCCTTTGCATGGGGCTATAAAGCGGGGAAGTTAGCAGGAGCGAGTCAGACATACTCCCACTTTCAAAGACGACAGTGAACTGATAGTAGTGGCCTCCTGCCGCCTGGCTAGGGTGAGTGCAATACTACCAACTTCAGCCCTAAGAGACGTGCTAATATATAGCAATGAAATGATTGGCAGGAAACCAAGACAATACATAATAAATTAGGTAGTTCCAGGTGAATGTAAATATCACTTAGGCTTCTCCCTTCCCTCCTTATATGTATATTTATTACGAAAATAGATTATACTTCATATTTCAAGGGGAAATAAACAGCAAAAATTAGCGAATGAGTGCATGTGAGGTGTTGTCAGGTGATAATTAGCCAATTCCAGGTGTATGGCACTATCACTTACCTTATTTCTTTTTTGTATATACTATTTGGTATAAGAATAGGGCATAGGGCTTATTTCAATGGATGAAATCAGTGGAAAATTCCAGGGAAGATTTACTTAGCGTAGAATACAGTGTGGTGGCCTGCAATAATTAGGTAGTTCCAGGTGAATGTAAATATCACTTAGGCTTCTCCCTTCCTTTCTTATATATATTTTTATTACGAAAATAGATTATACGGCATATTTCAAGGGGAAATAAACAGCGAATACTAGCGAACGAGTGCACATGAGGTGTTGTCAGGTGATAATTAGCCAATTCTAGGTGTATGGCACTCTCACTTACCGTATTTCTTTCTTGTATATATTATTTGGTATAAGAATAGGGCATAGGGCTTATTTCAATGGATGAAATCTGTGAAAAATTCCAGGGAAGATTTACTTAGCGTAGCATGGCCGGGCAGGCAAGAGGATAGGGTAATGGAGGGGAGGTAGGAAGGGGAGTCAAGAACAGGGAGAAATGGCTAAATTGTCAACAATGGATGGGAGTACAGATGAGATTAGGAGTGCTGACTAGTGTTGGACACTGGCAGTACTGATAGATGATACAAGCCACCACTTCAAAGCCTGGGCGAATTCATAATAACACAGAATCACAAAAGTGTTGCCCTGCGGTATGATCCCTTGCTCCCAAGCGTCATGAAAGTGATGTCCCGCGGTTAAGGGGTTAAGCCAGACAATATAGGTATTTCATGAGCATGCAGTATAGCCAACTTGAGCCAACTCTCTGACTCTGACGTCATGGAAAGCTACCTATGGAAAGGTACCAGACAAAGAAACACCTATGTACTGGTCCATATATGTAGGCTGGGAAACAGCAGAGAAGGAGAGAAGGGGTTGGAGAAAACCCAAGAACATAGGAGTAGGATAGTTTGGTGGTTCGCCGTCACGCCACATTACGTTACATTACTTTTCACTGTCAGGCACATCTCCATATAATTTTGTACAATAAAACTCCATAACCCAAGAAGTGACTATAACCCACCTCACTTACAAGACGTAAAGTGAGAGAGAGAGGGAGAGAGGGAGCTACCTACAATGTGCTCGACGATGCACCATTTTGCTAGCAGTGACCCTCACACTCCACTTGTGATAGAGGGGCAGCCATTAATCTCTGATACACCTACAATCTCTCTCCATCTAATCAAACCTCTCGGCTACATATATCGATGTTGGTGGCAACAGTAAACATTGGTAAACAACTGCAGTAAACAGTGGTAACAACAGTAAACATTAGGAAACAATGGTAAGCAACAGCTGTAAACAACAATAAACTATGTCTATCGACTTCAATCAATCTACGCATGGCAACTTCACGCAATTACAAAGTAATCACTCTAATATCCGGACACCCAATAACCGAACATCCCGACTACCTGGACATAATCGTCCTGGGATCCAACATTCCCAAAATGGTCCGAAAACCCAAAAAAATAAAAAAAATAAATGATTTTTTCCCGTCCGTAATTTGAACTTACCGCGCGCGCCGCGGGAGAGCATTGTTTTGGCGCGTCATTCATCCGACGTCCGATTGAGTGCCGCTGCATCCTCCCCACTTCCCGCCTGTCTCTCACCGCGAGTGCATGCTCGTCGTAATGGCTGCCCATGTGATCGCTTTTGTGGTGGTGCCCTACCTGCTGCAGAGCCTCCTGCTGCTCTCGGGCCTCCTCTTAGTGTGTGTGATGATGGCCCCGCCACCGAGAAAAGGAAGAGAGTGGTGTTGACTCTGGAGAAGAAGAGGGAGATATTGGAGAAAGTGGATGCGGGTTGGTCTTCTTCCCGCATTCTTCGCGAGGTCAACCTGGCCTGGTCTACTTTGTTCGATATCAAGAGGTCCCGAGACAAACTCATGCAGTACACGGCTGACTTCTCGTCGAGAAGCAAACGCAACGTGGAAAGGAAGGTTATGTTTACCCCCAAGTTTGCAGAAATCGACCGATCCATGTTGATTTGGTATCGACAACAACGTGCTGCTGGTGTGATTGTACATGGAATGGAGCTGAAGGCTGCTGCTGAGAAGTTCGCCAGGCTTCACGACGCCCTAGACTTCAAGGCATCCGAGGGTTGGCTCTTCGCGTTCAAGTTGCGACATGGCCTTACCAACCGTAAAGCACATGGCGAAGCATTGGACGCTAATGAGGATGGAGTTGACGAGTTTCGGCACAAGGTGAAAGGCTTGATCGACAGGGAGGGCCTAACTCTCGGTCAAGTCTACAACGCTGACGAAACTGGCCTATTCTATCGCTCGCTGCCAATGAACACTCTAGCCGAGGAGATAGAGAAGCGTGTACCTGGCCGCAAGCTTTCCAAGGAACGGATATCTGCTTTGTGTTGTGCCAGTGCTAACGGCATGCACCGGCTTAAGCCCGTTGTTGTTGGCCGTGCAAAGCAGCCTCGGTGCCTTCGTGGGGTGATGGATGTCCTTCCTGTCGTCTGGTACCATTCTTTGAAGGCATGGCTCACAGCTGTGATCTTCAAAGACTGGTTTCACCGTCACTTCGTCAAGGAGGTCATCCATTACTAGACGAAGACACTGGGAATCCCGCGCGACCAGGTAAAGGCTCTCCTTCTACTCGACAATTCACCTTCCCACCCGTGCGACAAGGACTTGGTTGCTGAAAATGGCCGTATTAGGTGCATGTTTCTGCCACCTAATACGACTGCTCTCATTCAACCAATGGACCAAGGAGTGATCGTGGCAACAAAGCGCCTATACTGTCGGAAGTTCCTGGACGAGGACGAGCGCAGGGAGGGACGGGACACACGAGGCAAGCGGATTTTGGAAAACCTTCACCGCTACAACATCAAGTCTGTGCTGTACAGCTGGGCTAGTGCATGGAAGGAAGTCCCTGTGAAAACTCCTGAAAATGGTTGGTCTCGTCTGCTTCTCGGAATGGATGTGGAGTACGATTTTCTAGGGTTTGACGTGGATGACTTCCATGCACGGCTACGTACGCACAGCGACGATGTAGATGTGGACGATGTTCGTGAGTGGTTGGATGACGACGAGGGCGATCCTGGGTATCAGACGTTGTCTGATATCGAGATCGCGTCTTCGGTTGCAGGTGTCAGTACCGAACTTGAAGATTCCGACGCTGAAGGTGACGATGATGCGGACTCCTCTCAGCAGGACACTACTCCAGCCATCCCCAAGCTGAGCGCACTCCGGGAACATCTAGAGTTCGTCCTAGACTACCTGGAACACCCGGACTGCGACAGGGAGATGGGGCCCTTGGGACTCGTGGAGGAAGTGCGTGCTTTCAGGCAGCGCATCATCAATCGTCAGAATCGCCGGTCATTGCGTCAATCAACCATTGACAGTTTTTTCAGGCCCGTGACCCCCACTGTGCCCAGCCCTGGCTCCACTCTGTTGCCTCCCAAGATGCCCTCATGCTCCGAGCCACAGCCCAGCACATCAGCCACGGTGGAGTCACCGCTCGACGTGAGTTTGCGGCTGTCTTCAGAGTCCTCTGCAGTGGGTACGCCATCACCACGACCCAGCGATGCACCCCTAGGTCGCCTGCCAGTGATACTCTCGGACTCTGACAGTGAATAAACAGCAAGAACTTCTCCACTAGACCACACGGGAATTTTTAGTGTTGTGCAGTGAAAAAAACAGTGTGTTGTGTTAAGGATTTAAAGTTGTGAAAGAAAAGACTAGAAAAAAATTGTAACGTAAATAGGCTTGTTTGTTTTGGCTTTGGAAAATTAAAAAAAAATGGGAAAAGTTAAAGTGCAACACTAAGTTACAATGGAGCATTATTTAGACAAAAATGCACACTGTGAAGAGAACGGACTTCTGTGTGTTATTGACTAAGTTCAGTGCAAGACTTCAGGAACAATGTACTGCAAGTGCTTCAGGAAATCGTTCTTACTGTCAGAGTCCGAGAGGAGGCGGTTATTCATCGAGGTGGCCATGGACTTGCTGTAAGTAGGCAGAATGTTTCATACTGTACTTTTTTCTCTACTATACTTACCTCATTTCACTCTTTAATGTCCTTTATTGGTGTGAATAGGGTGTTAGTAGCTATGCATGTGCAGTAGGAATGTGTTTTTCTGAGTTAGGCTAGGTTAGGGTCCATAAGTACCAGAATGTTTATTAATGTATGAACATACTGCTAAACCCTCATTTTATGTTTCTTTTGCATTTATTTCAGTCATTTATGTGCCTTATTGGTGTGATTTGGGTCTTAAATAGGTGCTATGCATGTCCAGAGGGAGTTGTATAGGTGTTTCTCTGAGTTAGGGTCCATAAGTACAAGTCCATAAGCTGGGGCCCAATATCCGGACAAAACCAATAACTGGACCTACACCCTCATTTTATGTTTCTTTTGCATTTATTTCAGTCATTTATGTGCCTTATTGGTGTGATTTGGGTCTTAAATAGGTGCTATGCATGTCCAGAGGGAGTTGTATAGGTGTTTCTCTGGGTTAGGGTCCATAAGTACAAGTCCATAAGCTGGGGCCCAATATCCGGACAAAACCAATAACCGGACCTACCTGTGGCTCTATTACGTCGGATATTGAAGTGATTACTGTACTGCTAAGCAGAGGGCGAAGGATGGTGGAGCAACAACGTAACTTACCTTTGCCCCTAACCACTCCTAACCACCCCAACCACAACACGATTTACAGGAAAGTACGTGCAAGCTCTGCAAGACAACTCTACAAGACGAAAGTTAATTACAACAAGAAGTAAGGCGAGCAAAGAGGTGAGTAAACTGTGTGAAGAGCTGTGTTAGCATAAACATCAGGCCTGCCACCAACCCTCTGGCAATATGTACTGTAAATAATATTGCCAGACACCTTAATCCCATAAGGGGTGGCCAGAAACAAATCACCTCCATGTCGCCCCGTCCCCTGCCATTTCACTGTCCTTGCCCCGTCTCACACCCCCTCTCTCTCATATACCTCTCCACTCCATCCTTTCATCTCAACCATGGTCTCCCCCTCCCTCTACCCCCTGCTTCTCACTCACATACACTCTTCTCACTAGTCTCTCACTCTCCATCCTTTCCACGTGGCCAAACCACCTCAGTGTATTTCTCCTAATGCTTTCTGTCACATCCACATGCACACCCCAGTGCTCTTTCATTTCCTCAAATTTTGTCAGTCTGTCTCTCCATGTAACTCCACATGCTCCTCACAAATAACTCATTTCCATTGCTCTCATTCTTGTGTCCTTCCAACAAGGTCCAAGCTTCACTTCCACACTTTAGAGTTGGTATCACAATACTATCATGCAGTGACCTTTTTATTTCCATGCTTACTTCCCTATTTCTTATCATAAATTTCAAAGAACCAGCAACTTTTCTTACTTGTTGCACCCTTAACCTCTTCCCTACATAGGTCTAATTATTAGGCCTACCCCCCCCGTGTAGCAGGTTTGATTAAAAATTTTCAGTATTATCATATATAAACTGCCTAAATGAGTAGGATATTCATTCCATAATATAAAATCTACGTCTCATTGTTTGTAGAGGCACCCAGCCAAGTGGAGATGTTACATCAGACTGCAGCAACAAGGCTGTGACCATGCTGCCAGACGGACAATGAAACCATATGCTTCTAAACATAATACTATTTTAGTACATAAATACTTCCTTGGCATAGTTTAGTATACTGTTTGTTTGTAAATAAGCAATGTTTACAAATAAAACATTTAAAATTGCACTAATAATTATGGCCACGCATAGGAACAAGTTAGTGTGGAATGTCGTGATCCCTGGCAAACTCACCACACCTACACTATACATGCACGTTTTCATCAGTTTTTCTTCAGTTATAATCATTGCACATGAGAATTACAGCTTACTATGATACTATGAGAAAGGGGGGAAGGGAAGATGCTGAGAATGAATGATAGAGGGTGTAGGAGAGGAAGGCTGGGAGGTAATGGAGAGCTTTATTTGCTGTACATGTCTTGTTCCAGTATATTAGTCAGAGCCTCTCCACACTGGCACTGTTACTTCATGTTTAGCATTACTTCAGGTATTATCAATGCACATGATTTGCAGATTACAATGATACTAGGAGAGAGAGAGAGAGAGAGAAAGAGAGAAAGGAAGGTGTGGGGCAGGAAAGATAGAGGGTGTGGGAGAGGGAATCTGGGCTAGGGCTTTCTTCTTTACTGTCCTTATCTAATTATTCCAATAGATTAGTCACAGCCTCTTCTAATCCTTGTCTTACTCTAGCACATGTACTGTAGTTTAGCCACGGCATATTTGGCTGTGGATTTTTTTTTTTTTTTTTTTTTTTTTTTTTTTTTTTTGAGCCCCGAGAGCAATCACTTATCACAGATAACAAATTTTCGAACCGTCTTCAGTTTTTTTGTGAATTTTTGTTGGTTATGCTTTGTTTTCTTGATGTTTAGCATTAATATGGATAATCCTGTGTGTGTTTTGATGTCTCGATATGGCAGAATGACCTGAGAACAGTGCCATAATTTGGAGGGGTACTGTACATACAGTAGTGTATAGTTTTTTTTTGGGGGGGGGGGTTCAGTGTTTTTTTTTTTTTTTTTTTTTTTTTTAATCATGGTTTCCTTGTTGTTGAAAATTATATTGGATAATCCTGTGTATGTTTTGATGTCAAAATATGGCAGAATGACTGGAAAACACTGCGAAAATAAGGAAGGGTACTGTACATACAGTAGTGTATAAGTAGGGTAACTTTTGGTTTAAATTGGTTTTTCTGCATGGTTTTCTTGGTATTTAGCATTACTTTGGATATTCCTATGCATGTTTTGATGTCTAAATATGCCTGAATGACCGGAAAACACCGCCAAATTAGCACAGGTACTGAACAAATAGGTTAGGTATAGGTTGGACGTTGGGTATATAAATAATAAGTTGTATAAAGTGTACAGTGCACTATTTGAAAAGTGTTTGAAATTAAGTTGTAACAGTAAAGTATTTTCTAAATGCTAAAAAAATTAGAAAAGTGGTCTTCATTAATATTAACTCCTAAAGGTTACACTTTTCTAAATCAATATTTCACCCCAGCTGCAATTCAGGGTCGATTTTTCAACTTTTACCAAGAATTTTTTGTTATACATTCAAAGAGCTTGAATTTACACACCTAAAAATGCCAGTCTTAGTCCCCTAGGCCTAATGATTACTGCAAAACTGCCCATCAAAGATAATAAGTCCCCCCTCATGGTAAGAGAGAAAACAGGAAAGCATTGATGGAAGCCAAATTTTTGCTAGAGACTGTTAATGAAATCAATGTAAAATATGTTTCTATTGGTGAAACTAGGTGTAGCAGTCAGCATGAGAGTAAAAAATTAAGAAATCCAAACTCGAAAAATTCAGCAGAATAATTTTCGCTGAAGAACCTTACCAAAACCAATTAAATCAATGTAAAATATGTTTCCACTGATGTAGCTAGGTGCAGGAGTCAGTATGGGAGTAAAAAAAAAAGAAAATGAGTACACGGACACAGGTTGATCATGGCAGGGACACTGCCATGTCATTCGATATAAAGGGTGGGGTGGGGTGGAGGGAGGTGGAGGAGGGGGGAGGTCTCTGGTGGGAGTGATGGGGGATGAGACACACCACTAATGCAAGGGAGGTGGTGTGGAGGGCATTATGGGGAGAGGAAACACACACAAAGGGGTCATAGCAGGGAAATTGCCGCATCATTCAATATAAAAGGGGGTGTGGAGTGAGGTGGAGGAGGAGTGGGGGGTCTCTGGTGGGGGTGAGGGGGGTATGAGATACACCCCTACTACAGGGGAGGTGGTGTTGGGGTATTATGGTGGAAGGAAACACACATGAAGTGATCACAGCAGGGAAATTGTTGTCATTCAATATGAAAGGGGGTGTGGAGAGAGGAGGAGGAGTGATGGGGGGTCTCTGATGGGGGTGAGGGGGGGATGAGACCCCCCCCCATACGATGTAGATGTGGTATTGGTGAGTAGTTTGGGTAGGAGGGGACAGAGCTGGCTGTATCCAATCCAGAGGGAGGTGGAGAAGTGGCTGGCAGGGGGGTCCCCCCACAGACATTGTGAGGGGGGTAGGATCTTCCTTTCCACCACCTCATCCCTTAGTTTTGATTGGGCAGGAACCATTTACATCATAAAAGGGGCTGGCTTAGTGCTCGGGAGTTTTTGACAGACCTTCTACTGTCATCAATCATAGGACTACGTGGCAACTAGCAATCTGATGATCGTCAGTCTTAGTACTTTAGGGGTTAATATTAATTTTAATTCAAGACACCAAGCATTAATCACACAGTATACCGGACGCAAGGTACAAGCTACACCACCAGTTCCCGTCCTTGATTCAGCTCCTGCCAGTGAAATCAATCAGGAGAATGATTCATTGTTCCTTGACAATGACCCTGAACATAATGGGCAATGATTTTGAAGGATTTGCTCTGAAGGATCGATCACAAGGTGCTTGATGATGATAAACACGTGGCAAGGTGGAGAAAGAGTTGGGTGAGTCAACTGAGTAGGAATGGTTATGTAATAAAATCATCGTCATCATCATCATCATCCGGACCTCCTTTCCCACCCAAGGGCAGGGTGAGGAGTGGCAATGTCCAGATAGCCCAAAATTGCCCAATCCAATGGGCCACGCTTCCATTCATTCATCATTCAAGCTGGCTCTATCGGATACGCCAAAAACATTCACCACGTTCTGTAGCTTCACATAATCGTATCCGACAGAGTCAGTCCAGACGCTGCCATGTTAAAAAGGGGTGCCAAAAATCCCTGATCATGCACTTCTCACAAAATTCATCCAGCCAGCTCTATCTCCTGTCAGTTCCCTAGCCTCACCGACTTCCAAACCTCTCTTCCTCACACATTCATCCACCACATCTCTCCACCTTCTCCTTGGCCTACCTCGCCTCCTCCCTCCTTCGAATTTGCTCAGATATACCTTCTTCACCACTCTATTGTTATCCATTCTCTCCACATGACCATACCATCTCAGTACACTCTCTTCAGTTCTTGTGTCCACCGACTTCCTCACTCTGCATCTTTCACGAATCAAATTATTTCGTATCCTATCCACCCTCTGTACTCCACATACATTCCTCAGCAGTCCCATCTCCATTGCTCTTACTCTTGACTTTTCATTTTCATGCCACACCATAGTCTCACATCCATATGTTAAAGTTGGCACTAACACTCCTTCATGTAAGCCTCGTGCAGCTGCAACACTCAAGCCTCTGTTTCTTATCAAGGCCTTCATTGCACCAGCTACTTTTCTTCCTTGTGTCACTCTACTGTCCACTTCTTTTGCACATTTTCCTCTCTTTTCTATCACTGTACCCAGGTATTTGAACTCTCTCACCAATTCCAGTCTCTCTTCATTCACTGTTACATTGCACTGGGAGTCACCTTCTCTCTCAATAACCATCACTTTACTCCTTTCTACATTTACTTTCAAGGAACGACGCTTACAGACATCAGCAAAACTCTGCACTAGCCTACCAAGTTCTTGTCCGGTACTTGCAAGCAGTACTGCATCATCAGCATACAACAAATTTGAGATATTTCATCCATCACCATTCATTACCAATGTCATCCCTCTCTCCATTACTCATGTTTTCACTTCTCTCATCACCTCACCCATGTATACATTGAACAACCATGGGGACATCACACAACCTTGTCGCACGCCCACACTGATCGTGAACCATTCACTTTCAGTAGATGCCCATTAACCCTGACACATGCTTCACTACCATCATAAAAACTCTTGACGGCACCTAGCAGCTTACCCTCTACACCGTACATGCGCAAAACTTTCCACAATCTTTCTCTGTCCACTTTGTCATATGCTTTTTCCAAATCCATGAATGCCATAAACACCCTATGGTCCTTCTCACAAGCCTTCTCTACTATCTGTCTCACTGCAAATATTAGGTCCGCACATCCCCTGCCACTCCTAAATCCACCTTGTTCATCACTCACTAGGACTTCTGATATCTTTCTTACTTTCTCTATAATAATTCTTCCATATACCTTCCCTAACACACTCAGTAAGCTTATGCCACGATAATTCTTGCACTCGCTTTGTTCACCTTTATTTTTGTACAGGGGTACAGTCACAGCTTTTTTCCACTCAGCAGGCACAGTTTCACTCATCCATGCCTTCTTACATATCTCCAACAAGCACTCCATTCCATTCTCACCACTACATTTAAGCATCTCTGCATACACCTCATCAACCCCAGCTGCTTTCCCATTTTTCAGCTGCTTCACAGTACTCTTCACCTGTGTGAGTGTCATGTCTCCTGGCACTGCATTCCTTCTTTGCACACCCCCAAAACCAATCATGTTTACAGCTGCTCTGCTCTCTCTATCCCCATTCATCAGGCTTTCAAAATATTCTTTCTATCTGGTCCTTACTTCATCTCCATGGGTTAATCTACCACCTGCATCCTTCACACCATCCCATTTCTTTCCGCTTTCACCTCTTACGTTTCCACACCTCTTTCCTGAATAACTTTCTATTTTCAGAGTAGTTTGCATTCATTTTTCTTCCAAGATCCTCATTTACCTCCCTCTTTTTCCTCTTCACTAGTCTCTTTACGTGCTTCTTGCTCTCAACATATTCAGTTCTTATTTCAACTGAACCCCTATCCTGTAACCACTTTAGCCACTTCTTCCTCGTTTCCTCCACCACTCTCTTTACCTCCTCATCCCACCATGCCTTACTTTTCTTCATTGTTGTTACTCTTGCCACACCACACACTGCTTTAGCATTCCTAACCAAGCAATCCCTATATGGCGATATAGGGGTGAGTTTAGTCACTGACCTGATAAATAGGATTATTTATGAGTGTGTTGTCCCAGATGATTGGCTGAAGAGTGTAACTGTAAATGTGTATAAAGGGAAGGGTGATGCCCTGGAAAGAGGAAATTATAGAGGTATAAAGTTTTTAGATCAGATAATGAAGGTAATGGAAAGAGTTTTAGAAGGTATGATTAGAGAAAGAGTGAATATTGATGAGATGCAGTTTGGGTTTATGCCAGGTAGGGGGACCACTGATGCCATATTCATTGTTCGACAGCTTCAGGAAAAATATATTGGTAGGAAAAGGGATCTTTATTTTGTTTTTGTTGATTTGGAAAAGGCCTTTGACAGAGTCCCTAGAGAGGTGGTGAAGTGGGCAATGAGAAAGCTTGGCTTGGAGTGGCTGGTTAGGGTGGTTATGGCCATGTATGTGGGTGCTCACACCCAGGTGAGAGTGAATGGAGATTTGAGGGATGAGTTTTCCATGAATGTTGGTGTGCATCAGGGGTCAGTCATGAGTCCCATGTTGTTTATCATGGTACTTGAAGCCCTTGCACGTGACTTTAGAAACGGACTCCCGTGGGAGTTGTTGTATGCTGATGATTTAGTGTTGATTACAGGGAATGAAAGGGAGGCGGAGGAAAGGTTTAGGAAGTGGAGAGATGGTATGGGGCAAAAGGGTTTAAGGGTAAATGCAGATAAAACAAAAGTGATGATATCTAGGGTTGGTGGCAGCACTGTCAAAGACAAGGGAGAGTGGCCATGTGCAGTTTGCCACAAGGGCGTGGGAAGTAATTCCATCTTGTGCAGTGTGTGTGATAAATGAGTGCGTAAGAGATGTAGTGGTATCAGAGGTAGACTGCGAGATAATGCTGATTTTATGTGTACGGCGTGCCGGGGTGAGCAGGTGGAGATTGTCAGACGTGAAAGGATTGAACTTGCAGGTGAATCTCTTGAGTGTGTGGAAGAGTTTTGTTATTTGGGAGACATGTTGTGTGCTGGAGGTGGGGCTGGAGCTAGCTCTGTGGCTAGGGTGAGAAGTGGTTGGAAGAAGTTCAGGGAGCTCTTGCCTCTCCTGACATTGAGAGGGCTCTCCCTAAGTGCTAAGGGGTCTTTGTATGCAGCATGTGTTAGGAGTGTAATGCTGTATGGCAGTGAGACCTGCTCAGACGTACAGAAATGACAATGATTAGGTGGATGTGCAGTGCGTCCCTGTGTCCAAGGCCTGGAGGGGCTGGGTTTACAATGGAAGAGTTGAGAGGTAGGATGGGACTGGAGTGTATTGGTGTTGTGATGAGGAGAGGTAGATTGAGGTGGTTTGGACATGTGGAGAGGATGGGGGATGATAATTGGGTGAGGAAGGTGAGAAGTGTTAATATTGGGGGTGGGGTTATGAGGGGTAGACCGAGAAAGACATGGGAAGAGGTCATTAAGTGTGACCTTAGGGTTAAGGGACTGAACAGGGAGGCTGCAATGGATCGTGCAGCGTGGAGAGCCGCCATTAGGTGACCAAGGCCGACACATGCAAGCATGTTGAAGCCTTTAAAAACGAAATGAAAACGAAATGAGTCTGTCCAGGTTCATTTCATTCTAATTCAGTCATTCTAACTCGTCCTCTACTGTGGCCCTGTATTCATCTGCCATTTCTTTTATCCTCAGCTTCTCAACTTTCAGTCTTTCTCCCTGACTGCTTCTGTCTCTCCTGATCCACCTCACTCCTCTCAGCTTGATCTTGCATACCACAATCATATGATCTGAGACCTCCACATCGTCCTCTCACAGCCCTCATATCAGCAACCATTCCCATCATCGACCTCTCCATGAGCACGTAATCAATCAGGCTTCTTTCAACACGATCCCCGTTGCCTGTATACCATGTATACTTATGTGCATCTCTGTGTTTGAAATATGAGTTACAAATGCACAACCTCCTCTCCTGACACATATCCTTTAGTCTCTTCCCATTATCATTTTCTCCTGGTACTCCATAGCAACCCATTGTCATCCTCAGGACCAGTGCCTACTCTTCCATTCATATATCCCATCACAATCACTTTTTAGCTCCTGGGCATTTCTCCCACTACTTCACCCAGCTCATCCCAAAACCTGTCTTTCTGTCTCTCACTCCTGTCCTCACACAGTGCATATGCTACAATCACTGCCATTTTCACCTTCTCAAACTTGAACTTGACATACATACACCTTGAGCTGACACATTTGTAGTCTCTCATTCCACTCTGCCACACCTCATTCATCAACAAGGAAACTCCTTCCTTGCATCTTCCTCGTCCATTCATTCCCGATCTTACACATTTCACACCCTCCCACTCCTCTACTTCACACCCTTTCATCTTCGTTTCACACAATGCCATCACGGCATATCTCGCACTCTTAAACACATGCACCGCTTGCACCCTCTTGCTCTCCTCATTCACACCTCTCACGTTCCACATGGCCCTGCGAGTCTGCCCATTTGGTTGGGGCCCTGGGCAGGTATTGGGCCCTCCGAGTCTCTCTGAAACGACTGCCATGATTGGGCCCTGAGCAGGTATTGAGCCCTCCGAGGCTCTCTTAAATGACTGCCATAATTAAGTGATTTTGGATGGGGGAATCTGGGGGACATTTAACCCTGCCAGAAACCCTGGTTATATGGTTACCACCCAGCGTAATAAATGATTTCCTGGGTACAAGAAACCAATTGGCTTGTCACTCAGTGTAGAGATCATATGGCACATCTCCATTGAGTGAGTGGGTGATGGGTGCCCCCACCTACCACAGAAAAGAAAATAATTTTTTTTATTACTTATGCCCAAGCCTTGCTTAAATTTTACTGTTAGGCAATAAATTATTTATAGTGGCATTTGAGAAAAGTTAAGAGGAAAATGAGATATTGCCACGAGTTAGAAGGAACTGATGGGGTAAAGCGGGATGGTGCAGCAGACTGCTTTTAGTATTATATGAGAAAATAACTTGGACTAAGAGGTACGTATGAGTGGATACGGCCGCGAGTCGGAAGGAATACGGCTATTTACGAGTAAACAAATATCGTGAGTTTGGTGATAATCGAGTTTGGCGTGGTATGGCCAGAATAAAGCAAATGCTAAACTTGGGTACCCACTGTATACAGTCGCTAGTCGTTATACGATGGGGTTCCGTCAAGTCATAACATATAACGATTTTATCGTAACTTGAGAGATTGAAACATCATAAAAGGGGGGTTACCTCAACTCAACTTCCCAAAGTCACCTGCCCAAGACTGAAACAAAAGTGACAACCCACCTTAATCACTTCCTGTGTCAGTCCAAGTCGTCTCCAAGACCAAAACAAACACTATCACACCAGTACAGGCGGCATTACTCTCCTACAGTAAATTGTTGCAACAATCACACTTGTGTAACGTTGGCCTGGTGCTACACGATGTATAGGCCTACTGTAGCACGATTCTTGGCTGAGAGAGGATGATAGCAGAGGGGGCACACGTGAAGAAGTGGAAAAGACAGGGCTTTGAAGGGGTGGCGGGACCGCAACTGAACCAAAACAGTGCTCCGCACGCTGGGGCCGCCATCTTGCCTGAGACAAGTGACTGTCGCCTTGCGTGTGCTTGGCGCTTCGTATGAAATTTTCCGAGGGCAATATCATTATAGCAGGAAATTCATCGCAAATCGGATTTTGGGGTGGAACTTTATTGTTATCATTGTAGCGAATTATCATATACCAAATCAACTTATAATGAGAGTGACTGTATGTATTATACCATTTGATTATTGTAGTGACTGTATAATATAGCACAGTACTGCAATGAAAGTGAAAACAGTGATGTCAGGGTGAAAAACCGTTGATGCAATCCGGGCTAATGTCTGATATGTTGAAAAAAATCTGTGTTAGGAGGGGGAGGTCCAGATGTCATTTTTATCAGAGTTTCAATTTTTTTCAGAATGGCTTGGGCCCCAGTTATTCCGTTGTAGTGAGGTTTTACTGTACTTAGACAACAGTTTTATCAATATTTTAGTTTACATCGTGCCCACCATCCACTCACTCGATGTAGTGCTGCTCTCGGGTGTCTGTCCTTTCCTTTCCTTCTTTCTTCTTTCTTTCCTTCCCCTTCTGTCGTTCTTTACTTCATTCTTTCCTCGTCCTTGTGCCTACGGGTGACTTTACACTCCCTCTTCTATCTAGCTTTCCATCATTCTTTCCTCTTCCATCAGCCTGTGGCTGACTCTACACTGAGTGACAATCCAAAAGGTTTTCTGTACACCAGGAAACCATTTACTATGCTGGGTGATAACCATATAACCAACTTATATTGCCTGGTGGTTTAGTGGGTAATTACGGCACTCCAGTCGGATTGAGCCGGTGAAGGTTAATATCCAAGGAGTGGTTGGGGTGTATTGCTCACGTAATGCCACTCAGGGATGAGTGAGGCTGGTTACTCTCATCTTAAATGCCTGGACCAACTTGCCTAGCTCTGGGCTCCTACGCTTCTCATGGGGCAGCGTAGGATTGGATGATGGATGGAGGATATATCAAAATGTAACAGTTCCTTTAGGTTGTTTATCAGAATTTTTATTTTGAAGAAGGAATAAAATGATAATTGTACAATATCTTTATATTTAAAAATGCTGTTAAGATACATAACTTAACCCTTAGACGTACCGATGATGGGCTGGCCTGTCATGCATTTGTCAACCTCTGACGTTAGTATGACGAGTTTGCCTGTCATCTGATGTAATCTCTAAGGAAATATTTTGGGAGTTGTCATTTTTGTTGGATGACGGGCAAAAGTGGGTGAGCTATGCCTGCCAAGCTAGAGCATGCATGCTTACTTGTTTTCCTCCACTCTGTGTTGTGTGAGGTTGCTCACAGATTGGATATGCCCCTCTTGATCTCCCGCAGAAAGTGCCTATTTCTCTGGATCTATTGCATTTTTTTCGCAAGAATTTTTTGTGAATGTAGTTGAAAATGAGTGTGTGAAGGCTAGCAAAATTCCTAAGGCAAAGAGGTCATTGTTTGAAGGCAAAGGTCCTGCTAATATTCACGGTGAGCCGCGCCACAGCCAAAATTTACGTGCACTCCCTGACGTGAAAGGTTAAGTTACATCTTTGTCACTGGCCAAATAATAGGAAACATAAAACACATACCATATCTTTTGTGCTTTCCTAAAAGTACACAACACTCAGTCATTATAAACAAATAGTGAACACATAACATTTAGCTTCTAAATCTAAGCCAGATCTTGGTAATTAATGAGACATGAAATGCTTAATGCATGTAAGCTTCTGGTCATTACCCAAATAATAAAACATGGCATTGATACTTGACAGTACTGTACATATAATCCTGGACGGCCAGCCATCAGGCATAAAATGAAACAACATTTGTATTTAAACTCATGTAACATTTTGATAATTAGCCAGGTCCGGCTAGCCAAGAACTGTTCCTCATATGCAGTGAGTCTTTGATATACGAAAGGGATTGGGACCCAAAAAAACTCGTAATTCAAAATTTCATATATTGGAACGATTTTCCCCACTGAAATATGCGCAGAAATGGGGAGATGCATCCCAGGACCCCATTGGACCCCCCACCTAAACTTTACCCCCCCATTTAGAAGTAAGTAATAGCTGTATACAATTGTAGAGAAGGAGGTGGCCATTTTCTTGTACATCTCCTTTTTCTTGGTCACAGTCCCAATAGTGGAAGCTGCAAGGCCTAAAGCACGCCCAGTCTCCAACACTGCCTGTCCCTCCTCGTGGCGTCTTATAATTTCCAATTTCCTTTCCAGAGTTAGAGTATGGTGCCGCTTCTTCTTTGTAGCGGGCTCCCCCAATCCTGGAGAGATGATGCAGGGTGCTTGGGAGGCTTGGTGAAACAATATGAAAAGGTGAAGAGCGGCGAAAATATCGTCATGTATTGCGAAGCTGCTAGGGGAGGAGGGACGTGGACTCAACTGAGAGTGAGAAGTGATGAAAATTTGTTTACCAGTGAGGGGTTAGTTCGTTTTCTGTCGGCAAGCGAGCACAGCATTATGCACAGCGCCCATTTTGAATTTTTCATATAGTATTCCGTTAATCCCTTCATAGCTCCCGGCCTTGAACAACACTTTACTGTTTCGGTGTCAGTGACGTTGAGTTAAGGCGATCTATAAAAAACTGAACAATTATGTGAAGGGAACGAAGATCATTGGTGTGTTTACACGACCCTGCTCTACCATCCCAAGCAGTCACTTGACTCCAGATTTATCCGCCGATGTTTACATGCTTATGTTACATGAGCCCTAATTTTGAGTAAGTTTTTTTTTTTTCAGCAAGAGAACATAATTTACCACCCTCAAAATAGTAAGAAAAATATAGAAGACAAACTAGAGGAATGTGAACTGAATTGGTAAGGTCTTAAGGCTGTATGCTTACACAAAAGATTATGGGTTGCTCAAATTTAGGAGATGATATGGAACAAAAATGTTTCCTAATCAGAAAAAAAAATTACTCTTTCCTCCCACATGTTCTTGTAGGTTAGAATTCAGTTCCACATTCTTTGTTCGGTATTGCTCTTCCCAATGTATTTCGGACTGACCGAGCACAGTTATTTCTGCTCCTTAAAGACAGTGTACATTTGCTGCTTATTCGTTTGTTCATTTTTATGTGTGTGTGTGTAAGAGAGAGGACTGATCGTTTTGTTTCGTTTTTAAAGGCTCCAACATGCTTGGATGCGTCGGCCTTGGTCACTTAATGGCGGCTCTCCATGCTGCACGATCCATTGCAGCCTCCCTGTTCAGTCCCTTAACCCTAAGGTCACACTTAATGACCTCGTCCCATGTCTTTCTCGGTCTGCCCCTCATAACCCCATCCCCAATATTAATGCTTCTCACCTTCCTCACCCAATTATCATCCCCCATCCTCTCCACATGTCCAAACCATCCCAATCTACTTCTCCTCATCACAACACCAACACACTCCAGTCCCATCCTACCTCTCAACTCTTCCACCGTAAACCCAGCCCCCCCAGACCTTGGACACAGGGATGCACTACACATCCACCTAATCATTGTCATTTCTGTACGTCTGAGCTGGCGAATATCCTCTCCCTCACTGCACAGGTCTCACTACCGTACAGCAATACACTTCTAACACATGCTGCATACAAAGACCCCTTAGCACATAGAGAGAGTCCTCTCAATGTCAGGAGAGGCAAGAGCTCCCTGAACTTCTTCCAACCACTTCTCACCCTAGCCACAGAGCTAGCTCCAGTCCCACCTCCAGCACACAACATGTCTCCCAAATAACAAAACTCTTCCACACACTCAAGAGATTCACCAGCAAGTTCAATTCTTTCACGTCTGACAATCTCCGCCTGCTCTCCCTGACACGCCGTACACATAAAATCAGCATTATCTTGCAGTCTACCTCTGATACCACCACATCTCTTATGCACCCATTTATCACAAACACCGCACAAGATGGAATTACTTCCCACGCCCCTGTGGCAAACTGCACATGGCCACTCTCCCTCGTCTTTGACAGTGCCGCCACAACCCTAGATATCATCAATTTTGTTTTATCTGCATTTACCCTTAAGCCCTTGTGCTCCATACCATCTCTCCACTTCCTAAACCTTTCCTCCGCCTCCCTTTCATTCTCTGCCATCAACACCAAATTATCAGCATACAGCAACTCCCATGGGAGTCCGTTTCTAAAGTCATGTGAAAGGGCTTCAAGTACCATGATAAACAACATGGGACTCAAAACTGACCCCTGATGCACACCAACATTCACGGAAAACTCATCACTCAAATCTCCATTCACTCTTACCTGGGTGTGAACACCCACATCAATAACCAGCCATAACCACCCTAACCAGCCATTCCTTCAAGCCAAGCTTTCTCATTGCCCACTTCACCACCTCCCTAGGGACTCTGTCAAAGGCTTTTTCCAAATAAACAAAAACAGAACAAAATAAAGATCCCTTTTCCTACCAATATATTTTTCCTGAAGCTGTCGAACAATGAATATAGCATCAGTGATCCCCTTACCTGGCATAAACCCAAACTGCATCTCATCAATATTCACTCTTTCTCTAATCATACCTTCTAAAACTCTCTCCATTACCTTCATTATCTGATCTAAAAGCATTATACCTCTATAATTTCCTCTTTCCAGGGCATCACCCTTCCCTTTATACACATTTACAATTACACTCTTCAGCCAATCATCTGGGACAACACACTCATAAATAATCCTATTTATCAGGTCAGTGACTAACCTTACCCCTGTATCGCCTGAGGCCTTCAACATTTCGGCAGTCAACCCAGACACACCTGCTGCCTTCCCCACCTTCATGCTGCCTATTGCCTCACTCACAGTAGCAGCATCAATCAAAGGCCAAGGGCCAGACACTGGATCTGCTGGCTCCAAACCTTCCCTGTCCCAGTCAAACTCCTCATTCAACAACCGGTTATAATGCTCTCTCCATGCATCTTTAATATCCTCACTGTTCACCACTACCCTTCCTTCATCATTCTTCACACACTGCTCACCTATGATATCCCGATTATCCCTCTTCACCTGACCTGCCACCCTAAATATATTTTTCCTTTCCCCATGATTTAGGTTATCAAGTAATTGTCTCTGTGACTCAGACTTTGCCCTGTATATCTCTCTTCTAGCCCTAGGCTTGGCAGCCAAATATTCCTCTTTGCTACCACGCTTCTTCCATTCCCGGAAAAGCCTTCTTTTCTCCTTAACTGCAGCTTGTACACCCTCATCCCACCACCAAGTTACTTTATGTCTTGGTGGTTCTCTTGTCCAACGACATGTTACATCAGTAACTCTCAAGAGATTGTTCATGAGGGCTCTGTACTGTTCATTAACACCTCTGTCTACAGCTCCCTGTTCAGCCACCACTCTCCTCAACTCGCTATAGAAGGCATCTTTGACTACTTGGTTTTTCAGCTTCCATATTTTCCTCCTAGCTACATAAGTCCCCTCTTTCATCACTTGTTCTTTAAGCACCATATCACAAATCAATAGTTTGTGCTGCTGCACACACTCCTCACTTCCTATAACTTTAACATCCCTCGCTAACCTCCTATTGGCCCTCCTAACCAGAAAATAATCTATCTGACTGCTATTTCCCCCAGACTCATACTTAATTAACCTACTGTCTCTTTTCCGAAAATATGTGTTGCACACAATCATGTCCGTTGCCTCCCTAAACTCGAGTATCCTTTCCCCTTCTGCATTCCTTATACCATACGCACATCCCCCATGCACTCCTTCATAACCTTGTATTGCTTCACCTACATGACCATTTAATTCCCCTCCTAAAACCACTATCTCATCATCCCGCATACCACCCACTACACGTATTAAATCATCCCAAAATCTATCTTTCTCTGCTTCATCCAATCCTGCCTGTGGAGCTTATGCCGATATAATCGCAGCTATCTTTCTACCGAACAGAATTTTCACTACCAATATCCTATCGCATACTCTCATAACATTTATAACATATTCCACCCATTTTTCCACAACCATCACACCAACACCTCCATATCCGTCTGTCCCCCCCCCCCCTGCCAAAACAACTTATAGCAACAGCCCTTCCCAACAATCTTTCTGGCTGATCCACCTCTGTACCGAACTTCCTGTAAACACGCCACATCCACCCACCTCCTACTGAATCCCTCAACGACTTCCCCTGCTCTTCCCCTCAACCTTCCCATATTCCATGAACCCACCCTCATCCCCCCGGGTGATTTACTGTCCTCAGGCTTGCTTTGAAACTTGTTCTTGTGTTTTGTCATTTTCAGTATTAATAAAGGGGGATAGATATACCACAGGCCTGACTCACTGCACGGTCCCAGGTTCAGGCAATGGATCTGGGACCCCTAGCCTACCAGCTTGCCAGTGGCTGTGGTAGTGGCCTCGGGGCACCCTGCCAGGACAGCTGTAGGGACACCCTCCAAGCGCGCCTTAGCACTGCAACTATCCCGCCATTATACACCCACTGATAGGGCAGCCTCCTGGGGCGCTACTCCCAGGTTCGGGCCCCTCTCTGTTGGGCGGAAGTGGCAGCCTGGGAACCGCAATGCCCTGTACCCTCTAGCACAGGCCTGAGCCCCATCTCGCCCTGGACCCACGATCTATGCTGGCGGAACCCACGCCATGCCTCCCCCCAGAAGTCTGCCACTAGGTAGTGGGGGCAAAGTTTTCTGGCCGCATGCTCTTGCTGGCGCCAACCCCTGTAACATAGTGAGATACGTTGTGTGAAATGTAAAGTGCATGTGGTGTAATGCATAAGATAGTTAGAGGAAATGTTTGGAAGAGTAAGTTGGTCTACTCTCCATGTTACTGTCACACTGAAAAGGTCAGCAAAGGGGGATGGTTAGATAGCAAGTGAAACAGGAGCTCCAGCTCTCCCTGTCACCAGCATTCCCATTCCCCTCGGGAGTACCACCCTATTCGGCCCATGCTACGGCCTCCTCCTAGCAAGAGGAAATGTTTGGAAGAGTAAGTTGGTCTACTCTCCATGTTACTGTCACACTGAAAAGGTCAGCAAAGGGGGATGGTTAGATAGCAAGTGAAACAGGAGCTCCAGCTCTCCCTGTCACCAGCATTCCCATTCCCCTCGGGAGTACCACCCTATTCGGCCCATGCTACGGCCTCCTCCTAGCAAAACTGATACACACAATAATGTATTCCATTATCGCTTTCATAGCTGCTGGCCTTGAACAATGCATTCCTGTACTAATGTCAGTGATGTTGAGTTAGGGTGAGCTATAAAAAACTGAGCAATTATGGGAAGGGAACGAAGGTCACTGGTGTGTTAACACGACCCTACTCTACCATCCCAAACAGTCAGGCGTTCACAGTTCACTTCATCCCAGATGTTTTCGTTGATGTTTACATGCTAATGTAGTACGCATCCTAATTTTATTTATTCTTTCACGAATCATAGCAAATCACAGGACGAGTTTGGGGGGGGGGGGGAAGCAGGTGTGCCAGACAAGTCTTTTCACATATGTAAGAAAAAGAAATTGATTTTAGAACTTTGAAAAAATGGTCCAGAGACCGACCACGGGAGCACGCAAATTTCTGAACCCACAGCCACTGAGGGGGCTAAACATACACTTTACTTTAAGCAGTAAAAGCACCTTACCAAATCAGTTCTTCTTGATAGTTTGTTATATTTTTCAGATTATTTCTGGGTTGGTAAATAAACGTTTGTTGTTAAATGTGTTTTCCCATCGTTTTTAGCTGTTCTGGTGTGGCAGCTCTTGTTTATATCATTAACATAATGATGGAAAGGACTGTTCTTCCCTAAGTTTTTAACGAAACCTGGCCTAACTAAGCTTATTTATATCTAATAATTTAACCTAACCTAACCTTCAGTTGGGAAATTGGGAAACGATATCCATCTTTGAGCACGTTGAGTTTCTTCCACTGTGCTGGAAACAGTCGTAAGGGAAAGTGACGATAATAACAGGGAGGAAATTTTTCAGCAAGAAAAAGTAATTTGCCAACCTGACAGTTGTCAGGAAAATATAGAAACAAGCTGGAGCATTATGAAATGAATTGGTAAGGTCTTTCTGCTGCTTCAAGTGTTCGTTTACCGTTAAATAAATCAATCTAACAGTACTTGTGTCTTGTTTCTGCTGGATTAATCTTGATACCAGACTATTCAGGCACCCCTTCACACCATATACTGTAGTCTGGATAATCAGGCTATCTCTATTTCCTTTCTAATCGATTTTCGTATCATTGAGACAGATATTTTCATACTGTGAAATTTGTCCTATATTCATCGCTTTCGTACCATCGAAAATTTGTACTTCGGGTTTTCGTATTTCGAAGACTCACTGTCTCTTGAGAAATTATCTGTAGTAGCAAAGAGATAGTATTATTGTAAGATAAGGGTAACTTAAGTAAGTCAACCGTGACAACATCCCACAGTTGGTTAGGTACAGGATATTTCAAAGTAGGTGCAAGTGCCAACGTGTAACATTTGTGTGTCACACGTGACTCGCATCTATGTGATTGTGTATGTCTTTGCTTAACGATGGCTAGTAGTATAACATCCGGTCTTATCTGACCATCCTGTCTTTGTCAGGATGTCCTGCATGTGGACTATCGTGTATTGTCCTTAACCCCTAAAAGACAGGCATCAGAATGTTTTGACTTACACTCAGGATGGGCATAATCGGCGGGTACAATATGGTGGGGGGTTAGTGGGTGGTGGTGGTTGGGAGTGGAAGGGGTGGGGGGGTTGTGGGGTGGTGCAGGGGTGTGGGCTGGGTGGTTTGGGGAGGTGGGGGTGGATGTGGGGGGCAGGGTGGGAATGGGGGTGGGGAGGGGGGGTGAGGTTGTGGGCAGAGGGGTGGGGGGGTATGGGGTAGGGGTAGCAGTGGGGGTTGGAGGGGTAGGATGGTTTGGGGGGTGGGTGGGAGGGGGGCTAGTAGGTAGGGGGTTGAGGATGGTTGGGGTAGGTGGTGGGGGGATTTTGGGGGAGTGAGAGATGGTTGGGGGATGAGGGGAATAGTGGGGATGTAGGGATGGGTGGTGGGGGGCAGGGGGGTGGGTGGTAGGGGGCAGGGGGTGGTGGGATGGTGAGGGTTAGGGGTGGTAGGGGCTGATGGGGATGGTTGGGGGGCTGTGGAGAGAGTTGGGGGTGGGAGGGTAGGGGTGGTGGGGGGGTGAGGGTGGGGGATGGTGTGTGGGTGTGGTGGTAGGGGGGTGGGGGGGTCTGACAGCATATGCAGACACCCGTCTTTTTGGCCTTAGTACTCATGGACAGCATATGCGGACACCTGTTTTTTAGGGGTTAAAATGTGAGGTATCATGTCATTAGGTACCACAAGTTGTCTCTTATTTCTTCTGTGATGTGGTTGACCTGGATTGATCCTATGTAAGGTATTGTCAACAACTGTGAATTGTTCGAGTGGTATGTGAAGCTTGGGTAATTGTATATCCTCGCCACTCTCCAGCTTGTATATAACTTTAGACCACATTAGATCAAGTGTCTGTGCTTTTGAGATTTAGTCATGGTTGGGGATTTTTTCGCTTAGACTAATGTTGCGACCTGAGCTGTTGTCAAGTTCCTACTTGAGGCGTCCGTGGCTAAATTTATTTTGCCTTGTATATAGTGAATATGGACATTATAATTTTCATCCATCCATTTCCATCTTGCTCTCCTCCCAGAGAGGAGTTTTTCTTGGAACATGCCCACATGTGGTTTCTATCTATCTATCTATTCCCAGACACCTCAATCCCATTTGGGGTGGCCACAAACAAACCGCCTCCAAGTCGCCCTGTTCCCCGCCATTTCACTGCCCTGCTCCCAGCTCACACCCCCATCTCTCATATACCTCTCCACCCCATCCCTCCATCTCATCCTCGGCCTCCCCCTCCCTCTTCCCCCCTCCACCTCACTCACATACACTCTCTTCGTCAGTCTTTCACCCTCCATCCTCTCCACATGGCCAAACCACCTCAGTGTGTTCCTCATAACGCTTCCTATCACATCCACATCCACACCACAACGCTCTTTATATCCTCATTCGTCAGCCTGTCTCTCCATGTGACTCCACAGGCTCCTCTTAAATAACTCATTTCTACTGCTCTCACTCTTGACTTGTGTCCTTCCAACAACGTCCAAGCTTCACTTCCATTCGTTAGAGTTGGTATCACAATACTGTCATGTAGTAACTTTTTCACTTCCATGCTCACTTCCCTGTTTCTTATCACTGCTTTCAAAGAACCAGCAACCTTTCTTCCCTGCTGTACCCTTTCAATCACTTCACCCTCCAAACCTCCATCCTTACTCATCACACTACCCAAGTACTTAAACGTACTCACATTTTCCAATTCCTCACCATCCAACCTCGCTGTACATTCACTGACTTCACCTCTCTCAAAGACCATCACTTTACTCTTCCTTACATTCACCTTTAGATTCCGTTTCTTACACACACTCCCAAACTCATCCACCAAGCCTTGCAGCTCCCCTTCGTCTTCACTCAACAACACAGTATCATCTGCAAACAACAGTACAGGGAGTTTCCAAACACTATCCTCTCTCACTAGGGCCACTCCAACATCCACTACCCGGCCTTGTACCTCTTTTATTACCTCATCCATGTACAGGTTGAACAACCATGGAGACATGACACATCCCTGTTTCAACCCAACTTTCAAAGAGAAAAATTCACTTAGTTCACCATCCACACGCACTGCAGCCTTCGCACAATCATACATACTCTTCACAGCATTCAACAACTTCCCATCTACTCCATATATTCTTAACACTTTCTACAATCCTTGTCAATCCACCCTGTCATATGCTTTCTCCAAATCCTTAAAAGCCGCATACAACTTCTTTCCCTTCTCTAGAAACTTTTCCACTAAAGATCTAAGAATGAATATCTGATCTACACAACCTCTTCCCTTCCTAAAGCCTCCCTGTTCTTCTCCAACTAATTTCTCTGTTCTTTCTCTAACTCTGTCAATAAGTATCCTACCATACACTTTTCCTATTGTACTAAGAAGACAAATGCCCCTATGATTACCACACACTTCTTTTTCCCCTTTTCCTTTGTACAAGGGAATAATTATACCTGACTTCCAATCCTCCGGGACTCTACCTTCCTCCCAGGCCAATCTGCACATCTTCCACATCCATTCTACTACTATCTCTCCCTCATGCTTCAGCATTTCACCACACACTCCATCAATTCCTGGGGCTTTCCCCAATATAACTTTCTTCACTGCTTCCACAACTTCTATCCTACTGATTTCTTCCTGTCTTCTCACCTCCCTCCTTCTCCCTGCCATTCCCCAGCCACTTATACTCGCATTACTTCCATCCTCAATGTTCAACAATTCCTTAAAGTGTTCTCTCCATCTGCTCACTTTTTCTCCCTTCTCCACTAGTAATCTACCATTTTTATCTTTCACTCCCCTGCTAACTTCACTTCCACCCTGTCTTACTCTTGTCACCTCTTTCCAGAACATTTTCTTACAGTCCCTCCACTTTACACTCAAATTCCTTCCAAATTCCTCATCCACTCTCTTCTTACTCTTTCTTACTAATCTTTTCACCTCTCTCTTTCTTTCTACATATAACTCTCTTTTCCGCCTTTCAACTTCTTCCACGCCCCTATTTCTCATCCATTCATTGTATGCTTTCTTCTTTTGTGCCACAGCCTGTCTCACCTCTTCAGTCCACCATGCTGTTCCTTGCACCCCCCTCCGTCTTCTCTTCCTTCCACACACCACATCACATGCTGCACATATTTCTTCTGTAAATATCCTACACACACCTTCCACGTCTCCCATCTGCTCCAATTCATATTTGCCCAATCGTTCCTCCACTTCTCTCTTATACTTTGCCTTTTTTTCATCCTCTCATCCTCTTGTTACCTTTCCCCTCTCCTTTGCAACTACTCCTTCCTCTCGTCTTTCCCGTCTTCTATTCCTCCATCTTACTTGAATCCTAATTCTGGCGACCACCAAGTAGTGGTCAGAAAGTCCACTCCCCCAACCTCTATAAGCTCTTGCATCCATTACACATCTTCGCATCCTTTCATCCACACACACATAATCAATCATTGCCTTCCTTTCATTCAGTTCACCACCCACCCTTCTCATCACTCGCCATGTATACCTGTGGATCATTTTATGGCTGAAGAGGGTATTGGCTATCACCAACCCCCTCCCAGCATAAATGTCCAATAACGCACTCCCATTCTCATCTATCTCAGCAGGCACACCCCACTCACCAACTATTCCATCCACCTTCACATTCCCAACTTTACCATTCATATCACCGATGAAAAACACTCTCTCATTCCTTCCAAACTTTTCCATGCACACTTCTACATTTGTCCAGAACTCTTCTCTCACTCTTCTAGCACACACCAAAAATTGTACATGTAAGTTTATCATTTAATTCATTAAATGTTGGCTTTTGTTCCATTCCCCATTGAAATACTGCTTGTTTTTTCAGTAGATGGAATAATGGTTCTGCAGTGTGAGAGATTTGTTGTATGAGTGATCTGTAATATGCTGCTAGTCCTAAAAACTGTCTTACTTCATCCACATTTGTGGGTTCAGGGAAATCCCTTATTGCTTGTAATTTCTTGTCTGAGATGTGCATGCCTTCTGCATCAAGCCTGTGGCCTAAGAATTTTATTTCCGTAAAGCAAAATTTGCATTTAGACAGCTTAATTTTCAAACCAGCATTGACTAACTTCTGTAGGAGCTGATTTAATTTCTATAAATGGTCATCTGTATGTGTGTTGCAATTATGATGTCATCCAAGTAAACAAAGATACCACTTCATTTATATACAAACTTACCCCTATATACTTTCTTCAGTTATCTGTATTAAGTCCATTACTAAGTACTAGAACCAACAGTAACAATTTTATATTGTGTACAGCAAGGTCGCCCTGAACGCATGGGTTTCATCCCAACCGTGGCGCTTTCGGCGCGAAACCGCGTAAATTTTAACTACTCCTTATTTTGCTCCCTAGACCCCCTAAATGTGGTGTTTTGTTGTTATCTGCCACTGGTAATCAATATGAAGCTCTTTAAGTGGTTAGAAGGTTTATTTAATGTTTTAACTTATAAATACAGTACTGCACAGCAAAACTTAACATCTATCTATCTATAGCCCGACACCCTAATCCCGCAAAGGATGGCCACAGACAAAACGCCTCCAAGTCACTCTGTCACCCACCATTTGACCACCGTCCCCCCAACTCACCCCCCCCCCTCCCTCGTATACCTCTCAACTCCATCCCTCCACCTCATCCTCGGTCTACCCCTCCCTCTCCCTCCCTCCACCTCACCTACATACACCCTCTTAGTCAGTCTTTCATTCTCCATTCTCTCCACATGTCCAAACCACCTCAGTGTATTTCTCCTAATCTTTTCAACCACATCCACATCTACCCCACAACGTTCCTTCACTTCTTCATTTGTCAACCTGTCCCTCCACGTCACTCCACATGCTCCTCTCAAGTAACTCATTTCCACTGCTCTCACTCTTGACTTGTTCCCCTCTTGCAAAGTCTACGCCTCGCTTCCATACGTCAGGGTAGGGATCACAATACCATCATGCAGTGAGTTCTTAACTTCCATACTCACCTCCCTATTTCTCATCACTGCTTTCAGTGTACCAACAACCTTTCTTCCCTGCTGTACCCTTTCACGTACTTCATCCCCCAATGTTCCATCCTTACTCATCACACTACCCAAGTACTTGAATGCACTCACATTCTCCATATCCTCACCATCCAACCTCACTGCACACTCTGTGACTTCATTCCTCTCAAACACCATAACTTTACTTTTGTTTACATTAACTTTCAGCTTCCTCCTCCTACACACTGTCCCAAATTCATTCACCAAACCTTGCAACTCCCATTCATCTTCACTCAACAATACTGTATCATCAGCAAACAGCAACACCGGAAGCTTCCAAATCTCATCCTCATTCATTAGGGCCACCCCCACATCCACTGCCCTACCTTGCACCTCCTTTACAACCCCATCCATATATATATTAAACAGCCATGGAGACATCACACACCCCTGTTTCAGTCCCACATTGAGGTCAAAGAACTCACTCAGCTCACCATCCACTCGCACCGTAGCCCTAGCTCCCTCGTACATACTCTTCACAGCACTCAACAATTTCCCCTCCACTCCATATATTCTTAATACCTTCCACATACCTTGCCTATCTATTCTGTCATAAGCTTTCTCCAAGTACATGAAGGCAGCATACACTTTCCTTCCCTTCTCTAGATACTTCTCCACTAAACATCTTAGAAAAAATATCTGATCTACACACCCTTTTCCCTTCCTAAATCCCCCTTGTTCTTCTCCAACTAGCTCCTCTGTCATATGCCTAACCCTATCAATGAGTATTCTACCATATATTTTAACAGTCACACTAAGAAGGCAAATACCCCTATGGTTACCACATACGTCTCTCTCCCCTTTTCCTTTGTACAGAGGAACAATTATACCTGATTTCCAGTCCTCTGGAACCCTTCACTCTTCCCAAGCCAATCGACACAACTTCCATATCCACTCCACAGCAATCTCACCCCCATACTTAAGCATTTCACCACACACTCCATCAATTCCTGGGGTCTTTCCCAGCTTAATCTTCTTCATCGCTTCCACTACTTCCGACCTACTGATCTCTTCCTCCCTCCTCTCATCTCTTCTTCCAGCCATTCCCCAACCACTTATACTCACACTGCTCTCACTCTCTACATTCAACAAATCCTCAAAGTGCTCCTTCCATCTCCTCAATTTCTCTCTCTTCTCCACCAACAATCTATTATTCCTATCTTTCACTCCCCTACTATTTCCCCTTTCACACTGCCTTACTTTCGTTACCTCCTTCCAAAACAATTTCTTACTCTCCCTCCATTTCACACTCAGATTCCTCCCAAACTCTTCATCCACTTTCTTCTTACTCTCCTTCACCAGTCTCTTAACCTCCCTTCTCCTGCTAACATATACCTCTCTCTTCTCTCTCTCATTTTCTCCCCTACCTCTACTCGCCAACCATTCACCATATGTCTTCTTCTTTTGTTCCACAGCTCGTTTCACCTCATCATTCCACCATGCTGTCCCTTGCACACCCTTGCATCTCCTCTTCACTCCACAAACCGCCTCACACGCTGCGCTTATCTCTTCCGTGAATATCTTACATACGTCTTCCATTCCTTCCATCTGCTCTAGCTCATACCTTCCCAATCTTTCTTCCACTATGCTCTTATACTCTGTCATTTTCTCACTATCTTGCAATTTCTCCACTCTTCTCACAGGAGCTGCTTCCTCCTGTCTTCCCCTTCGTCTCCTCAACCACTTTCTTTGCAGCTCTACCTTGGCCATCACTAAGTGATGGTCCGAGACTCCATTCCCCCACCCTCTCCACACCCTTGCATCCAACACTTGTCTTCTCATTCGCTCATCCACACACACGTAGTCTATCATTGCCTTTCGTTCAACAAGTTCACCATCCTTCCTCCTCATTACTCTCCATGTATACCTGTGGATCATCTCATGACGAAAGTAGGTGTTGGCTATTGCCAACCCCTTACCAGCACAGATGTCCACCAAAGCACTACCATTCCCATCTACTTCAGCTGGCACACCCCACTGACCAACCACTCCATCCACTCGTACATTCCCAACTTTGCCATTCATGTCTCCAATCAACAGCACTCTCTCGCTCTTCTCAAACTTGTCCATACATGCTTCTACTCTCGCCCAAAACTCATCTTTCACTCTTGCCACTCGATCCTCTGTTGGAGCATACACACATACAATCGCCCATGCTTGTATACCTACTTTCATCCTCACCCATACAATCCTTGCACCCACTGTTCCATACTCTCTTATATTCTCCTTCCACTTCTTGCTTATCATCAGACATACTCCCTCTCTTGCCCTCTCATTCTCACTGACTCCCGCACATATACCTACACCATATTCCCATTCTCTCACCCTTTTACCTTCTCATTTAGTTTCAGTCAATCCACATATATCCACTTTTGCATCCTCAAGCACCTGGACAATCTCTCTCTTTTTCACTTCATCATTCATTCCTCTCACATTCCATGTTCCCACCCTCAGAATGTCCTTTGTCCGTTCCTTAATCGTCAACGTATGGTCCGTCCGGGTCCGAGGCGCTTTATTTGCTTTTTTAGTTAGTTCGTTTTACGGGGTGGGGCACTAACCCACCACCAACCCTTTTAGTCGCCTCATATGACAAGCAGGGATACTGGGGGAGTATTCTTGAAACCCCCCTACCCCCAGAGGGTAAATAAAGGTTATGACAATTATGGGACTCGACCCGGGGCCTACTGTATAAATTTTCAGTCACTCACCTCACCCACCATACAAATACATAAACACAAGGCAACATTCCGACACCGATTGGTTTTGGGACAATTCGCCGTCACAATAATAACAAGACAATTCGCCGTCATTAATGAAGACAGCTTTGGATGACGCTAGAATACAATTCAAAGGCGACTGCAGCGAGGAAGAAACAAGTTAATTATTGACTAAAGGTGCAACTAGTAAATATTATCCAAAGCCTACGCTATTGAACATAGACTGATCGATCTCCCTGAAATATATTTATTAAAATTTTAATTAATAATAAGTATTGATTAATTAATAATAAGTATAGTATATTTATAGAATGACGGGGAATCGTCCAGGGTGCAAATTGTCCTAACGGGGAATCATCCATGTTTTGATGAGGAATTGTCTGATACAGAACTGACTTGACGGCGAATTGTCTCGTAAGCTGCCGATCATGGGTAATCATATAAATCAGATTAACTGGTTACAAGGCTTTATTTTATGCTTTAACTTTAAGTGCCTTAACTTACAAGTATGTACCAGAACAGTAAATATTTAACTTACAAATACAGTACAGTAGAACCTCTCTCATTCGGACTATATGGGGGGAAGGGTTGTCCGAATTAGCAGATTGTCCGGACCATCAGGGTAATCTCCAGTTCATACAAACTCTATCTACATATGGTATGTTTGTTAATTATTAACATATGTGGCATATGTCAACCCTATGTAACCGCAAAAGATGAAAGGCTACCGGTACTAAAATTACAAAACTAATCATGTAAAATAGTTTTGTATTGCATAATTTACAGGTAAGGCCATGACAAGTAACTAGCCTACATTTTAAATTGTAGTAAGGGACTAAGGCCCGTGTAGGCAAAAAAATAAATTAATTAATTAACTAATATTTGGAATAGAAATAAAACTTATGTAGGCAAAAAATACATTGTCATCTTTGGCATATTGATAACACTCATATGGGCAAGAAGCTAATGTTTCATGTACAAGTAAAGCACATTTAAGTACAAAAAATAACCTAGAGTAATCACTAAACACTGCAGAATATTCTGACCCATTTTTGTGTAAGCAAACTCCTCCTTTTAACACCTTTATTCATTACAGAAGCTACACTTGCATTAAGGGGCATGGTAAGGAGGATTAACTTCTGAAATACAGCGTAAAAATATAAATGGTTGGTGAACTAGTTGATGGAATGAATGCTAGCGTGTGTTTAAACAGGCGCCCATGTTGCGACCTAGCGTGATCCGAGACTAAACGAATGACGATCGCTTTCTGCGCCGATACTGAAAATGCCTTTAGAATTACTTTCAACATATTTTTGGAGCTTATTATTTTTAAATTTTGTCCAGATTAACAGAAGTCCGGATTAAAGGGGTCCGGACTAAAGAGGTTCTACTGTACTGTGGAAAAGCAGTACAGCAAATCTTTAATGAACAAATAAAGAAAGGCAATATTCCAACGCCTGTCAGGTAAACTGGTTATAAGACTATTTCTTGCTTTAATGTTATTTAATAGTACTTTAACTTGCATATTAAGTTAGCAGAACAGTAATGTAAATATTAAACTTACAAATACAGTACTATGGAAAAGCAGAACAGCAAATCATGTGATCTATCTATCTATTGCCACATGCCTCAATCCCGTTTGGGGTGGCCACAAACAAATCGCCTCCAAGTCGCCCTGTCCCCCGCCATTTCACTGCCTTGCTCCCAACTCACACCCCCTTCTCTCATATACCTCTCCACCCCATCCCTCCATCTCATCCTCGGCCTCCCCCTCCCTCTTCCCCCCTCCACCTCACTCACATACACTCTCTTCGTCAGTCTTTCACCCTCCATCCTCTCCACATGGCCAAACCACCTCAGTGTGTTCCTCATAACACTTCCTATCACATCCACATCCACACCACAACGCTCCTTTATATCCTCATTTGTCAGCCTGTCTCTCCATATGACTCCACAGGCTTCTCTTATATAACTCATTTCCACTGCTCTCACTCTTGACTTGTGTCCTTCCAACAACGTCCAAGCTTCACTTCCATACGTTAGAGTTGGTATCACAATACTGTCATGTAGTAACTTTTTCACTTCCATGCTCACTTCCCTGTTTCTTATCACTGCTTTCAAAGAACCAGCAACCTTTCTTCCCTGCTGTACCCTTTCAAGCACTTCACCCTCCAAACCTCCATCCTTACTCATCACACTACCCAAGTACTTAAACGTACTCACATTATCCAATTCCTCACCATCCAACCTCGCTGTACATTCACTGACTTCACCTCTCTCAAAGACCATCACTTTACTCTTCCTTACATTCACCTTTAGATTCCGTTTCTTACACACACTCCCAAACTCATCCACCAAGCCTTGCAGCTCCTCTTCGTCTTCACTCAACAACACAGTATCATCTGCAAACAACAATACAGGGAGTTTCCAAACACTATCCTCTCTTCCAGGGCCACTCCAACATCCACTACCCTGATTTGTACCTCTTTTATTACCCCATCCATGTACAGGTTGAACAATCATGAAGACATGACACATCTCTGTTTCAACCCAACTTTCAAAGAGAAAAATTCACTTAGTTCACCATCCACACGCACTGCAGCCTTCGCACCATCGTACATACTCTTCACAGCATTCAGCAACTTCCCATCTACTCCATATATTCTTAACACTTTCCACAATCCTTGTCTATCCACTCTATCATATGCTTTCTCCAAATCCATGAAAACCGCATACAACTTCTTTCCCTTCTCTAGAAACTTTTCCACTAAAGATCTAAGAATGAATATCTGATCTATACAACCTCTTCCCTTTCTAAAGCCTTCCTGTTCTTCTCCAACTAATTTCTCTGTTCTTTCTCTAACTCTGTCAATAAGTATCCTACCATACACTTTTCCTATTATACTAAGAAGACAAATGCCCCTATGATTACCACACACTTCTTTTTCCCCTTTTCCTTTGTACAAGGGAATAATTATACCTGACTTCCAATCCTCCGGGACTCTACCTTCCTCCCAGGCCAATCTGCACATCTTCCACATCCATTCTACTACTATCTCTCCCCCATGCTTCAGCATTTCACCACACACTCCATCAATTCCTGGGGCTTTCCCCAATTTAACTTTCTTCACTGCTTCCACAACTTCTATCCTACTGATTTCTTCCTGTCTTCTCACCTCCCTCCTTCTCCCTGCCATTCCCCAGCCACTTATACTCGCATTACTTCCATCCTCTATGTTCAACAATTCCTTAAAGTGTTCTCTCCATCTGCTCACTTTTTCTCCCTTCTCCACTAGTAATCTACCATTTTTATCTTTCACTCCCCTGCTAACTTCACTTCCACCCTGTCTTACTCTTGTCACCTCTTTCCAGAACATTTTCTTACAGTCCCTCCACTTTACACTCAAATCACCTCTTTCCAGAACATTTTCTTACAGTCCCTCCACTTTACACTCAAATTCCTTCCAAATTCCTCATCCACTCCCTTCTTACTCTTTCTTACTAATCTTTTCACCTCTCTCTTTCTTTCTACATATAACTCTCTCTTCCGCCTTTCAACTTCTTCCATGCCCCTACTTCTCATCCATTCATTGTATGCTATCTTCTTTTGTGCCACAGCCTGTCTCACCTCTTCAGTCCACCACGCTGTTCCTTGCACCCCCCTCCGTCTTCTCTTCCTTCCACACACCACATCACATGCTGGACATATTTCTTCTGTAAATATCCTACACACACCTTCCACATTTCCCATCTGCTCCAATTCATATTTGCCCAATCGTTCCTCCACTTCTCTCTTATACTTTGCCTTTTTCTCATCCTCTTGTAACCTTTCCACTCTCCTTTGCAACTCTCCTTCCTCTCGTCTTTCCCTTCTTCTATTCCCCCATCTTACTTGAATCCTAATTCTGGCGACCACCAAGTAGTGGTCAGAAAGTCCACTCCCCCAACCTCTATAAGCTCTTGCATCCATTACACATCTTCGCATCCTTTTATCCACACGCACATAATCAATCATTGCCTTCCTTTCATTCAGTTCACCACCCACCCTTCTCATCACTCGCCATGTATACCTGTGGATCATTTTATGGCTGAAGAGGGTATTGGCTATCACCAACCCCCTCCCAGCACAAATGTCCACTAACGCACTCCCATTCTCATCTATCTCAGCAGGCACACCCCACTCACCAACTATTCCATCCACCTTCACATTCCCAACTTTACCATTCATATCACCAATCAAAAACACTCTCTCATTCCTTCCAAACTTTTCCATGCACACTTCAACATTTGTCCAGAACTCTTCTCTCACTCTTCTAGCACACACCAAAAATTGTACATGTAAGTTTGTCATTTAATTCATTAAATGCTGGCTTTTGTTCCATTCCCTATTGAAATACTGTTTGTTTTTTCAGTAGATGGAATAATGGATCTGCAGTGTGAGAGATTTGTTGTATGAGTGATCTGTAATATGCTGCTAGTCCTAAAAACTGTCTTACTTCATCCACATTTGTGGGTTCAGGGAAATCCCTTATTGCTTGTAATTTCTTGTCTGAGATGTGCATGCCTTCTGCATCAAGCCTGTGGCCTAAGAATTTTATTTCCGTAAAGCAAAATTTGCATTTAGACAGTTTAATTTTCAAACCACCATTGACTAACTTGTGTAGGAGCTGATTTAATTTCTATAAATGGTCATCTGTATGTGTGTTGCAATTATGATGTCGTCCAAGTAAACAAAGATACCACTTCATTTATATACAAACTTACACATATATACCTTCTTCAGTTATCTGTATTAAGTCAATTACTAAGTACTAGAACCAACAGTAACAATTTTATAATGTGTACAGCAAGGTCGCCCTGAACGCATGGGTTTCATCCCAACCGTGGCGCTTTCGGCGCGAAACCGCGTAAATTTTAACTACTCCTTATTTTGCTCCCTAGACCCCCTAAATGTGGTGTTTTGTTGTTATCTGCCACTGGTAATCAATATGAAGCTCTTTAAGTGGTTAGAAGGTTTATTAAATGTTTTAACTTATAAATACAGTACTGCACAGCAAAACTTAACATACAAATACATAAACACAAGGCAACATTCCGACACCGATTGGTTTTGGGACTATTCGCCATCAAGTCAATTCGCCGTCACAATAATAACAAGACAATTTGCCGTCATTAATGAAGACAGCTTTGGGTGACGCTAGAGTATAAATCAAAGGTGACTGCAGCGAGGAAGAAACAAGTTAATTATTGACTAAAGGTGCAACTAGTAATTGTTATCCAAAGCCTACGCTATTGAACATAGACTGATCGATCTCTCTGAAATATAGTTATTACAATTTTAATTAATAATAAGTATTGATTAATTAATAATAAGTATAGTATAGTTATAGAATGACGGGGAATCGTCCAGGGTGCAAATTGTCTTGACGGGGAATCATCCATGTTTTGATGAGGAATTGTCTGATGCAGAACTGACTTGACGGCGAATTGTCTCGTAAGCTGCCGATCATGGGTAATCATATAAATCAGATTAACTGGTTACAAGGCTTTATTTTATGCTTTAACTTTAAGTGCCTTAACTTACAAGTATGTACCAGAACAGTAAATATTTAACTTACAAATACAGTACTGTGGAAGAGCAGTACAGCAAATCTTTAATGAACAAATAAAGAAAGGCAATATTCCGACGCCTGTCAGGTAAACTGGTTATAAGACTTTATTTCTTGCTTTAACGTTATTTAATAGTGTACTTTAACTTGCATATTAACTTAGCAGAACAGTAATGTAAATATTTAACTTACAAATACAGTACTATGGAAAAGCAGAACAGCAAATCATGTGATCTATCTATCTATCTATCTATTGCCAGATACCTCAATCCCATTTGGGGTGGCCACAAACAAATCGCCTCCAAGTCGCCCTGTCCCCCGCCATTTCACTGCCCTGCTCCCAACTCACACCCCCTTCTCTCATATACCTCTCCACCCCATCCCTCCATCTCATCCTCGGCCTCCCCCTCCTTCTTCCCCCCTCCACCTCACTCACATACACTCTCTTCGTCAGTCTTTCACCCTCCATCCTCTCCACATGGCCAAACCACCTCAGTGTGTTCCTCATAACACTTCCTATCACATCCACACCATAACGCTCCTTTATATCCTCATTCATCAGCCTGTCTCTCCATGTGACTCCACAGGCTCCTCTTAAATAACTCATTTCCACTGTTCTCACTCTTGACTTGTGTCCTTCCAACAACGTCCAAGCTTCACTTCCATACATTAGAGTTGGTATCACAATACTGTCATGTAGTAACTTTTTCACTTCCATGCTCACTTCCCTGTTTCTTATCACTGCTTTCAAAGAACCAGCAACCTTTCTTCCCTGCTGTACCCTTTCAAGCACTTCACTCTCCAAACCTCCATCCTTACTCATCACACTACCCAAGTACTTAAACGTACTCACATTATCCAATTCCTCACCATCCAACCTCGCTGTACATTCACTGACTTCACCTCTCTCAAAGACCATCACTTTACTCTTCCCTACATTCACCTTTAGATTCTGTTTATTCCACACTCTCTCAAACTCATCCACCAAGCCTTGCAGCTCCCCTTCGTCTTCACTCAACAACACAGTATCATCTGCAAACAACAGTACAGGGAGTTTCCAAACACTATCCTCTCTCACCAGGGCCACTCCAACATCCACTACCCTGCCTTGTACCTCTTTTATTACCCCATCCATGTACAGGTTGAACAACCATGGAGACATGACACATCCCTGTTTCAACCCAACTTTCAAAGAGAAAAATTCACTTAGTTCACCATCCACACGCACTGCAGCCTTCGCACCATCGTACATACTCTTCACAGCATTCAACAACTTCCCATCTACTCCATATATTCTTAACACTTTCCACAATCCTTGTCTATCCACCCTGTCATATGCTTTCTCCAAATCCATGAAAGCCGCATACAACTTCTTTCCCTTCTCTAGAAACTTTTCCACTAAAGATCTAAGAATGAATATCTGATCTACACAACCTCTTCCCTTCCTAAAGCCTCCCTGTTCTTCTCCAACTAATTTCTCTGTTCTTTCTCTAACTCTGTCAATAAGTATCCTACCATACACTTTTCTTATTATACTAAGAAGACAAATGCCCCTATGCTTACCACACACTTCTTTTTCCCCTTTTCCTTTGTACAAGGGAATAATTATACCTGACTTCCAATCCTCAGGGACTCTACCTTCCTCCCAGGCCAATCTGCACATCTTCCACATCTATTCTACTACTGTCTCTCCCGCATGCTTCAGCATTTCACCACACAGTCCATCAATTCCTGGGGCTTTCCCCAATTTAACTTTCTTCATTGCTTCCACAACTTCTATCCTACTGATTTCTTCCTGTCTTCTCACCTCCCTCCTTCTCCCTGCCATTCCCCAGCCACTTATACTCGCATTACTTCCATCCTCTATGTTCAACAATTCCTTAAAGTGTTCTCTCCATGTGTTCACTTTTTCTCCCTTCTCCACTAGTAATCTACCATTTTTATCTTTCACTGCCCTGCTAACTTCACTTCCACCCTGTCATCGAAACAAACCATGTCTGCTGCACTGATGATTGAGGGTTTGGCCTTTCAAAGGCCTCTCTTGCGTAAATTTATGGTTTTCGTAATGGTTCTTTAATCTTATGTTATCTTATACGTATCCCACCACTTACCGTGTATAATTGTGAGGGCGTTTGGTGAGAATGTGTTCGGGGCGAGCTTACTGTGTATATCTGTATCTATATATCTACCTATGTACAGTAACTTCTCAAATAACGCGAGGGTTATGTTCCTGGAGAGGTCGCGTTATCTAAAAACGCGTTATTTAAACATAATTTTCCTATAAGAATCTATCTATCAATCTATTGCCAGACGCGTCAATCCCGTTCAGCATGGCCACAAACAAACCACCTCCACGTTGCCCTTTCCCCTGCAATTTCATTGCCCTGCTCCCAACTCACACCCCCCTCTCTCATATAGCTCTCCACCCTATCCTTCCCACTCCCCCCCTCCACCTCACTTACATACACTCTCTTCGTCAGTCTTTCACCCTCCATCCTCTCCACATGGCCAAACCACCTCAGTGTATTCCTCCTAACGCTTCATATCACATCCACATCCACACCACAATGCTCCTTTATATCCTCATTTGTCAGTCTGTCTCTCCATGTAACTTCACAGGCTCGTATTTCCACTGCTCTCACTCTTGACTTGTGTCCCTCCAACAATGTCCAAGCTTCACCGCCATATGTTAGAGTTGGTGTCACAATACTGTCATGTAGTAACTTTTTCACTTCCATGCTCACTTTCCTGTTTCTTATCACTGCTTTCAAGGAAGCAGCAACCTTTCTTCCTTGTTGTACCCTTTCAAGCACTTCACCCTCCAAACCTCCATCCTTACTTATCACACTACCCAAGTACTTAAATGTACTCACATTTTCCATTTCCTCACCATCCAACCTCACTGTTCATTCACTGACTTCACCTCTCTCAAAGACCATCACTTTACTCTTCCCTACATTCACCTTTAGATTCCATTTACTCTCCCAAACTCATCCGCCAAGCCTTGCAGCTCTTAGTATTAATTAAACTAAAGCAAAACCAAATATTCCCTTTATCAGTGTAAATATGTTAAACCCACATCTTCTTTTCATGTGAGGCATTCCATCCTCAAGACACGTCATCTACCACGCAGACCCAGTTTAGGTCAATGGAACTTTCCAAAGCAATTACATGTATTTACAATATAGTTGTCCACGAGGGTTAAATGCAATAGCATTTGATTTTTTAATAATACCCCCTGGGGGTAGGGTTTTTTTTCAAGAATACTCCCCCAGTATCCCTGCTTGTCGTAAAAGGCGACTAAAAGGATTGGCGGAGGGTTAGTGCCCCTCCCCGGAAAACAACTAACTAAGAAAACAAACAATAAGCCTCAGACAAGGACTGACCAAAAGATGACGACCAAGGACCGGACAAAGGACATGATTATCGGAACATGGTATGTAAGGGGAGAGAATGATGAGGTGAAAGAGAGAGAGATTGTCCAGGTGCTTGAGGGTGCGAAATTGGATGTATGTGGAATAACTGAAACAAAATGGAGAGGAGAAAGTGTGAGAGAATGGGAGTATGGATGGGGTATATGTGCAGGAGTAAATGAGAATGAGAGGGCAAAGGAAAGAGTATGTATAGTTGTGAGTAAAAGATGGAAGAGGAGCATAAGACAGTATGGATCAGTTGGGTCTAGGATTGTGTGGGTAAAGTTGAAAGTTGGAATACAAATGTGGGCGATTGTGTGTGTGTATGCACCAACGCAAGATCGTGCTAGAAGAGTGAGAGAAGAGTTCTGGACAAATGTAGAAGTGTGCATGGAAAAGTTTGGAAGGAATGAGCGAGTGTTTTTGATTGGTGATATGAATGGTAAAGTTGGGAATGTGAAGGTGAGTGTTTTTGATTGGTGATATGAATGGTAAAGTTGGGAATGTGAAGGTGGATGGAATAGTTGGTGAGTGGGGTGTGCCTGCTGAGATAGATGAGAATGGGAGTGCGTTAGTGGACATTTGTGCTGAGAGGGGGTTGGTGATAGCCAATACCCTCTTCAGCCATAAAATGATCCACAGGTATACATGGCGAGTGATGAGAAGGGTGGGTGGTGAACTGAATGAAAGGAAGGCAATGATTGATTATGTGTGTGTGGATGAAAGGATGTGAAGATGTGTAATGGATGCAAGAGTTTATAGAGGATGGGGGAGTGGACTTTCTGACCACTACTTGGTGGTGGCCAGAATTAGATTTCAAGTAAGATGGAGGAATAGAAGAAAGGAAAGACGAGAGGAAGGAGTAGTGGCAAGGAGAGTGGAAAGGTTAGATGAGGATGAGAAAAAGGCAAAGTATAAGAGAGAAGTGGAGGAACGATTGGGCAATTATGAATTGGAGCAGATGGGAGACGTGGAAGGTGTGTGTAGGATATTTACAGAAGAAATATGGGCAGCATGTGATGTGGTGTGTGGAAGGAAGAGAAGACAGAGGGGGGTGCAAGGAACAGCGTGGTGGACTGAAGAGGTGAAACAGGCTGTGGCACAAAAGAAGAGAGCATACAATGAATGGATGAGAAATAGGAGCGTGGAAGAAGTTCAGAGGCGGAAGAGAGAGTTATATGTAGAAAGAAAGAGAGAGGTGAAAAGATTAGTAAGAGAAAGTAAGAAGAGAGTGGATGACGAATTTGGAAGGAATTTGAGTGTAAGGTGGAGGGACTGTAAGAAAATGTTCTGGAGAGAGGTGAAAAGAGTAAGACAGGGTGGAAGTGAAGTTAGCAGGGGAGTGAAAGATAAAAATGGTAGATTACTAGTGGAGAAGAGAGAAAAAGTGAACAGATGGAGAGAACACTTTAAGGAATTGTTGAACGTAGAGGATGGAAGTAATGCGAGTATAAGTGGCTGGGGAATGGCTGGGAGAAGGAGGGAAGTGAGAAGACAGGAAGAAATCAGTAGGATAGAAGTTGTGGAAGCAGTGAAGAAAGTTAAATCGGGGAAAGCCCCAGGAATTGATGGTGTGTGGTGAAATGCTGAAGCATGGGGGAGAGATAGTAGTAGAATGGCTGTGGAAGATGTGCAGATTGGCCTGGGAGGAAGGTAGAGTCCCGGAGGATTGGAAGTCAGGTTATTATTCCCTTGTACAAAGGAAAAGGGGAAAAAGAAGTGTGTGGTAATCATAGGGACATTTGTCTTCTTAGTATAATAGGAAAAGTGTATGGTAGGATACTTATTGACAGAGTTAGAGAAAGAACAGAGAAATTAGTTGGAGGAGAACAGGGAGGCTTTAGGAAGGGAAGAGGTTGTGTAGATCAGATATTCATTCATAGATCTTTAGTGGAAAAGTTTCTAGAGAAGGGAAAGAAGTTGTATGCGGCTTTCATGGATTTGGAGAAAGCATATGACAGGGTGGATAGACAAGGATTGTGGAAAGTGTTAAGAATATATGGAGTAGATAGGAAGTTGTTGAATGCTGTGAAGAGTATGTACGATGGTGCGAAGGCTGCAGTGCGTATGGATGGTGAACTAAGTGAATTTTTCTCTTTGAAAGTTGGGTTGAAACAGGGATGTGTCATGTCTCCATGGTTGTTCAATCTGTACATGGATGGGGTAATAAAAGAGGTACAAGGTAGGGTAGTGGATGTTGGAGTGTCCCTGGTGAGAGAGGATAGTGTTTGGAAACTCCCTGTACTGTTGTTTGCAGATGATACTGTGTTGTTGAGTGAAGACGAAGGGGAGCTGCAAGGCTTGGTGGATGAGTTTGGGAGTGTGTAAGAAACGGAATCTAAAGGTGAATGTAGGGAAGAGTAAAGTGATGGTCTTTGAGAGAGGTGAAGTCAGTGAATGTACATCGAAGTTGGATGGTGAGGAATTGGAAAATGTGAGTACGTTTAAGTACTTGGGTAGTGTGATGAGTAAGGATGGAGGTTTGGAGGGTGAACTGCTTGAAAGGGTACAGCAGGGAAGAAAGGTTGCTGGTTCTTTGAAAGCAGTGATAAGAAACAGGGAAGTGAGCATGGAAGTGAAAAAGTTACTACATGACAGTATTGTGATACCAACTCTAATGTATGGAAGTGAAGCTTGGACGTTGTTGGAAGGACACAAGTCAAGAGTGAGAGCAGTGGAAATGAGTTATTTAAGAGGAGCCTGTGGAGTCACATGGAGAGACAGGCTGACGAATGAGAATATAAAGGAGCGTTGTGGTGTTGATGTGGATGTGATAGGAAGCGTTATGAGGAACACACTCAGGTGGTTTGGCCATGTGGAGAGGATGGAGGGTGAAAGACTGATGAAGAGAGTGTATGTGAGTGAGGTGGAGGGGGGAAGAGGGAGGGGGAGGCCGAGGATGAGATGGAGGGATGGGGTGGAGAGGTATATGAGAGAGGGGGGTGTGAGTTGGGAGCAGGGCAGTGAAATGGCGGGGGACAGGGCGACTTGGAGGCGATTTGTTTGTGGCCACTCCAAACGGGATTGAGGCGTCTGGCAATAGATAGATGGAATAATAAGACTTACTGAAGTGAACATGATCTCTGGGTTATAAAAACCACTTGAACAGTTGTTAACGATCTCCAGGTTTTCCTCTGCGTCTAACCAGGGATGAGAAGTTTAAAAAGTAATGAGCGCAACTGCTCTGGGGGAAAATATTTCTCACAGTTTTTGGGTCGGGTGAAATATGATACGCTGTATTATGTAATGTGACCCTTAGCCAGGAGTTCTCTCCATAGGTCTCGAGAACCTTGTGCTGCGGCCGTTCTAGATCGCGCTTCTTGATCCATTTGGTCTCCACCGTTCAGTGTCTCTGGGGTAACCGCTAACTCAAGGGGTACCAGCTTATCAATAGTTTTTATGCTGTTATGTCCCGTACATTTTATTGATACGAGTCTCAGCACCCCCTCTGCATCTGGGTGGATGGAGATTACATTAGCTAATGGCCACTGGGATCTTGGTTGTTCTGTTTCACTAAGACCACATCTCCTATGTTTATAACAGACTTGTTACTGGCAGCCTGAGCCCCATAAAATCTTCTTGTAGGCTCAAAAGATATTCTTCGCTCCAAGGTCTATTCCAAGTATCCAGTACCCTTTTCAGATGATGTCCCTCCCGCAGATGTTGTCCTAATTCATTTTTTTCTGTGGTGGGTTCATCTACCTCCCTCCATACAAGGCACTGGATGGAGCTTTCTGCCATATAACATATGAGCCGGTGTCAATGCCTCAATCAAAACGCTAGTGTCATCTATATAGGTTAGGGGTCTGTCATTAATCCTAGCTTCAGTTTCAGTTACCACTATTCTTAACTCTTCTCTTGTGATCTTAGTTCTGTGTAAGGTTTTCCTTAGGCAGTTCTTCACAGTACCAATCATTTGTTCAGCAAATCCATTATGCCATGGTGCTTTTGGAGCTATGAACTGCCAGGTACAATTTTGGATTCCCAGTGCCGACTTAACTTTTGGGTCATTCATCATATTTAAAAGTAGAGGTGCTGCTCCAACGAAATTGGTTCCGTTGTCGCTTATTAATTTATTAGGACAAGACCTTCTAGTGGCAAATCTTTTAAATACAATCAGAAATGTTTCTGAACTCAGATCTTCTGCCATTTCTAAATGGACTGCCCTTGTGTGGGTGCACGTAAACAGACATATATACATCTTATGGGGAGTTCCCTCACCTGTAACAGTAATAGCCCCAGTGTAATCAACTCCAGTTACTTTGAAGGGCCGACTTACATTTACCCTATCCCTTGGTAAGGCAGGTGGTCCTGGATAATCATATGGTCATTGTTCATATCTCCTACACATTATGCAACCTTTGAGATACTTGTTTATAACCTCTCTACCCTTAGGGATCCAATACCTTTCCCGGATTTGGGTCAAAGTCTGCGGCACACCTCCGTAAAGAGTTAAATCATGGGCTTCCTTTACAATTAACTGCACAAAATAACCCTTCTTAGGTAATAATATGGGGTGTCTAGTTTGGAGAGGCAAATCAGTCTTATTATTCGGCCCTGGCATCTGATTAGACCCTTTCCCTCTGAGAACAAGCCTAAATCTCTTATCAGCTTATTCTTGTTCACAGTGCCTTGGCCGGTCATATATCTCTCTGTAATAATTCCTTTGTAGCCTTTTCAGCCAATATTCCATGGGATCTAACTTCTGAAACCCCACTTTCTTACTGAAAAATTTAAAAACTAATTTAGTAGTGTTAATAAATTGTCTTATTGATGAGAATCTGTTAATGTCAGTTACTTCTGGCTCAGGTACTACAGGATCCAAGTTTATTACACTAACCTCAGCAATACTTTACTGTTTCTGCTCAGGCCAATCTTTAGTGATTAACCATTTAGGACCATTAAACCACAAGTTATCTTTGATCAGTCTCCTTACAGTCAAATCTCTCGAGAGGAGGTCAGCTGAGTTTTGTTTGGAGGATACATGCATAAATTTAAATTTGGAAGACAGCTCTTTAATAGTCTTCACTTTCTTGCGGACGAAAGGAATTTTACTGTCTTCCTTCCCTATCCAGTAAAGACAGATCTCACTGTCAGTCCATATATAGATAGTAATCCCCGTACTATCCGGACGCCCACTTTTCAGACATCCCCACTTACCGGACATTTTGGTCCCGGGATCCAATATTCCCAAAATGGGCCCAAAACCGCAAAAAATGTGAAAAAAAAAAATATATATATATATATCTGACACCCCCCCCCCCACCCCGTAATTTGAACTTGGCGTGGGCCAGCTGTGTTTTGGTGCATCGTTCTGCCATAGTCTGCTAGAGCGCCCCTGCATCCTCCCCACTTACCGTCCGTCTCTCGTTGTGTGTGCACGCTCGTTGTCATGGCCGCCCACGTGCTCGCTTTTGTGGTGGTGCCTTACTGCTGCAGGCTCTCCTGCTGCTCTCATGCCTCTTATTAGTGTGTGTGATGATGGCCCTGCTGCCTGAGAAGAGGAAGAGAGTGGTTTTGACTCTGGAGAAGAAGAGGGAGATATTGGGCAAGGTGGATGCGGGATGGTCTTCCTCACGCATCCTTCATGAATTCAACCAGGCCTGATCTACTTTGTTTGATATCAAGAGATCCCGAGACAAACTCATGCAGTACGCGGCTGACTTTTCGTCGAAAAGCAAACGCAACGTGGAGAGGAAAGTGATGTTTACTCCCAAGTATGCTGAAGTCGACCGGTCCACATTGATTTGGTATTGACAGCAACGTGCTGCTGGTGTGCTGGTGCGTGGCACGGAGCTGAAGGCTGCTGCTAAGTTCGCAAGGCTTCACGACGCCCTAGACTTCAAGGCATCCGAGGGTTGGCTCTTCGTGTTCAAGTTACGACATGGCCTTACCAACTGTGAGTTTCATGGCGAAGCTTAGGACGCCAACGAGGATGGAGTACAGGAGTATCAGCAGAAGGTGAAGCGCTTGATCGACAGGAGGGCCTCACTCTCGGTCAAGTCTACAACGCTGACGAAACTGGTTTATTCTATCGCTCTTGCCTATGAACACTCTAGCAGAGGAGATGGAGAAGCATGTACCTGGCCGCAAGCTTTCCAAGCAACGGATATCTGCTTTGTGGTGTGCCAATGCTAACAGCATGCACCGGCTTAAGCTCGTTATTGTTGGCCATGCAAAGCAGCCTCGATGTCTTCGTGGGGTGATGGATATCCTTCCTGCCGTCTGGTACCATTCCTTGAAGGCATGGTTCACTGCTCACATCTTCAAAGACTGGTTCCACCGCCGTTTCGTCGAGGAGGTCATCCATTACCAGATGGAGAAACTGGGAATCCCACACGACCAGGTAAAGGCCCTCCTTCTCCTTAACAATGCACCTGCTCACCCGTGTGACAAGGACTTGGCGGCTGAGAATGGCCGCATTACGTGCATGTTTCTCCCACCTAATACTACTACTCTCATCCAACCAATGGACCAAGGAGTGATCGTGGCAACGAAGAGGCTGTACCGAAGGTAAGTTCCTGGATGAGGTGATGGTTGTTCTCGAGGACGAGCGCAGGGAGGGACGGGACACGCGAGGCCAGCAGACTTTGGAAAACCTTTGCCGCTACAACATCAAGTCTGCCATCTACAACTGGGCCAGTTCATGGAAGGAAGTCCCTGTCAAGACTCTAGAAAATGGTTGGTCTCGTCTGCTTCTCAGAACGGATGTGAAGCACGATTTCCTAGGTTTTGACATAGATGACTTCCATGCATGTCTACGTGCGCATGGGGACGATGTTGATGTGGACGAAGTGCGTGAGTGGTTGGATGACGACGATGGCGATCCTGGGTATCATACCACGTCTGATATCGAGATTGCATCTTCATTTGCAGGTGTCAGTACCCAGCTTGAAGATTCCAACGAGGACGACGACGATGATGCGGACTCCTCTCAGCGTGACACTACTCCACCCATCCCCAAACTGAGTACACTCCGGGAACACATAGAGTTCATTCTGGACTACCTGGAGCACCCCGACTGCGACAGGGAGATGGGGCCCTTGGGACTTGTGGAGGAAGTGCGCGCTTTCAGGCAACACATCATTAATCGTCAAAATCGTCGTTCCTTGCATCAGTCAACCATTGACAGCTTTTTCAGACCCATGACCCCTGCTGTGCCCAGCCCTGGCTCCACTCCATTGCCTCCCCAAGACAAGCTCTCATCCTCTGAGCCACAACCCAGCACATCAGGCACGGTGGAGTCACCACTCGACGTGAGTTTGCGCTTCTTCAGAGTTGTCTGCAGTGAGTACTCCATCACCACGACCCAGCGACGCACCCCTAGGTCACCTGCAACAGCTACTCTCAGACTCTTGACAGTGATTTAATACCTAGAACTTCTCCACTAGACCACATGGGAATTTACAGTTTTTGCTGTGAAAAAAAAAAACAGTGCATAGTGTTAAGAAATTAGAATTCTGAGTGAAAAGACAAAGATTTAATAGACTTTCAGTGCAACGTAAATTAACTAGAGTGTGTTATGTTTAGAAAATGGATTTATGAGTGCAAAGACTTTAAGTGCAGAGTGCAACACTGATTTCATTAAAGTACAATGGAGTGCAAGTAAGACTAGAGTGTGCAGTGTTAAGAGAATGGAATTCTTAGTGCAAATGACTAAGTTCAGTGCAAGACTTCATGTACAGTGTACTGCAAGTGCTTCAGGAACTCCTTCTTACTGTCAAAGTCTGAGAGGAGGCGGGTTATTCATCAAGATGGCCAGGGACTTTGCTGTAAGTACCCAGAATTTTTCATATTGTACTGATTTTCCATACTGTACTTACCTCTAACACCTCATTTCACATAGGGTCTTAGGTGCTATGCATGTGCAGTAAGGAGGTGTTTTTCTGAGTTAGGCCAGGTTAGGGTCCATAACTATTAGTCCAGGAGCCAGGGACTTGTTGTAAGTACCCAGAATGTTTAATATTGTATAAACTCACCTCTAAAACCTCATTTTATGGTTCTTTTGCATTTATTTCAGTCTTTTATGTCCCTTATTGGTGTGATTTGGGTCTTAAATAGGTGCTATGCATGTCCAGAGGGAGTTGTATAGGTGTTTTTCTGAGTTAGGGTCCATAAGTACAAGTCCAGGAGGCTGGGGCCCACTATCCGGATGGGACCACTTTCCGGACATGCCTTTGGCTCTATTACATCAGATAGTGGAGGGATTACTGTGTCCTCAAACTGAGTATCAAGAGTAGTGGATATACTGTATACCTGGCTAATTTAGTTCCTACTTCTGTGGAAGCCAGTTTCATTTGAGGTAGGGTTCTTCCTTTAATTGGCACAACTCTGGCTTTGGACTTAATAATCTTAGTATTCTTTCCTGTTGCACAGTAAGCTGCTGCTCCATAAGCCTTTTGAGAAGCATCACAAAATATGTGTAAATGCAACTTCTCATTACTGTTTATTTTCCTGGGAATACTTATCCTTGATGTAGTTTCAAACTCCTTTTTAATCTGTTCCCATTGTTCCACATAACTCTCACCTAATTCAGAGTCCCAGTCCAACTTTTCTCGCCAAGCCTCCAGCACTAAACATTTGCCCCTAATAGCTATAGGACTGACCAATCCTAATGGGTCAAATAACTTGGAGACCTGACTTAACAAGGACCTCTTGGTGAGAGTGACATCAGAGAACTTAATTGGTTTCAAACTCATTTCATCTGCTTTTGTATCCCAGTTAAGACTCAACACATTTTGAATTTTGGGAATGTCATTATTTGGATAGTCCTCCAGTATTATATTCCTCAAAAACAGTGAATTTGTATTCCAGCGTTGTAATGGCAAATTTGCCTTCCCACATTTGGAATTGGCTACTTCATAAACCTTCAATGCTTCTGGCTCCGTATCAGCAACACCTTGCAAATTATCCATTTAAAAGGCCTGCCCTATTTCCGGGCTTTTGGCATTTTCAAAATGATGCTTTAAAGTGTTGCAAAGTAGGAAAGGACTAGCACAAGAGCCAAAGAGCACCGATCGGAAACAGTAAGTTTTAAGTGAACTATCCTCGTTTTGAGGATCTTGAGGCCAGAGGAATTTTGTAAATTTCCTATCCTCCTCTCTCAGTCCTATTCTGAGAAAAGCCTTACTAATGTCTGCTGTATAAGCATAAGGTTTCTCTCTAAATCTTAGTAACACACTCCCTAGCTTCTCTGTTAGTGTAGGTCCAGAGTATAGGCAATCGTTCAAGCTAGCTGATCCCTTGGATGCTTTACTACTACAGTTGAAAACTATCCTTATGGGAGTAGTTACTGAATCCTTGCTTACAGCATGATGTGGCAAATAATGTCCTTATTTGTGGTTAACAGGGATTTTTTTTTTTTTTTTTTTTTTTTTTTTTTTTTTTAATGCTAGGAAGAAGGAACCAAAGGTCACGAGCCTGCAAACTGTTCTTTCCAAGAGAAAAACAAGATACAAGAGAGAGCCAAATTCAAGATCCGATCATTTCGAGATGTGTGGACACACTGCGTTTGAAAGACTGGAGATCATAGGAAGCAGGAAATACAGACAGAAGGAGACAGTTCCAAAGTTGACCTGCTGCATAAATGAAGGACTGGGAGTAACGGTTAACTCTTGCATTAGAGAGTTGGACAGAAAAGGGATGAGAGTTTGCTACTAGACGGGTGCTACGCGCCCGTCGTAGAGGTGGAGGAATGCAAGCAGACAGTTCAGAGGAGCAGTGACCATTGAAGCAGCGACAGAAAAGAGATAAAGATGCAACAGTGCAGCGAAGAGACAGAGGTTGAAGGGAGCCAGTAAGAGGAGGAGAGTTGATGAGATGAATTGCCTCTGACTCCATCCTCTTGAAAAGAGCTGTATGTGGGGAGCCTCCTCACACATGAGAGGAGCAGATAAAACTCGTGTATAAAGTCAACAACTGTGCAGGGGTAAAAAAGGAAATGGGTTGGCTTAGCATACCTAATCTCTTGGAAGCAGATTTTACAAGAGATGTAGTATGATCTTTCCAAGATAAGTCCCGAGTGAATGAAACCCCAAGCATGTTCAAGGATGATGCAGGATTAAGCTGAATACAGTAATCCCTCCACTATCCGATGTAATAGAGCCAAAGGCATGTCTGGAAAGTGGTCCCGTCCGGAAAGTGGGCACTTAAGGTCCCTAACCCAGCCTAACTTTGAAAGCCACCTAAATAACTCCCTACCGGACATGCATAGCACCTATTTAAACCTATTTAAGACCCTGTTCACACCAATAATGGACATAAAGCATAAAATAAATGAAAAGGAACCAAAGAATGAGGAATTTGAAGTGACTACCTCAGCCAGGGTACTTACAGCACGTCCGTGACCGCCTTCTTAAGGCTTTGGCAGTGGTGAAAATGCTCTTAAACCACGTGCAGTAATCCATTGTTTTGCTGCACTTACAGTAATTCTTTGCACTGTGAGTTAAAATTGTTTAACACTGCACATTATTAATTGCACCATGCCAGTTTCAACCGCCAGTTCAACCGCCAGTTTGCACTCCACATTTTTTTTTTTTTTAATAGATAATGAATGGAGGAAGGAAAAACAAAGGGGAAAAAAAAATAAGTCCATGTGCCTAAAGACATCCTTCATTCATAAAATATCCATAACAACTGGACTTGAACTGAAGTGGATCAAATATTTGTGGGAAAAAACTCCCAGGAAGTGAATTCCAGAGAGTTGTGGTTCTGGGGATAAATGAATTTTGATAAGCAGAGGTTCTGCATTGTGGGGGAGATAGTGTGAATTCATGGGTGTTCCCAGCTGCCCGAGTATTTCGGGAGAAAATGTGAAGGGGCGGCACAATTGAAGCCAGTTCGTCTGAACACTTACGGTAAAAATATCTATAAAATAATGCTAAAGAACCAACATCTTTACTTACTGATAATGGAGGAAGGTCTTGTGTGATGGGAGAATTACTGATTAATTTAACTGCCTCAATGCAACCGCTTCACATCCATTCCACAGTGGTGAACAGTATTCGATCTGAGAACGCTTGTGACTTTTGTATATTGTGGCCATCTGCTCGTAAGTGAAGAACTCACAAATTCTGTACATAAGTCCCAATTTTTTGGAAGCATTTTTAGCAAGGGATTTAACATAAGCTGTCCAACTTAGGTTGAGATTTAGAGTAACACCTAGGATATCAGTTGTAGTGGATATGGGAATATTGACATCATTTAAAATCATGTGAGGATCTGAGGGATTCTTTCTGTTGGAGATATTAATGTATTTAGCTTTCTGATCATTAAATGAGACCAGATTTGTTTGTCCTCATTGATTAATTTTAGAAAGGTCCTGGTTCAGAGAAATAGCTGTGTAGATTTGGGAATTTATAATATCAAATTGTGTAAAGGAGGTACTAAATGTGAAAGAACTATGAAGGGTCGAGTCATCAGCATAAGAGTGTATTGGGTTGTGAGTGACAAATAGGAGGTCATTGATATGAATGAGAAAGAGGGTTGGCGCCAAAACTGACCCTGAGGTATGCGAGCATTAATCCTTTGCACTCTAAATTCTAATTTTTTAACTCTGCACAACACTGTAAATTCCCGTGTGGTCTGCTGGCGAGGTATTGCAGTTTATTCACTGTTTATTCACACAAAAAAAACGAGCACGTGTGACATCCACATTGATAAGCATCCACTCGCGATCGAAGTTAAGCAGTAACTGTTGATTGTTGGTGACGGGGAAACAGTGTTGCCAGATTGCAACAGCCAGATTACCAAACTCCTCAGTTTTCATTACCAAATTTAACTTTTCATTACCAAAATCGTAAAGCCAGCATTTATTCTACGTTAATTATATATACAAGAAGAAATACATGTAATCATTCTCCCTTATAATTAACAGCATGTTGATTGTTATCACGCTATGTAGGCTAGCACAATAATCAAAAAGAGCCGACAATCCACCATCTCCATCCTGTGTATCCTCATGCATGTGAAAAATCCATTTGGTAATGCATTATTCTGATTCATTATCAAATGAATTTTTCATTACCAAATTGGCCCACATTTGGTAATGAAAAATACCAAATGGAAACCCTGACAGGGGAGGGGAGAGGAGGGAGGAAGGAAGGGGTAAAGGGGCCACTGTGTAAACAGCTGTTTGGTGCCGCACGGCAATTTCAAATTACGGGAGGGGAAAAAAAAATTTTTTTTTTTTTTTTTTTCTTTTTTTGGCCATTTTTGGGTTCTGAAGGTCCAGGTCCACAATGTCCGGTAAGTGGGGTGTCCAGAAAGTGGGCGTCCGGATAGTATAGGGATTACTGTATTATTAAACATTAGTGGGTACACCTGTGGATGATTTTGCCAGGTTGATAGGGTCAAGAACTGAGTCTTAGATGCATTAAAAACAAGATTATTTTTACCCCAGTCAGAGATACAAGCCAAGTCAGACATCAGGTGTGCCAGAGCCTCATCCCTTGTCCCACTTAAAATACAGACAAGATTTGTAAAATCCATCCTAGACAATTTACCTACCAACAAAGCTCCAGGTCCAGATGGAATTCCGCCAATTGTTTTGAAAAAGTGTTCCCCTGAACTTGCCTCTGTCCTAGCTAAATTATTCAGACTATGCATACGTACTTCTTTATTCCCAAATTCATGGAAAGAAGCCAATATCCACCCAGTTCCGAAGAAAGGAAGTTCGTCTGACCCCTCCAATTACAGACCAATAGCTATCACATCTTCTCTTGGTAAGGTATTTGAAACTTTAATTAATAAGCATATTGTTAAACATCTTGAATCCAACAACTTAATTAATGATAGACAATACGGTTTTCGCCACGAAAGATCCACCATTGACATACTCAATCTCTTAACTCATACCATCCATCAATCAATTGATCTTTTTGGAGAAACTCATGCAGTAGCTCTTGATGTCTCTAAAGCTTTCGACAGAGTATGGCACCGTTCCCTGCTGTCCAAACTCCCTTGCTATGGACTAACGTCTTTTGTTCCTTTGATTTCTTCTTATCTTAGTGACAGGAAAATAAGAGTAAAAGTAGATGATGTATATTCGAATTTCCACTCAATTAACGCCGGCGTGCCACAGGGATCAGTTCTGGCGCCAACCCTATTTCTGGTTCATATTAATGATCTCTTATCTGTCACTCACAATCCCATTCACTCATATGCAGATGACTCAACACTACATAGTTCATTCACACTCAGACATCCATTTACAAAGTCTAATATCTCTACCTCTCAACTCAATACAGCCATCTCCATAAATCAAGATCTATCTACAATCAGTGAATGGGGACAAAACAACCTTGTCTCTTTTAATGCTAGTAAAACTAAATATATACAGTTTACTAATAGACAGATATTGCCAGATTCGTACATTACCTTCAGTGCTACTAATATTCCCATCTCCAAAAGTATTGAAATTCTTGGTGTCTCACTTAACAGTGCCCTCAGCTGGACCTCTCATGTCAGATCACTTGCTAAAACCGCCTCAAGGAAACTTGGATTATTGTACAGAGTCCGTAACTTCTTCGCCGATGAGCAGTTAGCTATAATTTATAAGAGTCATGTGCGCTCTCAGCTTGAATATTGCTCACCCTTGTGGAATGGTTGTGGAGAGGTTGCATTAAGACAACTAGACAAAATTCAGAATAAAGCTGTTAGAATCATTAACAACCCTGCCATTACATATAAACTACCTCCCCTGCAAGTAAGAAGGAATGTTGCCTCCCTTGCATTATTTTACAGATATTTTTTGGCAAATGCTCAGACGAAGTTGCGTCCATGGTGCCACCTCTCCATGCCTTCCCTCGTGCTACACGGGCATCTGGTAACGCTCATGACTGGAATGTCACTCAACCACATTGCAGAACTTCTGCCTATCAGAATTCTTTCATTCCCCGAACTGCATCTCTCTGGAACTCGCTTCCCCAGAGTTGTTTTCCTCCAAATTTCAACCTACAACTGTTCAAGTCTAATTCTTACAGATATTTTATGAACAGAGGACACCAGTAATCTGGTGTATGGATTATTTTTTTTCTCCATTTGTTTTTCCTTCCTCCGTTCTGTTATTAAAAAAAAAAAAAAAAAAAAAAAAAAAACTGCTGAGATGGACGTTGCGGGAACCGAATGGAAAGGTGAAGGGTGGAATTATCATCATACAAGTGGATAGGGTTAGAAGTACAGCTTGGAAGGTCATTGATGAATAAAAGGAAGAGAGTTGGTGATAGAACAGAGCCCTGAGGAACACCACTGTTGATAGATCTACGAGGAGAACGATGGCCGTCTACAACAGCAGCTATAGAACAACCAGAAAGGAAGCTAGAGATGAAGGCACAGATAGAAGGATAGAAACCATAAGAGGGTAGTTTGGAAATTAAAGATTTATGCCAGACTCGATCGAAAGCCTTAGAGATATCAAGTGTAATGGCAAAGCTTTCGCCAAAGTCCCAAAAGGAGGATGACCAGGAGTCTGAAAGGTAGGTGAGAAGATCGCCAGTGGAGCGACCCTGACAGAACCCATACTGATCAGAGAGAAGGTTGTGAAAGGAAAGCTGCTTTAAAATTTTTCTATTAAGAATTGACTCAAAAACTTTTGAGATACAGGTTGTTAAAGCAGTTGGACGATAGTTAGAGGGTTGGGAATGGTCACCCTTCTTTGGGTCTGGCTGAATGAGAGCAAACTTCCAGCAAGAAGGAAAGGTACAAGTTAATAGGCAAAGGCAAAAAAGTTTACCAAGGCAGGGTGTAAGCACAGAAGCACAGTTCTTGAGGACAACAGGAGGGACCCCATTAGGACCATATGCCTTGTTAGTATTGAGGCCTGTGATGGCAGAGAATAAATCAGCTGAAGAAATTTCATTATCAGCCATGAGGAAGTCAGAGGGGGAAAGTGATGGAGGAACAGCACCGGAATCATCTAAGGTGGAGCTGGAGGAGAAAGTCTGAGCAAAGAGATCTGCTTTATCAGTAGAAGAAATAGCTACAGAACCATCAGAGTAGAAAAGAGGACGGAAGGATAATGAAGTAAAGTTGTTAGAAAGGTTTTTGGCAAGGTGCCAGAAGAAGCGGGAAGAATTTGAGTTGGAGAGTTGAGAGCATTTATTATGGGTGAAATTATTTTTAGCAGGGTGAAGAACAGACTTAGCACGATTCCGGGCAGAAACGTATAAAAGATGTGATTCAGGGGTGGGTTGGCTCCGGTACCTTTTATAGGCCCTCTCGTTGTTGCGGACAGCATTAGAACAAGCGTGATTAAACCAAGGCTTTCTTGCATTAGTCAAAGGATATGAGAAAGGAATGTATGCTTCCATGCCTGAAAGAATAACCTCTGTAATGTGCAAGGCACACTCAGATGGCTCCCGACCATGGAAGCAATAATCATTCCAGAGAAAATCAAAGAAGTACTGCCTGAGGGCCTCCCAATCCGCAGCTCCAAAGTGCCACAGACGACGTTTCTTTGTAGAGTCCACAGGCTGCACCGGAGCGATAGGGCAGGTTAAGGTAATAAGGTTGAAGGAGCTCAACGGAGAGACAAGATTAACAGTGTAAGAAGGATTAGTTGTAAGGAAGAGGTCAAGTATGTTGGATGTTTCTCCAAGGCGGTCAGGGATACGGGTAGGGTGCTGTACAAGCTGCTGTAGGTCATTAAGGATAGAAAAGATGTAGGCTTGTTCACCAGGTGGATCAGTGAAAGGAGAGGAGAGCCAAAGGTGGTGGTGAACATTGAAATCTCCTAGAATGGAGATTTCAGAGAAAGGAGAAATGGATAGAATGTGTTCCATCGTAGAAGTAAGATAGTCGAAGAATTTTTGATTGTCCGTAGAATTAGGGGATAAGTAATCAGCACAGATATATTTAGTCAGAGAATGACAGGAAAGCCGAAGCCAGAGTGTAGAAAATTCAGAAGAATCGAGTTCAGGAATACGAGAGGAAGATAAGTCATTGTATATATATATAAACAACAGCCACCTTTGGCTTTGAAATGAGTATAGAGAAAGCAGGAGGATACAGAAAAGGGTTTGCTGTCAGTTGCCTTTGAGTCTCAGTTAGAAAAAGAAGGTGAGGTTTAGAGGAGGAGAGGTGGTTCTCAACAGAGTGAAAGTTAGAGGAAAGGCCGCGAATGTTGCAGAAATGAAGAAGAAGTGAGTCAGACAGTGGTTCCAGGCAGCTTGAGTCATCACTGGGAGAGGGGCGGATGGTGTGGGCATTTATGGTCCCCCCCTCTGGAGACTCTGAGGCTGTGTTATCTGAGTCCATGATTTGTTTTTAAATTATGGAAAAAGAAGTGTAGTGTGTACTGTGCATGTAGTTTGGTGCTGACAGTTTGAGATTCTTGTACTGGAGAGCATGCTGGCCTACTGTCTGTGTTATTGAGACACTGGAAAAGTTCAGCAAAGGGGGATGGTCAGGAACTAGTCCTGAGGGCTGATGAAACGGGAGCTCCAGCTCTCCCTGTCATCAGCTTTCCATCCAACCTTGGGAGTACTGCCCTGCTCGACTGGTGCTACAGTCTACCTCTTCTATAAATTTATTCTTCAACTGATCCTTTATAATATTATCATATATGGTTAGATGTTCTGGTTTATCTCTCAACTTTCTTAGAAGAGAATTTAACAGCCTTAGCTGCTTGGTAATTTGTTGGTAACTCTGGTTTAGTTTCCACGGTAATCCTACCCAGTACTGTCCATCCTTAAATTCCACTGACTGGTTCTACAAATCCAGTTATTTTGTCTTCAAGGGTTGGTTCCTCAGAAAGTATTCCTACACTGTCTAGATTCCATAATTTGTGTATGGGTTCAGCTTTTTCATCCAGCAAGTCATTTATCTGAGTAGGTTCTAGTTCTGCACCTATTCTAGCTACCATCAATGACTGTGTGGGGGTAACAAAGACTGAGTCTACTAGTTTGGAAAGGGGAACTGACGCATAATAAGGTTACCTCCTGGACTCTTGAACAACTGTACCTTAATCTTGAAATTCCTATGTAGGAATCTTCCACAGTAATCAGAACCAATTATCATTTTTATGGGACCCACGGTATCTGATTCCACATTCCACATAGTCAACTTTATCCCTGAGCTTTGTAGATGATAGGAGGTTTCCTTCAGTCCTTTTATGTATATACTTGTCTCCATATTTTCCAATACAGCTGCTGTTATACGGCATTTATATCAGCCTAATTGTATTACAGGTCTAACTAAATCAAAAGACTGAGCTTCCTTAGTAGTTAACCCGTTAACTACTCTATACAGCCTTGGCTGTTCCGAGTGCGATTGCTCAATAGAGCCTTGGCTGCGTGCGTGAGTTTCGAATATAGTGCCATGGTGACCAAGGCCGACCCATGCAAGCATGTTTGAGCCTTCAAACCGAAACCGAAAAAGAAAAAGAAAACCATACATTCCAACAGGGAATCAGACACTTTGATGTTCATCCATGGCTTTACCAAGGTAAATATTGAGCTAATATTTCATTACTATATACTTGGCATGTTTTCTCTCAGTTCCTAATACAAAATTTGGCCTTTGGGAAATTTCATTTTTACCCCTGTCTGTGTACCACGGGCACCTCCAAAAAACCGCCATGCACAGTTAATGGGTTAAGAATCCTGTAATTGCTAGATTTACCTTGCCAATAATCTATCTGTCTATCTATCTATCTATAGCCCGACGCCCTAATCCCGCAAAGGGTGGCCGCAGACAAAACGCCTCCAAGTCACTCTGTCACCCACCATTTGACTCCCCTCCCCCCAACTCACCCCCCCTCCTTCATATACCTCTCAACTCCATCCCTCCACCTCATCCTCGGTCTACCCCTCCCTCTCCCTCCCTCCACCTCACCTACATACACCCTCTTAGTCAGTCTTTCATTCTCCATCCTCTCCACATGTCCAAACCACCTCAGTGTATTTCTCCTAATCTTTTCAACCACATCCACATCTACCCCACAACGTTCCTTCACTTCTTCATTCGTCAACCAGTCCCTCCACGTCACTCCACATGCTCCTCTCAGGTAACTCATTTCCACTGCTCTCACTCTTGACTTGTTCCCCTCTTGCAAGGTCCACCCCTCGCTTCCATAAGTCAGGGTAGGGATCACAATACCATCATGCAGTGACTTCTTAACTTCCATACTCACCTCCCTATTTCTCATCACTGCTTTCAGTGTGCCAACAACCTTCCTTCCCTGCTGTACCCTTTCACGTACTTCATCCCCCAAAGTTCCATCCCTACTCATCACACTACCCAAGTACTTGAATGCACTCACATTCTCCATATCCTCACCATCCAACCTCACTGCACACTCTGTGACTTCATTCCTCCCAAACACCATAACTTTACTTTTGTTTACATTAACTTTCAGCTTCCTCCTCCTACACACTGTCCCAAATTCATTCACCAGACCTTGCAACTCCCATTCATCTTCACTCAACAATACTGTATCATCAGCAAACAGCAACACCGAAAGCTTCCAAATCTCACCCTCATTCATTAGGACCACCCCCACATCCACTGCCCTACCTTGTACCTCCTTTACAACCCCATCCATATATATATCAAACAGCCATGGAGACATTACACACCCCTGTTTCAGTCCCACATTGAGATCAAAGAACTCACTCAGCTCACCATCCACTCGCACCTTAGCCCTAGCTCCCTCGTACATACTCTTCACAGCACTCAACAGTTTCCCCTCCACTCCTTATATTCTTAATACCTTCCACATACCTTTCCTATCTATTCTGTCATAAGCTTTCTCCAAGTCCATGAAGGCAGCGTACACTTTCCTTCCCTTCTCTAGATACTTCTCCACTAAACATCTTAGAACAAATATCTGATCTACACACCCTTTTCCCTTCCTAAATCCCCCTTGTTCTTCTCCAGCTAGCTCCTCTGTCATATGCCTAACCCTATCAATGAGTATTCTACCATATATTTTAACAGTCACACTAAGAAGGCAAATACCCCTATGGTTACCACATACTTCTCTCTCCCCTTTTCCTTTGTACAGAGGAACAATTATACCTGATTTCCAGTCCTCTGGAACCCTTCCCTCTTCCCAAGCCAATCTACACAACTTCCATATCCACTCCACAACAATCTCACCCCCATACCTAAGCATTTCACCACACACTCCATCAATTCCTGGGGGCTTTCCCAGCTTAATCTTCTTCATCGCTTCCACTACTTCCGACCTACTGATCTCTTCCTCCCTCCTCTCATCTCTTCTCGCAGCCATTCCCCAACCACTTATACTCACACTGCTCTCACTCTTTACATTCAACAAATCCTCAAAGTGCTCCTTCCATCTCCTCAATTTCTCTCTCTTCTCCACCAACAATCTATTATTCCTATCTTTCACTCCACTACTATTTCCCCTTTCACACTGCCTTACTTTCTTTACCTCCTTCCAAAACAATTTCTTACTCTCCCTCCATTTCACACTCAGATTCCTCCCAAACTCTTCATCCACTTTCTTCTTACTCTCCTTCAGCAATCTCTTAACCTCCCTTCTCCTGCTCACATATACCTCTCTCTTCTCTCTCTCATCTTCTCCCCTACCTTTACTCGCCAACCATTCACCATATGCCTTCTTCTTTTGTTCCACAGCTCGTTTCACCTCATCATTCCACCATGCTGTCCCTTGCACACCCTTGCATCTCCTCCTCACTCCACAAACCGCCTCACACGCTGCGCTTATCTCTTCCGTGAATATCTTACATACGTCTTCCACCCCTTCCATCTGCTCTAGCTCATACCTTCCCAATCTTTCTTCCACTATGCTCTTATACTCTGTCCTCTTCTCACTATCTTGCAATTTCTCCACTCTTCTCACAGGAGCTGCTTCCTCCTGTCTTCCCCTTTGCCTCCTCAACCACTTTCTTTGCAGCTGTACCTTGGCCATCACTAAGTGATGGTCCGAGACTCCATTCCCCCACCCTCTCCACACCCTTGCATCCAACACTTGTCTTCTCATTCGCTCATCCACACACACGTAGTCTATCATTGCCTTTCGTTCAACAAGTTCACCATCCATCCTCCTCATTACTCTCCATGTATACCGGTGGATCATCTTATGACGAAAGTAGGTGTTGGCTATTGCCAACCCCTTACCAGCACAGATGTCCACCAAAGCACTACCATTCCCATCTACTTCAGCTGGCACACCCCACTGACCAACCACTCCATCCACTCGTACATTCCCAACTTTGCCATTCATGTCTCCAATCAACAGCACTCTCTCGCTCCTCTCAAACTTGTCCATACATGCTTCTACTCTCGCCCAAAACTCATCTTTCACTCTTGCCACTCGATCCTCTGTTGGAGCATTCACACATACAATCGCCCATGCTTGTATACCTACTTTCATCCTCACCCATACAATCCTTGCACCCACTGTTCCATACTCTCTTATATTCTCCTTCCACTTCTTGCTTATCATCAGACATACTCCCTCTCTTGCCCTCTCATTCTCACTGACTCCCGCACATATACCTACACCGTATTCCCATTCTCTCATCCTTTCACCTTTCCATTTAGTTTCAGTCAATCCACATATATCCACTTTTGCATCCTCAAGCACCTGGACAATCTCTCTCTTTCACTTCATCATTCACTCCTCTCACATTCCACGTTCCTACCCTCAGAATGTCCTTTGTCCGTTCCTTAGTCGTCAACGTATGGTCCGTCCGGGTCCGAGGCGCTTTATTTGCTTTTTTAGTTAGTTCTTTTTATGGGGTGGGGCACTAACCCACCACCAATAATAGGTAACTTAAATTTCTTCACAATGTCTGGAGAAATGAAGGTTTTCTGAGCACCCGTATCAAAAAGAGTACATGCCAAATAGTTTTCTATTCTCAGTCACTACCTTCACATCTGCTATTGGAACTGCAGCTGGCATTACTGCTGGAGTATTCCCCCTAGCAATTGTCATATTGACACTTGCAGGTTTAGGAATCTCATTTTTCATTCTTGGGCATAAAGCACTATGATGCTGATCCCTTTTACATTTGCAACAAAGATTTAATTTTGTCTTGCAGTCTGCGGAAGTGTGTTCAGAATTCATACAGATTATACAACATCCCAGTTCCTGAAGCTTTCCTATTCTAGCAGCATAATCAGGATAATGTTGACAAGATGCACTGGAATATTGCTAACCACAAAATGCAAAAACTTTCCTGTCCTTTACCATGGAAAGTTTTACTTCCTTAATTTCATCAGCTTGTCTATTCTTTGTCTTTAATATTTTATCCTCAGCTTTTAAAGAGCTAAGGAAAGTACCTATCTCTTCTTTAGGTACATACTTAGCCTTCTCTGACTTAGGTTTCCCAACCAGTTGGTTAGTGGGTTTTTTCTTTACTTCAGTCTTCTGTTTAATCCTAGCAGGCTTTACTGTTCCTTGCAAATGTTTACAGAGTTGCATTAAGCCTTCCTCAGTCTCCTCACAGGAGAAATTATCCTTTTGGTACCTACCATACAAGGCATCCTTGGTTTTTGGTGGAAGCTGTAAGGACACAGTTCTAGAAAGCACCCAATCTGCTGCCTTAATATCTTTGTAAGTGCCTAAAGCCTTTAAATTACAACTTATTGCAGTTCTAAAATTTTGCAAGGAATCAGAATCATGTTTTGGTATGGGTAATCCAATTAGAGCATTCAGTAATTGGGTGATAACTTGCTCCCTGTCTTCGTAGTTTTGTCTAAGGATAGTTAAGGCCACCTCATAATTGTTTTCTTCCACTGGTAATTTTTTTATCAGTTTATAAGGCGTTCCCTTGACCTGTCCTAACAGATATGTGAGTTTGCTTACATTAGGGAGATCTGCTCTGTCATGAACTAAGTATTTGAATTGGTCCCAAAAGGATTTCCAATTTTGCTTCCCATCAGACTCCAGAAGCGTAATTTGTGGTAGTACAACTTTACTCTGCTGTTCCACAACTTGTATTTCCACGGCAGTCTCAGCCAATTTTGACTCTAGTAACCTCACTATGGCCAAATATTCACCTAATTTACCTTCAAATTTTGCAGTCTCTGACTCTAAGAGATCTTTATCATCAGCTTTTACTAAGGCCGCTTCTAAATTTACATAACCTTCTTCATACTTAGTCAATCGATCTTTAAGTATATTCAGGAGACTATTTAATTTCTCCCTGGACAGAGATGTTTCATCTAACGATTGTTTTCCAGTCATTTATGGCTCTCATTACCCATCCTGTCTTACTACTAGGAGATATCTGTAACAAGGAAATAGACATGTTGACTGATTTCTAATTTAATAATTTAACCATTAATTTCAGCCATAAATTTACCTCAGCTTAGTAATTATCTAATTATTTTAAATTTTGAAGAGTGTAAGGATTAGGTCCGCAATATCAACCCTGTTCCCCTGGGTTGTTAAACCTCTAGGGTTATATCTTATCCCCACACTCAATTTCCAAAATACCCATATTCCCGGCTCAGCTAATTAATCATTTTAAATTTTGAGGAGTGTAGGGATTAGGTCAGCAGTATCAAACCTATCCCCCTGGGTTGTTAAACCTCTAGGGTTATATCTTATCCCCACACTCAATTTCCAGATAACCCATACTCTCTGAGTTCAGAAATATTTATCTCCTAGTATACCATAGGCCCACCCATAGCTTATGTAGCATAGAACTGTCCTTTCGTCATTTCTATATACTGTAATTTATAAATTTCTGCAGAACTGCTTCTCTGCCATTATGATTCTAGTGTATACCATCGGCTCTTAATGTTGCTTGGAAGGGCTTTGCATTAAAGTGGATAAAATCCTTTCCCTTCCTAATTCGTTGCAACTTCCTGTTCACAGCTCAGCTAATTAATTTATACGTACCATAGCAAACTGGAGAACCATATGATAGGTTTGTAGGCTCAAGAAGGGTTATGGTTACCGAGGATTTACATGAACCGTCAATGGCTTCTACCACGGCTAAAATGTTTTCCACAGTTTCGTTAAGTTCCACATCTTCATAAATATCATTTCCTCCCAGGAAAAGGATAGTGCGGTCATGCTCCCAATCTAATACGGCATTTAGCCTTTCATCATCAGAGAAGGAACTTGCCCTTCCACCCGAAGCTCATCCACTCGTACCGAACGTGGTAGTAGGCTATGCCCAACAAACGCAACCTTAAAAATGTTCATTGCCTCTGCACACATCTGCCATCCTCACTCTCTGGGGCACCAGAAATGTCAGAAATTTATGTATTCCAGTCGGTCTCCTCACTCGGGACACCAAAAATGTGTCAGAAAATTCTTATACACTCAATTGTCTGACATGTTAATCCAAGACAACCTTAAGTAAATTCACATAAGTCTTATAGGAGGATTAGGTGTAACTGATACTCCAACTCAGCTAGTTATTATTCTCCTGTCTTCTAGCTAATTCCCCATAGAATTGGCCAGTTCGTAAAGGTTACTTAGCTAGAAAGAGTCGGACAGCAGATGACGATGAGTCTGGCATTTAGGTTGGTTGCTTGAGCTGTCAAGCGTCCTTGAGAAGAGTATTTACTGCATGCTAATTCAGCGAGTTCTAGGAGCAGAGTGACTAATATGGCAAACCTCTTGGTTCCTCATAGAATTGTAGAGGTGCCAACTATTTAGTAATTGCAATGCTAAATACAGTTAGATTACATCATGATATATACAGGGCAAATCTAACTAATCCTAGTTTTAATTAAACTAAAGCCAAACCAAATACAGTACAATCCCTGCTATCCGGTATCCAGACAAACGGAATACTCAGAAAAACGGGAAAATTCAAGGGCTGGTAAAAATGTCAGTAAGTTATAACCGTGCGCCATTTTGAATGGACCGCCAAACCGCCGTTTTATCGTGTCACGCGAGGCTGGGTGAAGTCGGACTAAGCGAGGTGAAGGCATTTCTGGCTAATGTAAATCCCTAGTAAATCCTCTTAACCAGCCCTCCTCCTCCCTCTTTCCCCTACTTGAATTCAGTCATCCTCCACACCCTCCACAATTTCCACAAATCACCAGTCTGCTTTTTACCACCAGACAGTAAACAAGCTCTCTTGCTGTTGTGTTGCTCTTATGGATGGTAATTTCAACATTCTATCTATCAATCTATCTATTGCCAGATACCACAATCCCTTAAGGGGTGGCCATTGACTTTGAGTTATTTGTTTTACGGGGAGGGGCACTAACCCTCCACCAACCCACTTGTTGACACGTAGGGAGCACGTATGGTTTGGTTATATGGTTACCACCCAGTGTTGTAAATGGTTTCTTGGCTTACAGGAAACCACTTGGCTTGTCACTCAATGTAATGCCACCTGTAAAGGAAAGAAAAGCAATAAGAAGTGACAGAAAAGATGGGAGAAATAGGAAGAGAGGAGGGCAAGCACAGGAAAAAAAAAAAAAAAAAAAAAAAGATAAAGGCTAAAGAAGTAAGCACCACTACATCAAGTTGTGTCCAACCATATAGGTTGCGACATTTCTTTGCCATGATTTTCAGTTGCGTCAATCAACATTCTCCCCAGTCCCTGTTTATGACTGTATCATGAAATTGCTACATGTTATATTTAAATGATCTTCCTAAAAAAAAAAAAAAAAAAAAAAAAAAATTCTATTGTTCACTTGTTTATTCAGCGCTGATATATATATATATATATATATATATATATACAAATTTATAAATTTTTCGTCAATGCTTGTTGAAAGTTGTAGAGCATTCCACAAGCATTGACAAAATGTTTATGTGTCTATAAAATTGGCATTGAATAATTTTTTTTTTTTTTTTTTTTTTCTTTCATTAGGAAGATCATTTATTCACTTATAAGATATATTAATTTGATAACAGTACAGTTACAAATAAGGGCAGGGGATTGAACTGTTTGGAAACATCTTACAGTGTTGAGTCAGCTGGTACTAGAGCAGCCAGGTTTGTTCAAAGACCATAAGATATTTCTGTTCTTGAAGCCATAAAAATCTTTCTAATAGAGTTAGAAGTTTTTTTTTTTTTCCCAAAAATCATAGCAAATAAATGCTTTACAACTTTCTCCCAATAAACATTGACAAAATCTTTATATATCTGTGAGAAATCAGCATAGAATAAATGAGGGGGGTGAAAGATAAAATATAGTACTGTAAGACCTTGCTATAACGACTAATTGGGGCCCCAGCCATTCCGAAAAATGCAAAATTCCAGTAAAAGCGACATCTGGACTTCCCCCTGCTAACTAGAACTATTTCCGATACATCAGTCATTAGTTCGGATCGCACAAATGGTTTTTAAACTGTTTTGACTACCATTTTGGTAATGGACATCACTATATTAATCAGATGGTATAATATATATAATAATACTATACTGTACACTGATCAACATTCCAAAATACCTAAAGAGCAAACTAAACGTAAGCGTGTCATGCCTACCTTGAAACAGAAGCTGGACATATGCAATAGACTTGAAAAAGGCAAACATTATAAAACACTGATGACCGAATATAATGTAGGAAATCCAACGATTTATATCAAGACCCAAGCATCCAAGCTCAATGAATTTTTCATGAAAAGCGAGACAAGTAAGTCCATTAAAAAAAGGCATACTCTTCATCGTTCGAGTGGTTTTGCTTAGAAAGATCTAGGGGAGCACCTATTTCTGGTCCTCTTATCCAAGAAAAAGCAAGAGAGTTTCACAATAAAATGAATACAGAAGTCGAATGTGATTTCAGTGTTGGATGGTTAAATCGTTTCAAAGACAGGCATGGAATTTGTAAGCCAGACATCTCAGGAGAGAGCGAATCAGCAAACGCTGGTGTTTTTCTTCCTAACGGACCGACTCTAACTTCTGTCTATCTATCTATCTATCTATTGCCAGACGCCATAATCCTGTGAGGGGTGGCCATTTGACTCCGAGTTATTTGTTTTACGGGGAGGGGCACTAACCCTCCACCAACCCACTTGTTGACACGTAGGGAGCCAACTCTAACTTGCACCACATAAATTCATCTAAGAACGCATGTATGCTGGCAGAGATGAAAAAAAAAAAGTTAATAGGAATGAAGGTTTACCTTGTTGGAAGAAAAAAATATATATATGCTTGCACTTCATAAGTACATCATGTATTTTATTTTGTGCAAAACAGCTGATTGGCAGCAGGTGAAGGGTGGAATGATGGAGGTCAGTCGGGGCCAGGACCGTAAACAAAGCTTTTGTGGGGGCACTGGTGTGATAATTCTACAGTGCAGTCTTAACATCAGTTCACCAATAAATGTTCAAGATTTTATTTCTTTATTTTTCCACTTTTATGAGTACAGTACATACAACGAATACTTCGGTAGTTAACAGAATGGTGCAAAACAGTGGCGGCAGTGTTGCCAACTTAGCGGAAAATCCGCTAGATTTGGCGGATTTTCCATCTATCTAGCGGATTTTTTGGACATGTAGTGTATAGCGGATTTTTTAGCGAATTTTCGGCACGTATGGTGGAAATTCTAGCAGATATTATTTTTCCCATTAATATATGTTTAGGTTGCTTGTTTACAAAAGATTTTTTCATTGTTACAAAGTACTACTTAGCATCAGTAATAGACGAGTTGTCGGTCAAAATTTTTTTGAAGTTAGATACTTGTGTGGGTAAAAGATACTCAGAAAATAACTATGTCAACCATTATTTCCAATAAAAATGTGCAGAAACATGAAAAAATAATAGATAAAGTAGCCGAAAAATCACGTGACACTGAAACGGCCTGTGATTGGTCGTGACGTCACCTCTCACACTGAGGCAGCATACTCTGCTTTGTTAATGTTTAGCCAGGATACACTATGCTTATTTCTGACCTCTAAGAATGTCCAGTGACAAGAGGAATAATTGCTAATGTTTCGTTCCAGTGTGTAAGTGCACTGACAAAAGCACAGTGGGGAAATTATTCCTCTGTATACTAGTCAATAACAATAAACGAAAACAGTGGTGGCTGGCTGCTCGTCGGAAGTTCCCAGTGCTGGAATGCAGTCTTTACTGTTGTGAAAATATTATATTCTTCACCATATAGGTTCATACACACCTAATTATCTGAAATTCAGTAAAAAAACTATGCTTTATTTCATCATTAATAGAATATTAGGAGTCAGAGTGAAAACGTGCTAAGGTTAGCGGGTATTTCTACTTTAGATCACCAACATGCCTTGACAGACTTCTGTTTTGCACAGATACTGATTTAAAGTGCAAATAAGTGCATTTGTATGTTAAATTAATAATTATACAAAGCAGAAGTCTGCCAAGACAAGCTGTTCAGCTAAAGGAGAAACACTTCCGCTAATATTAGCCTGTTTTCGCTGTGAATCCAGATTTTTTTAAAGGTAAAATAAAATACAAAAATGTGATCAGATTTCGAATAATTAGGTGACTATGAACCTCTATGGTGATAAAATCTATAACACTTACCAATTAAAAAGTGCCAATTCGGTGTTGATTCAGTAAATGACCGCCGATTCGGTATTTCGCCACACTCCCCTAAAGTACTGTAGTTGAGTCACTAACTTTTTTTTCTTCAGAAAACTAATAATGAAGAGGTCAAATATTAAATATGAACATAGTACCATCATGAACTCATACAACTGATACCGTAAACCATACATTTAACACTTTCCACCTCATGAGGTATGAGCACCGCTCGGGAATGGTGTAGCTGTAAGCTACTTCTGGTCGATTTCACCACAGTTTACTTTGTTAACAGGTACCACCCATTTACACCATGAAAAATATTCCTTCACAACATACCTGAAGGGGGTAGTTTGGATCTACGGTGGCCATGTAGGTACAACTATCATTTCTGTTACTGGTATTGTGTGATGGATTGGAGCATCGTCTGCAGTGTGAATGCTGACGTCATCGCCAACATGGCGGCTCCTTCCCTCCAGCCACAAAGCATTAAAGTTATCACGTCTTGTTCAGTGCAAATGATAAATTAAATTAAAAGATATATATACCATAAGTTTTTAAGTACATGGCAGAGTGCACTGGCCATATTTACCCAGAACCGACAACTCGTCTATTGTGGAACAAAATTAGTGTATGAACAGTTATGTGGCACGATTGCACACGTCCCATTCACGTGCGTTTGGTTCAGGTTCATCCCCGTCCTGTACAAAGGTGGAAGCGCCTGGGGCCTTCGGCCCTTCAGTCAGTCCACATTCGTCCTTTACTTGGAGAGGAAGTGTTATACTTAAATTTCAAGAATGGCCCCAGTTTACCCTCATTTATACAGAAAGACCTGGGAAACGTATGCAGATTTAAAAGATTGGTTAAAGCCAGTTGAAAATGATAAGACCAAGGCATATTGTTTATACTGCAAGTGCCAGTTAATTGCGAAACTCAGTGATTTACGCAAGCATACGAAGGCAGTGAAACACACGAAAGCAGCAGAACCATTTTCCAGTGAAAGATAGTCTAAGATAAATTTCAGCACACTGTCAATATCCTGTTATAATAGTTTTAGAGGCTTTCTTATGTAAAGCTGTCTAAGAAATTTCTAGCGGATTTTCACCGAATCTAGTGGATTTTGAGGGTGCCACTGGCGAATTCTTACTAGTGACAGTTGGCAACACTGGGTGGCGGTCAGTTGGGGCCGGGATTGTAAACAAAGCTGATGTGGGGGCACAGGTGTCGTGATAATTTACCAGTAAATATTCAGGATTTTATTTCTTTAGTTTTCCACATGAGTACAGTACATACAAGAAATTATTCGGTAGTTAACAGAATGGACTTGTACATTTTGCAGTACCGGTACTGCAAGGCATTGCATGCACGTGCATTGACCATGGTGTGTGTTTACAAGGCAATTTTTCAGGTGGAATCTCTTAGTGTGCCCCCTGATGTGAGTGGTGAGTACCTGAATTGTATTTACTGCTGTGATAATGATCGCCTTTGTATAGATTTGAATATCAGAACTACGGGAAAAATCTGTAACCGGGAAGGTGAATTCCCCAAGCCGCCCGGTTAACTGGGATTGTACTGTATTCCCTTTATGTATGTAAATATGTTAAACGCACATCTGCTTTTCATGTGAGGCTTTTCATCCTCAAGACATGTCATCTGCCACGCGGACGCAATTTAGGTCAATGGAACTTTCCAAAGCAATTACACGTACTGTATATACAATATAGTTGTCCACGAGGGTTAAATGCAGTAGCATTTAATTTATTAATAATAAGAATTATTGAAGAGAATGTAATCTCTGGTTTATAAAAACCGCTTGAACAGTTGTTAACGATCTCCAGGTTTTCCTCTGGGTCTAACCAGGGACGACTATTTTAAAAAGTAAAGAGTGCAACTGCTTTGGGGGAAAATATTTCCCACAGGGTTGGCAATAGCCAACACCTTCTTCCAGCATAAGATCCTCCACAAGTATACATGGAGAGTCATGAGGAGGGTAGATGGTGAACTTGTTGAACAGAAGGCATTGATAGAGTAACGTGTGTGGATGAGCGAATGTGAAGAAAGGTGTTGGATGCAAGAGTATGGAGAGGGTGGGGGAATGGGATCTCTGACATCAGTTAGTGATGGCCAAGGTAAGGCTGCAACGCAAATGGGTGAAGAGACAAAGAGGAAGACAGGAGGAAACAGCTCCTGTGAAAAGAGTGGAGAAGTTGCAAGAGAGTGAGAAAATGGCAGCGTATAAGAGCATAGTGGAAGAAAGATTAGAAAAGTATGAGTTAGAGCACATGGACAAGGTGGAAGAAGCATGCAAGATATTCACGGAAGAGATGGGTGCAGCGTGTGAGGTGGTTTGTGGAGTGAGGAGGAGATGCAGGGGTGTGCAAGGGACAGCATGGTGGAATGATGGGGTGAAACGAACTGTGGAACAAAAGGAGAAGGCATATAATGAGTGGCTAGCGAATATAGGTAGGGGAAAAGATGAGAGAGAAGAGAGAGGTATATGTGAGCAGGAGAAGGGAGATGAAGAGACTGGTGAAGGAGAGTAAGAAGAGAGTGGATGAAGAGTTTGGGAGGAATCTGTGTGAAATGGAGGGAGAGTTAGAAGTTGTTTTGGAAGGAGGTAAAGAAAGTAAGACAGTGTGAAAAGGGAAACAGTAGGGGAGTGAAAGACAGGAATAATAGATTGTTGGTGGAGAAGAGAGAGAGAAAATGAGGAGATGGAAGGAGCACTTTGAGGATTTGTTGAATGTAGAGAGTGAGAGCAGTGCGAGTATAAGTGGTTGGGGAGTGGCTGGGAGAAGAAGAGATGGGAGGAGGGAGGAAGATATCAGTAGGGCAGAAGTAATAGAAGCAATTAAGAAGATTAAGATGGGAAAGGCCTCAGGAATTGATGGAGTGTGTGGTGAAATGCTGAAGTATGGGGGAGAGATTGTTGTGGAGTGGATATGAAGTTGTGTAGATTGGCTTGGGAAGAGGGAAGGATTCCAGAGGACTGGAAATCAGGTATAATTGTTCCTTTATACAAAGGAAAAGGGGAGAGAGAAATATGTGGTAACTGTAGGGGGATTTGCCTTCTTAGTGTGGTTGGAAAAATATATGGTAGAATACTTACTGATAGGGTTAGGCATATAACAGAGGAGCTAGTTGGAGAAGAACAAGGGGGATTTAGGAAGGGAAAAGGATATGTAGATCAGATATTTGTTTTAAGATGTTTAGTGGAGAAGTATCTAGAGAAGGAAAAGAAAGTGTATGCTGCCTTCATGGACATGGAGAAAGCATATAACAGTGTAGATAGGCAAGGTATGTGGAAGGTTTTAAGCATATATGGAGTGGATGGGAAATTGTTGAGTGCTGTGAAGAGTATGTACGAGGGAGCTACAGTAAGGCTATGGTGTAGGTGGATGGTGAGCTGAGTGAGTTCTTTGATCTAAATCCGGGACTGAAACAGGGTTGTGTGGTGCCTCCATGGCAGTTTAATATATTCATGGATGTGATTGTCAAGGAGGTGCAAGGTAGGGCTGTTGGATGTAGGGGTGGCTCTAATGAATGAGGGTGAGGTGTGGAAGATTCTGGTGTTGCTGTTTGCTGATGATACAGTATTATTGAGTGAAGATGAATGGGAGTTGCAAGGCATGGTGAATGAATTTGGAACATGTAAGAAGAGGAATCTAAAAGTTAATGTAAACAAGAGTAAAGTTATGATGTCTGAGAAGAATGAAGTCACAGAATGCACAGTGAGGTTGGATGATGAGGATATGGAGAATGTGAGTGCATTCAAGTACAGTGAAATTTCAAAGTTTGATGGACATGTGTACCTAAAAATCACCGCGAAATTCAAATAATCAAAATTTAAACTGAACTTCTAATGGGAAAAATTAGTTTGGGTCCGGGGCCTCCGAACCTAACTACCTAAAATCATGATTTTTTTGCCCACACCCCCTGTAAACTTTATGAACTATAATTGTGGTTAAGTAACTGTAGTTCTGCATTGTATTGCCATACTGTCAGCAAGTGTATACTTGGTGTATTTCTGCCCTTTCCTGTTTTGCCATTTCTCCTCTGACTGCGAAGATTTTGAGGTGCAAGGCTGCTCTCGTACATTACCACTGCTACCCAAAGAACCACTCTTGCTTGCCATTTTGAAACGGGTAAGTTGCGACAAAAATACAAAGAAAATACATACAACTAAATTGCAGTGAAATGCATGTCTACATATGGTTAGGCTCATACTTTTTCTTATATTTTTCCTTCACTTCTAGCATTTTGGTTCACATCAAAAATATTATCTTTGCTTGTTTTGGTTGGAGTCTGGAGTCTGGCCCTGAGAGCACATGTTACGTACGATATTAGGTTAGGTTCATACTTTTCCTTATAATTTTCCTTCGCTTCTAGCATTTTGGTTCGCATCAAAAATATTATCTTTGCTTGTTTTGGTTGGAGTCTGGCCCTGAGAGCATCAAAATTCACGAATTTGCATAGAAAAGTATGGTAGGCAGACCACTCCAAAATGCATAGAAATTTGATTCATCGAATTCTAAACTGTCGAAATTTGAGATTTTACTGTACTTGGGTAGTGTGATGAGTAAGGATGGAAGTTTTGGGGATGAAGTACTTGAAAGGGTTCAGCAGGGAAGGAAGGTTGTTGGTTCATTGAAAGTGATGATGAGAAATAGGGAGGTGAGTATGGAAGTTAAGAAGTCACTGCATGATAGTATTGTGATTCCTACCCTGACGTATGGAAGCGAGGCGTGGACCTTGCTAGAGGTGAACAAGTCAAGAGTGAGAGCAGTAGAAATGAGTTACCTGAGAGGAGCATGTGGAGTGACATGGAGGGACAGGTTGACAAATGAAGAAGTGAAAGAATGTTGTGGGGTGGATGTGGATGTGATTGAGAGAATTAGGAGAAATACACTGAGATGGTATGGACATGTGAATAGAATGGAGAATGAAAGACTGACTAAAAGAGTGTATGTGGAGGGAGGGAGAGGGAGGTGGAGACCGAGGATTAGGTGGAGGGATGGAGTTGAGAGGTATATGAGGGAGGGGGGAGGGCGTTGGGGGGAGGGCAGTCAAATAGTGGGTGACAGAGCTACTTGGAGGCGTTTTGTCTGCAGCCACCCTTTGCAGGATTAGGGCATTGGTCTATAGAGAGAGAGAGAGAGAGAGAGAGCCTCTTTGGTACAGTGGTAAATTGTGCATTTTCATACATGGGAGAACCAGGGTTCGTGCCCTGCCAGGGTAATATATTTTGGGAGTGTTCACCCAGCCACGTACTGCTTTGGCGGACATAACGGGTGCTGTGGTTGAACCAGTGTCACATACTATAAAGCATTGTATGCTTGCACCCAGCTGGCTTACACGGGCCAATTACGCTTGGCTCACAGACTGCATACACATCCAATGCAACTCCAACATTACAATCACACTTACAAGTACTTCTCACCCTTCATACAGTCTCTACCAGACAGGCTGTATCTTCCCAACTTTGGTCAAGATAGGCCGGTCCTGCAGTGGACTCTCAACGGCTGATGATGATGATGATGATGATGATGATGATGATGATGATGATGAAGATATATATAAGAAATCCCTCCAATATCCGACGTAATAGGGCCATAGGCAGGTCCGGATAGTGGTCCTGTCCGGATATCGGGCCCCAGCTTATGGACTTGTACTTATGGACCCTAACTCAGAGAAACACCTATACAACTCCCTCTGGACATGCATAGCACCTAAGACTGAAATAAATGCAAAAAAAAACATAAAATGAGGTTTTAGAGGTGAGTTTATACAATATTAAACATTCTGGATACTTACAAGTCCCTGACTCCTGGACTGGATTGAACCGGCAGTTTCCAGTCCACAGTTAATCCTCTGCACTCTAAATTGTAATTTCTTAACACTGCAAATTCCTGTGTGTTCTAGTGGCGAGGTATTGCAGTTTATTCACAAAAAACAAGCACCTGTGGCTTGCACTACTATGAGCATCTGCTCTCAATCGGAGTTAAGCTGTGACTGTTGATGATGGCTGGGTAACAGAGTTGCCAGATCGCAATGGCCACATTACCAATCTCCTCAACTTTCATTACCAAATTTAACTTTTCATTACCAAATTCATAAAGCTAGCATTTATTCTTCACTAATTATATATACAAGTGGAAATACATGTAATCACTCTCCTTATAATTAACACCATGTTGATTATTTTCACGCTATGTAGGGTAGCAGATTAATCAGAGAGAGCGAACAGTCCACCATCTCCATCCTGTGTATCCTCATACATGTGAAAAATCCATTTGGTAATGCATTATTCTGATTCATTACCAAACGAATTTTTCATTACCAAATTGCCCACACTTGGTAATGAAAAATACCAAATGGCAACCCTGACAGGGGAGGGGGGAGGGGGGAGGAAGGGGTGAAGGGACCATGGTGTAACAGCTGTTTGGCGCCAGGTGGCAATTTCAAATTACGGGTGAGAAAAAAGTCAGATTCTTTTCTAATTTTTTGTGGTTTTTGGCCCATTTTGGGAATAATGGATCCCAGGATGATTATGTCCGGTTAGTGGGGATGTTCGGATATTGGGCGTTCAGATATTAGAGGGATTACATATATATATATATATATATACCGTAGGTTCGCACAGTACGCGTCATCACAGTGCGCGATTCGCATTGTGCGCGAGTGACCAAAAATCATAACCAAAAACCCTTGAATGCGCGAGTTTACCGCACAGAACGCGAGGCAGAGGCAAGGAGTGGCTCAAAAATGCCATTTTCTATTAGTGCGCGACCACCCCTCACACAACGTGTCATGTGTCGTCATGTTGATGCGCAGAAATTCCCGGGCATTCTGCTGTTGAGGATGAAGAGGATGCAATGTCAGAAGTTTCAGCATTGGACTTTGAAGGGTTTATGGCCAAAGTGAGTGACTTTGATGCTCCTGGGGAAGGTGCTCAAGAGGAGTCTGTGGAGGGAAGTGTTGGTGAGGTGGTAGGTGCGGTGGGGAGTGCGGTGCTGTAAGTGTTGCCGTGCCTCAGAACCCCTGTTATTTAAGGTCATCAGGCCTGTTGTCTACTGTTAAGGTGACTACCCATATTTTTGTTATTGTAGCTATAGCTTTAGTACAGTGTCTGAAAAATATGACCTTTATTATGTCTCTAAGGGCCAAAAATGTCCAGGTATGAGGGGGTACTGCCCATATGTAATTATTCCCATAAGATTATGTATTCCCAGTACGCGAGGTCGTGGACCGCCCAATCTCTCGCGCACTGTGGGAGCCTACTGTATATATTATATATATATATATATAATGTTTCACTTCCCCTCATACCCGCAAAGTCCCATGCTGGGGTGATATGGGTGGTGGTGAGAAAGTGATGAGGTGTAGGCACCACAAAAGCGATTGTGAGGATGTGAGAGTCCACAAGGAGTGTCCGGCACATGTCACTTTACACTCCATGCAGTAACTGCTGCTCACAGATGTTGTCTTTCCACTCAGTAATTGTGACACTGTCATATCTAAAACTTTCCCAATTGAATTATGACTCACCCCCTTCCCGGCTTTAGTGGAAGGCAAAGCAGGGGTGGAAGTGGCAGGGGCCAGGCAGCTGCTTGCGGAGACTAGGGGAAAGCGGTGGCTCAATCGGTAGAGAGTTTCTCTTGCAGTCCTGACGGACCTGGGTTCAAATTCTGCTGGGCCAGGGAACAGTTTAAGGATTTGAATTTCATAAAATCAGACTTTACTGATCTACCAGAAGGCCCTCCGACATGTAAAAATACCCCCGCTAATACCAATACACCAGTCCTGTATGAGACAGCCCTAGCATGTATTCAATATGGATGGTGGGTGTTAGCGTTGAAGTGGTGACATGTAGAGGTGTGCGGTACATAGGAGGACTACTGGGCCTTGAAAGCAGGCTGTGAAGCCTATGCCCAGAGTCGGACACACACACACACACACACACACACACACACACACACACACACACACACACACACACACAAATCGGACTAGTCTGTGTGGATTCAGAAAAGATTTTTCTAACCCCTCCTGATTTCTGTAAATGGCTAGTAGTGTAGCTCATCCACATCCCATATGCCTATGCCACGCTCTGGATGCCATAGAAAATGGGTAGGAATTTAAAGTCTGGCGGGAAATGCAAAGCAACTATTGTCATCCTCTGAGCTGCCCTGCCTACAATTTTTATGAGGGCTATGGCCATCATTCAAGCTTTGGTGGTAAACTACACAGTCCTAAAGAGCACCAGAAATATGAATGCCATCTTGATGTGTGCTGACAACAGATGGACATCATCTTAGAACATGATTTGTGGTACAAAATGCCATCTTAGCATGCTATGTTTGGCACAAAATGCCATCTAAGAATGCTATTTTTGACACAAAAATACCCTTATCAGTGCTGATTTATCTGAAGCTAATATAAATTTTCATAAACCTATCTATCTATATATATATATATATATATATATATATATATATATATATCTATAGCCCGATGCCCTAATCCCACAAAGGGTGGCTGCAGACAAAACGCCTCCAAGTCACTCTGTCACCCACCATTTGACTACCCTCCCCCCAGGTCGCCCCCCCCCCCTCCCTCATATACCTCTCAACTCCATCCCTCCACCTCATCCTCGGCCTACCCCTCCCTCTCCCTCCCTCCACCTCACCAACTACACCGTCTTAGTCAGTCTTTCATTCTCCATTGTCTCCACATATCCAAACCATCCCAGTGTATTTCTCCTAATCGTCTCAACCACATCCACATCCACCCCACAATGTTCCTTCACTTCTTCATTCGTCAACCTCCTTCCATGTCACTCCACATGCTCCTCTCAAGTAACTTATTTCCACTGCTCTCTTGACTTGTTCCCCTCTTGCAAGATCCATGCCTCGCTTCCATAAGTCAGGGTAGGGATCACAATACTATCATGCAGTAACTTCTTAACCTCCATACTCACCTCCCTATTTCTCATCACTGCTTTCGGTGAACCAACAAGCTTCCTTCCCTGCTGTACCCTTTCACGCACTTCATCCCCCAGAGTTCCATCCTTACGCATCACACTACCCAAGTACTTGAATGCACTCTCATTCTTCATATCCTCACCATCCAACCTTACTGTATATTCTGTGACTTCATTCCTCTCAAACACCATAACTTTACTTTGTTTACTTTAACTTTCAGCTTCCTCCTCCTACACTGTCCCAAATTCATTCACCACACCTTGCAACTCCCATTCATCTTCACTCAACAATGTTGTATCATCAGCAAACAGCAACACCGCCCAACCTCATTCATTAGAGCCACCCCCACATCCACTGCCGTACCTTGCACCTTCTTTACAGTCCCATCCATGTATATATTAAACAGCCATGGAGACATCACATAACCCTGTTTCAGTCCAACATTGAGATCAAAGAACTCACTTAGCTCACCATCCACTTGCACCGTAGCCCTAGCTCCTTCGTACATACTCTTCACAGCACTCAACAATTTCCCATCCACTCCATATATTCTTAATACCTTCCACGTCTATCTATTCTGTCATAAGCTTTCTCCAAGTCCATAAAGGCAGCATACACTTTCTTTCTCTTCTCTAGATACTTCTTCACCAAACATCTTAGAACAAATATCTGATCTGCACACCCTTTTCCCTTCCTAAATCCCCCTTGTTCTTCTCCAACTAGCTCCTCTGTCATATGCCTAACCCTATCAATGAGTATTCTACCAAATATTTTACCAGTCACACAATGCAGGCAAATACTCCTATGGTTACCACATACTTCTGTCTCCCCTTTTCCTTTGTATAAAGGAACAATTATACATGATTTCCAGTCCTCTGGAACCCTTCCCTCTTCCCAAGCCTATCTACACAACTTCCATATCCACTCCACAACAATCTCACTCCCATACCTCAGCATTTCACCACACACTCCATCAATTCCTGAGGCCTTTCCCAACTTGATCTTCTTCATTGCTTCCACTACTTCTGCCCTACTGATCTCTTCCTTCATCCTCTTATCTCTTCTTCTCTCAGCCATTCCCCAACCACTTATACTCGCACTGCTCTCACTCTCTACATTCAACAAATCCTCAAAGTGCTCCTTCCATCTCCTCAATTTCTCTTTCTTTTCCACCAACAATCTATTATTCCTATCTTTCACGCCCCTACTGTTTCCTCTTTCACACTGCCTTACTTTCTTTACCTCCTTCCAAAACAATTTCTTACTCTCCCTCCATTTCACACTCAGATTCCTCCCAAACTCTTCATCCACTTTCTTCTTACTCTCCTTCACCAGTCTCTTCACCTCCCTTCTCCTGCTCACATATACCACTCTCTTCTCTCTCTCATCTTCTCTTACTCTCCCTCCATTTCACACTCAGATTCCTCCCAAACTCTTCATCCACTTTCTTCTTACTCTCCTTCACCAGTCTCTTCACCTCCCTTCTGCTCACATATACCACTCTCTTCTCTCTCTCTTCTTCTCCCCTACCTCTACTCGCTAACCATTCACTATGTGCCTTCTTCTTTTGTTCCACAGCTCGTTTCACCTCATCATTCCACCATGCTGTCCCTAGCACACCCTTGCATCTTCTTCTCACTCCACAAACAACCTCACACGCTGTGCCTATCTCGTCTGTAAATATCTTACATACGTCTTCCACCCCTTCCATGTGCTCTAGCTCATACCTTCCCAATCTTTCTTCCACTATGCTCTTATACTCTGCCATTTTCTCACTATCTTGCAGATTCTCCACTCTTCTCACAGGAGCTGTTTTCTCCTGTCTTACCCTTCATCTCCTCAACCATTTTCTTTGCAGCTTTACCTTGGCCATCACTAAGTGATGGTCCAAGACTCCATTCCCCCACCCTCTCCACACTCTTGCATCCAACACTTGTCTTCTCATTCGCTCATCCACACACACGTAGTCTATCTTTGCCTTTAGTCCAACAAGTTCACCATCCATCCTCCTCATTACTCTCCATGTATACCTGTGGATCATCTTATGCTGAAAGTAGGTGTTGGCTATTGCCAGCCCCTTACCAGCACAGATTTCCACCAAAGCTCAACCATTCCCATCTACTTCAGCTGGCACACCCCACTGACCAACCACTCCATCCACTCGTACATTCCCAACTTTGCCATTCATACCTCCAAGCAAAATCACTCTCTCGCTCATCTCAGATTTGTCCAGACATGCTTCTACTCCCGCCCAAAACTCATCTTTCACTCTTGGCACTCGGTCCTCTGTCAGAGCATACACATATACAATCGCCCACGCTGGTATACCAACTTTCATCCTCACCCATACAATCCTTGCACCCACTGTTCCATACTCTCTTATATTCTCCTTCCACTTCTTGCTTATCATCAGACATACTTCCTCTCTTGCCCTCTCATTTTCATTAACTCCCGCACATATACTTAAACCATATTCCCATTGTCTCACCCTTTTACCTTCTCATTTAGTTTCAGTCAATCCACATATATCCACTCTTGCATCCTCAAGCACCTGAACAATCTCTCTCTCTTTCACTTCATCATTCATTCCTCTCAAATTCCATGTTCCCACCCTCAGAATGTCCTTTGTCTATTCCTTAGTCATCAACGTATGGTCCGTCCTGGTCTGAGGCACTTTATTCACGTGTTTAGTTAGTTCTTTTTACAAGGTGGGGCACTAACCCACCACCAACCCTTTTAGTTGCCTCTTATGACAAGCAGGGATACAAACCAACCTACTGTATTTCCTGCCATATAAAATGCACTCCCCCCTCCCCTCAAAAAAAAAAAAAAATGCTTCACACACACACACACACACACACACACACACACACACACACACACACACACACACACACACACAGACTTACTTTCATGGCTTGGCACTGGCCTACAGGTTGAGGTAACTGGTATAACACAACCAACAGTCAGAAAAACTCAATGGCCTTACTGATTACTAATGAAAATTTCAATAATGCAGCTTAGATGAGTGTGTCTTATCAGTAATACAAAGTAGACCACAGTAAACTAAGCATTTGCGGGTTAGGATCGAGCTACTGTGTTACACCAGGCCCAGTGATAAATTGTAAACAAAACAGAGCTGATCCCATTGAATGTAAGATGGTGGTGAAAGTCTGGTAGTTCTTGTATTTCCACTTTAAATAGATAACTTAAGGCAAAATTATCAGAAACAAATTTCATTGTGCTTAGATAAGTTACTATTGGTTATTTGAGGTTAGGTTAGGCTAGGTTATGGCTAAATAAAATTAGCTTAGACTGTTAGGTTAGATTAGGGTTGGCTTGATTAAGTTAAGTTTGGTTTTGTTGAGTGGTTAGGTTATTTTTGGTTGGGTTAAGTTATGTTTTTTTACGTTGGACATTTTAAGTTAGGCAAAGGTAGTGTTTGAATACGTAGGGTTAGGCTTGTAACGATAAATATTGAACTAGGCTCATGTTGCCCAGCCTTCAATTTTATGGGTATCTTGGTTGAATTTATTCAGCATACACAAAAATATACTGAGCTGGAGGGATTATGTATGACCTTCAATCCAGTGCAATTGCCATTTTTAATGTCTTGTGATTTTTGATGGTTTTGTCAGTGACAGAACATAGAAGAAGTCAGTGTACCAGCACTAGGCTAGTGTTGGAAGCATCCGGTCCACATCTAGGAACAAAAGCGAGGACAATCAGTAGCTAGCTACCGTTCAGTGGTGGCACTAGGCTGAGTACCTTGACATCCATGTTGACCACATGGGACTTGCCAGTTCTGTGACAGAGTCAGTGGTTGTTTTTTTGTTGCTGATCAGCCCATCTGTGTGGCCAAGCAGACTTATCAAGTACCGGCAAGCAACTGACTCTGCAAGGTTGCCTCATGCCGTGGACTGATGTTCCTTTAAGTTTGACAGTGCCTCACCCTAGCAAGGTGCAGCGAACGGTGTGGAGGTTTGGTTCCTGGATGAGTGCCACATTCCATCTCGCCACCCAGTTAACAGGTGCAACATGGGAGGCTCCACTTCACCCAGTAATTTGGTTATATTGTTTCCAACCAGTGTTGTAAATGATTTCCAGGGTTACAGGAAACTGGTAGCCTTGTCACTTAGTGTAGTGGCACCTGATTTGGAAAGAAAAGTAATAAAAAGTGACAGGAAGGGAAGGGATAGGTAATATGAGAGCAAGGCAGACACAAAACTGAAATGAGAAAGGGGGAGGGAGAAGTAGGCAGCAATACCTTACACTGAGTGAGTGAATGGTGGTTGCCATCACATACTGCCTTTAGTCATAGGTAAAATTATGTAATTACAGTTGCTGTATGTATCTTTGTTTTAGAAATACTTTACATTTAAGCTTAATTGTTTCTGTATTTCCTCAAGTACACATTAATTTAATATATTGATTCCAGGCCAATGGCTTCTGATAGTATTACAGGCAAAGCCTGATTCACCATACCCCTATATGCGATACCCCAAATTAGTGGTGAGGATAGAAATGGCATCCTACCCTGCCAAATGATGGCTGAGCCCTGGTTTAACGATGGGTCCTCTGGTGTCTCATCCAGAAGTGATGGGTCAAAAGTTTGAATTAATCCCTTTCCCACAGCCAGCTGAGCCCACTCACCTGCTGGAATGTGCAGAAATGCTCGTGTAGCCCCCACATCCATCCATATCCACCCCGCGGGCACCCATATCACCCTTCTCATACCGGCCGTCTCTGAGTGAGGAACTTTCTTACACTCACCTACCCTGCATTGTGTTGCATCACCAACATTACGCAAGCTGCCATCATAGTGCATTGTAACTGTGACCCAGCAGTGCCATGAGTAGGCCAGTGATACTAATCGTGTGTGGAGTGTGATATTGTGTGAATTTTGGCCTAAATAAGTGTGATCATGTCTGATAATGGCACTGCATGTGGTGGGGCTAGTGGTGCTAGTGGTGGTGGTGATGACACTAGTCAGGGTGGTAAGCAGCCTGCTAGTGCTGGTTAGATAGGCTTCAAACTTTTTTTTTTTTTTTTGACTCATTTGGGTGGGTTTAGGACTTGGTTGAGGAGGAAACCCAAAGCTCAAAAATGTATTCCTATGCTTTAATTTTTTTTTTTTTTTTTTATGCTAGGAAGAAGGAACCAAAGGCCACAAGCCCGCAAAAACTGTTCCTTCCAAGAGAACAAAATACAAGAGAGAGCCAAATTCAAGATCAGATCATTTCGAGATGCCTGGACACACTGCATTTGAAAGACTGGAGATCATAGGAAGCAGGAAATACAGACTGGGAGACAGTTCCAGAGTTGACCTGTTGCATAAATGAAGGACTGGGAGTAACGGTTAACTCTTGCATTAGAGAGTTGGACAGAAAAGGGACGAGAGTTTGCTGCTTGACGGGTGCAACACGCCCGTCATAGAGGTGGAGGAATGCTTGCAGACAGTTCAGAGGAGCAGCGACCATTGAAGTAGCGATAGAAAAGAGATAAATATGCAACAGTGCGGCGAAGAGACAGAGGTTGAAGGGAGCCAGTAAGAGGAGGAGAGTTAATGAGACGAAAAGCCTTTGACTCCACCCTATTGAGAAGAGCTGTATGTGGAGAACCTCGCCACACCTGCGAGTTGTACTCCACACAGGGGCGGATAAAACCCATGTATAGACTCAACAATTGTGCAGGGGTAAAAAAGGAACGGAGTCGGCTTAGCACACCTAATCTCTTGGAAGCAGATTTTGCAAGAGATGTAATATGATCTTTCCAAGATAAGTCCCGAGTGAATGGAACCCCAAGCATGTTCAAGGATGATGTAGGATTAAGCTGAGTACAGTATTATTAAACTTTAGTGCAATGGTTCTTAACCCGTGGGTTGCGACCCAAACTTGGGTCGCCAAGCCATAAAGAGTGGGTCGGCAGTGATCTGTAGTGACTCTCCGAACTGCCCTTTGTAGTCCATCAGTGACTGAACTTAGAGTCAGCAGTACTTAGTGTACTGAGATTCAAATTTGGCTTTGTTGGAGAGAAGGAGGTTGAGATGATAGGACCTTCTTTCTCTCCTTAGTTCGTAAACCCATAGAGTTGTTTATTGTCTACCTTACTGACCCCTGAGCAGTCAATAGGCATATATATTTTATATATATATATATATATATATATATATATATATATATATATATATATATATATATATATATATATATATATACAGGTAAGCCCTTAATTCACGTGAGCTTTTTTCGCGCGATTTCGGTTATCCATGAATTTTTCGTACAATAATTAAAACATAAAATTATAGTATTCAAATAAATAATTTTAATATACAAGAGAAATAAATAAAATATAAAAATCCCTACCTGCTGTCCGTGTGCATACATATATGTGTGTGTGTGTGTGTGTGTGTGTGTGTGTGTGTGGGAGGTCGGTCTACCACGCACCACACAGTCAGTTTGAATCAGACGGTCGAACCATGCGTGACTCGCGAATTGTTATTTGTGGCTTATTTTTCTGCCTTCCAGTGATTGCTTGCCTTGTCTGTCATCATGGGGCATAAGCGTAGTGCTAGTGACACATGTGGTAACACACCAAAACGGACTCGTAATGTGATGTTGCTGACAGAGAAAGTTAAAGTGTTGGACAGACTTAAGGGAGGAATGTCAGCGACAATTCTCCGTCAGGACGATTCCCCGTCATTTATTTACATACCAGTTTATTTAGCAAGTACAGTACACTAGTTTTTTATTTATATGATATAAAATCCCCCTGAAAATTAGTTATTAAAGTATTAATTAATCAATAATAAGTATATTTATAGAATGACAGGGAATCGTCCATGTTTTGATGGTGAATTGACTTGATGGTGAATTGTCTCTGAACCGTGTGTTTGGGGTGAGTCAACTGTCCTTACAATAAAGAAGACAGAACGTAACATACGGGAGTCAGTGAGGGCTAGTGCACCAGACTGTGCTAAAGTGTTTCCACCTACGCCTGTGAACTGGCTCGGAACCGTATGTTTGGGGTGAATGAGTCAACTGTTTGGACAATAAAGAAGGCAGAATGTAGCATATGGGAGGCAGTGAGGGTTTGTGCACCAGACTGCTGAAGTGTCTCCACCTACGCCTGTGCTCGTCAGGTTTCTGTGTTAAATTTCTTACATTTTTGTTGTTTTTCATACTTTAAGCTAGTTTATAAGGTGTATGCAGTGCATAAACAGTATTATTCAGATTTAATATACTTAGTAGACATGCATAATTGTGCACACAAGGGCAGAATGTATACGTGAATTTACCACATACGCGAAGGGTCTGGGAACGTAACCCTCGCGTGAATTAAGGGCTTACCTGTATATATAAAACTTAATTTCTGTTACTGGTTGATTTACCACTCACTGGTTAAATTCATCTGTTTTTAGTGTGTCTAACTGTGAATGAAAGCAGCAATTGTTACCAGTGTCTTCCAAGCCAACCACTGCCTGGATGTCGAGCCAAGTCGTAAGGAAACCATTGTGCTATGCCTGAATTTGCGTGTGCATGTGCATGTGGTATACATGTGTAAATTGGAAGCATACACCAAAAAAAAATATCTGCTTCTATTTTTTAAGTAATATGAACATATAGTAATAAAAAGCCATGAAATTATGATGTAGTATCAGATGTGAATTTTATATTCATTTCTGGCTGTCATGATGTAAGTTTAAGGTAATCACGTTCTATTACCGATAAATTATTTAGCCATCACCAGTATTAACCTGGAAATATTACCGGAGAAATTTATCCGTGTGACGTCATGGGTCGCCGAGATTACCTCATTTCCAGAATGTGGGTCGCTGCTGAAAAAGGTTAAGAAACACTGCTTTAGTGGGTACACCTGTGGAAGATTTTGTCGGGTTGATAGGTGTAAGAACTGAGTCTTTGATGCATTAAAAGCAACAAGGTTATTTTTACCCCAGTCAGAGATACGAGCCAAGTCAGACATTAGGTGTGCCATAGCCTCATCCCTTGTTTGTTGAAGTAACTGCTGAGATGGACGTTGCAGGAACTGAATGGAAACGTGAAGGGTGGAGTCATAAGCATACGAGTGGATAGGGTTAGATGTACAGCTTAGAAGGTCATAGATGAATAAAAGGAAGAGTTGGTGATAGGACAGAGCCCTGAGGAACACCACTGTTGATAGATGTAGATGAAGAATGATGGCCGTCTACAACAGCGGCTATAGAACGACCAGAAAGGAAGCTAGAGATGAAGGCACAGATAAAAGGATAGAAACCGTAAGAAGGCAATTTGGAAATTAAAGATTTATGCTGGACTCGATCGAAAGCCTGTGAGATGTCGAGTGCAATGGCAAAGCTTTCGCCAAAGTCCCGAAAGGAGGATGACCAAGAGTCTGAAAGGTAGGTGAGATCATCACCAGTGAAGCGTCCCTGATGGAACCCATACTGACAATCAGAAAGAAGGTTGTGATAGGAAAGATGCTTTAAAACTTTTCTATTAAGAACTGATTCGAAAACTTTTGAGATACAGGATGTTAAAGCAATTGGACGATAGTTAGAGGGTTGGGAATGGTCACCTTTCTTTGGGACTGGCTGAATGAGAGCAAACTTCCAGCAAGAACGAAAGGTACAAGTTGATAGACAAAGACGAAAGACTTTGCTTAGGCAGGGTGTAAGCACAGAAGCACAGTTCTTGAGAACAACAGGAGGGACTCCACGAGGCCCATATGCCTTGTTAGTATTGAGGCCTGTGATGGCAGAAAATACATCAGCTGAAGAAATTTTAATGTCAGCCATGAGGAAGTCAGGGGGGCAAGTGAAGGAGGAACAGCACCGGAATCGTCTAAGGTGGAATTGGAGGTGAAAGTCTGAGCGAAGAGATCTGTTTTATCAGTAGAAGAAATAGCTACAGAACCATCAGAGTTGAAAAGAGGAGGGAAGGATGATGAAGTAAAGTTGTTACAAAGGTTTTTGGCAAGGTGCCAGAAGGAGCGGGAAGAATTCGAGTTGGAGAGTTGAGAGCATTTAGTACGGATGAAATTATTTTTAGCAGAGTGAAGAACAGACTTAGCACGATTCCGGGCAGAAACGTATAAAAAATGTGATTCAGGGTTGGGTTGGCTCTGGTACCTTTTAAAGGCTCTCTTCTTGTTGCAGACAGCATTAGAACAAGCTTTCTTGCATTAGTCAGAGGATATGAGAAAGGAATGTATGCTTCTATGCCCAAGAGAATAACCTCCGTAATGCGCGAGGCACACTCAGGTGGCTCCTGGCCATGGAAGTAATAATCATTCCAAGGAAAATCAAAGAAGTACTGCCTGAGGGCCTCCCAATCCGCAGCTCCAAAGTGCCACAGACGACGTTTCCTTGGAGGGTCCACAGGCCGTACCGGAGCGATAGGGCAGGTTAAGGTGATAAGGTTGTGATCGGAGGAGCCCAAAGGAGATAAAAGATTAACAGTGTAAGCAGAAGGATTAGTTATGTGTTAAATCTTCCACGATTTATGATACCTCTAGGAGATTTCAATGTTCACCACCACCTTTTGGCTCTGCTCTCCTTTCACTGATCCACCTGGTGAACTAGCTTACACCTTTTCTATCCTTAATGACCTAGAGCAGCTTGTACAGCACCCTACCGGTATCCCTGACTGCCTTGGAGAGAGCTCCAACATACTTGACCTACACCTTTTCTATCCTTAATGACCTAGAGCAGCTTGTACAGCACCCTACCGGTATCCCTGACTGCCTTGGAGAGAGCTCCAACATACTTGACCTCTTCCTTACTACTAATCCTTCTGCTTACACTGTTAATTTTTTCTCTCCTTTGGGCGCGTCCGATCACAACCTTATCACCTTAACCTGTCCTATCGCTCCGGTACGGCCTGTGGACCCTCCAAAGAAACGTCGTCTGTGGCACTTTGGAGCTGAAGACTGGGAGGCCCTCAGGCAGAACTACTTTGATTTTCCTTGGAATGATTATTGCTTCCATGGCTTGGAGCCATCTGAGGGTGCCTTGCGCATTATGGAGGTTATTCTCTCGGGCATGAAAGCATACATTCCTTTCTCATATCCTCTGACTAATGCAAGAAAGCCTTGGTTTAATCACGCTTGTTCTAATGCTGTCCGCAACAAGGAGAGGGCCTATTAAAGGTACCGAAGCCAACCCACCCCTGAACCACATCTCTTACACGTTTCTGCCCGGAACTGTGCTAAGTCTGTTCTTCGCTCTGCTAAAAATTTCATCCGTACTAAATACTCTCAGCTCTCCAACTCAAACTGTTCCATCTCCTTCTGGCACCTTGCCAAAAACCTTTCTAACAACTTTACCTCATCATCCTTCCCTCCTCTTTTCTACTCTGATGGCTCTGTAGCTATTTCTTCTACTGATAAAGCAGATCTCTTCGCTCAGACTTTCTCCTCCAATTCCACCTTAGACGATTCCGTTGCTGTTCCTCCATCACTTTCCCCCTCTGACTTCCTCATGGCTGACATTAAAATTTCTTCAGCTGATGTATTTTCTGCCATTGCTGGCCTCAATACTTGTAAGGCATACGGGCCTGATGGAGTCCCTCCTGTTGTTCTTAAGAAGTGTGCTTCTGTCTAGGCAAGCTCTCTCGCCATTGTCTATCAACTTGTACCTTTCCTTCTTGCTGGAAGTTTGCTCTCATTCAGCCGGTCCCAAAGAAGGGTGACCATTCCCAACCCTCTAACTATTGCCCAACTGCTTTAACATCCTGTATCTCAAACGTTTTCGAGTCAATTCTTAAAAGAAAAATTTTAAAGCATCTTTCCTGTCACAACCTTCTTTCTGATCGTCAGCATGGGTTCCCTCAGGGACACTCCACTGGCGATCTTCTCACCTACCTTTCAGACTCCTGGTCATCTTCCTTTCGGGACTTTGACAAAAGCTTTCCCACTGCACCTGACATCTCACAGGCTTTCGATCGAGTCTGGCATAAATCTTTACTCTCGAAACTGCCCTCTTACAGTTTCTATCCTTCTGTCTGTGCCTTCATCGCTAGCTTCCTTTCTGGTCGTTCTATAGCCGCTGTTGTAGAAGGCCATCGTTCTTCTCCTAGATCTATCAACAGTGGTGTTCCTCAAGGCTCTGTCCTATCACCAACTCTCTCCCTTTTATTCATCAGTGCCCTAAGCTGTACATCTAACCCTATCCACTCTTATGCTGATGACTCCACCCTTCATCTTTCCATTCGGTTCCTGCAACATCCATCTCAGCAGTTACTTCAACAAACAAGGGATGAGGCTATGGCACACCTAATGTCTGACTTGGCTCGCATCTCTGAGTGGGGTAAAAATAATCTGATCGTTTTTAACCCCTTCTTTACCGACCCCTCCCCCAAGTGTAAACATTACGTTTACCCCCCATACCGACCTGATAGCTCCCCCTCCCGTAGTGTGAGGGCTAGTGTATATTTTTTGCCATGTCGAAACTATTCACTCTTTTTTATTTGTTTGTATACTGATGATCACATAAACCCAGCATGATGTTGGTAATAAAAAGATATTATTAAATAAATCATTACGGTATATAAGTTTACATATCTTATGCTAAAATACTGTTACCCAGGTAACTACAGTACAAACTGGCTTGAAAAAAATGTCCTGCGCAGATGGATGGCTTATTTATTTACCTTGTAAGCTAAGCATGAAGTATGTGGACACACGTGATGGTGATGGCGACCTTGACCCACTTGTTGCCGAGAGTGCAGGATCACTAAGTTCCCTACTATTTTCCTCCTCCTTCCTCACTCACATGAACTTCGCTATCATTTTCAGGATCATAGTCATCTACTGACACATCAGACACTGCTGCAACATCATCTGATAAATCTAAATAAGTATCCTCATGAGGAATAAACTCGTCACTATCGGAATTTGCCAGAGATGCCATGAGAGAAAAATATCCTGTACACCCTCTCTCGTGGTCAAGTGCGTGGTAACTGACTCTCTCAGGCAGGCCAAGGGGTGTAAAGTTTGCCGTATGTCAGCAGAAAATATAGTACGGTATCTGTAGTAGAAATTATAAATAAAATAATGATTGGTCTAAAAGAGGTTACATCACAGATGAGTGAGCAAGCCATTGGTGCCACCGCAACTCAGTCATGACGTATCTTATGATGTCAGAATTCGTCAGAACTTCGTCACAGTCTTTGTCATCAAAACACAGAGCTGTTGCTAACACGAGGTCCTCAGAAACAGGCTTACCGGGCTACCCTGAGGCCCATAAGCTGCCATTCATTAGAGGGTGTACCAGCATACAACGGTAGCGGTTCCGGTGTCTCACGGGTGTTTACTGGTGATGTACGGGGGTACATCAAAACACATTTTCGGTAAAGAAGGGGTTAATGCATCAAAGACTCAGTTTTTACACCTATCAACCCGACAAAATCTTCCACAGGTATACCCACTAATGTTTAATAATATTCAGCTTAATCCTGCATCATCCTTGAACATGCTTGGGGTTTCATTTACTCGGGACTTATCTTGGAAAGATCATATTACATCTCTTGTAAAATCTGCTTCCAAGAGCTAAGGTGTGCTAAGCCGACTCCATTCCTTCTTTACCCCTGCACAATTGTTGACTCTATACAGAGGTTTTATCCGCCCCTGTGTAGAGTACAACTCTATGTGTGGGGAGGGTCCCCACATACAGCGCTTCTCAATACGGTAGAGTCAAAGGCTTTTTGTCTCATTAACTCTCCTCCTCTTACTGACTCCCTTCAACCTCTGTCTCTTCGTCACACTGTTGCATCTTTATCTCTTTTCTATCGCTACTTCAATGGTCACTGCTCCTCTGAACTGTCTGCATGCATTCCTCCACCTCTATGATGGGCGTGTAGCACCCATCCAGCAGCAAACTCTCATCCCCTTTCTGTCCAACTCTCTAATGCAAGATTTAACTGTTACTCCCAGTCCTTCATTTATGCAACAGGTCAACTCTGGAACTGTCTTCCTCTGTCTGTATTTCCTGCTTCCTATAATCTCCCGTCTTTCAAACGCAGTGTGTCCAGGCATCTCGAAATGATCAGATCTTGAATTTGGCTCTGTCTTGTATTTTGTTTTTCTCTTGGAAGAATAATTGTGGAGTAGACTGTAGCACCAGTCGAACAGGGCAGTACTCCCGAGGTTGATGGCAAGCTGATGATAGGGAGAGCTGGAGCTCCCGTTTCACCAGCCCTCAGGACTTGATCCTGACCATCTCCCTTTTCTGAACATTTTCAGTGCATTCATTTACACAGAGAGTAGGCCAGCATGCTCTCATAATACCTCTACCTTCAACTGTCTACACCACACTACATGCGCATAACGTATCACACCTTCTATTCACATCTTTAGTAATGGCCGCTGCAAACTTAGTATCAAATGAGGTGGTACCTCTGATTGCCACCACTGGCTGGGTAGGGCTGGAGGCGCAGGGTCCTCCCGGTCGCCATCAAGCGACTGTGCCGGCAGCGACTGTTGCTATTTCCGGGAATGCTCGTTGGCGAAGAGGTGACGGTGCGGCCTTATTCTTTACCAACATCCGCGGCCTTACCACAAATTTAAACTCGGTTCATTTTTTCCTTCAGTCCATATCCCCTTTGGCCCTTTTCCTCACAAAACCACAAATCTCACCCTCTACCGATATATCTCCATGTTGTTTTCCCGGTTACCATCTCTTTACAAACTTTCGTAACAAGGGCAGCACCTGTTGTTATATCAAATCCCAATATGCAGTTGACACTATTTTAAACTTCACTTCATCCAGTTTTGATTACTCATTATATAAATTAAATTGCCAAAACATTACCAAATATATCTGTGTAGTTTATCGTTCCCCCAACGCTTCTTCGGAACCCAGTGTATTTGATTCCATATCCACTCAGTTGAGTAACCCTGACCTTGCCCTTGGCAATGAAATTACCATTTTGGGTGATTTTAACATACACAATGTTGAATGGTTATTGCATTCTGCCCGGACTGACGACGCTGGTCTAGAATGCGAGCTGTTTGCGGAATCGTTTAATCTCACCCAGTTGGTAAAGCAACCAACCAGAATACCTGATAATCCAGACCATAATGCCCATCTCTTGGATTTATTCTTGACAAATAATCCAGATCAATACAGGATAGAGGTACTGTCACCACTTGGATCCTCTGACCACAATCTCATCAAAGCCTCATTAGTTAACCCTCCTACACCTCCCCATTCTGAACCTGTCAGGGTGACCCGATGGCACTTTGACAGGGCAGACTGGGATGGATTTAGAAATTATCTTGCTGATGTTCCATGGCAGTCTTTCTTCTCTAGTGATTTCAATTCTACCCAGTCCCACATTTGCGACTTAATACTAGCTGGTATGGATTTATTCATACCAAGTCAACAATTCACTAAAAGATCAAACTCTCCAAAATGGTTTGATGGCAATTGTGCCAGAGCAACAGCCCAAAAGTCATTAGCATATAACTCTTAAAATCAAAAACATCTGAATCACTCTTCCAATTTAAAATTGCTAGAAATCATGCAAAAGCTGTATTAAATCTATCTAAATCAAACTTTCTTCAAAAGCAAGCATCAAAACTACTTAACAACCCTAATGACAATAGAATATTCTGGTCAACTCTTAATTCTTTCAATAATAACTTTTAACAAGTCATCTTCCATTCCCCCACTAAAATCTTCAGACGGCAATATCACAAATGACCCACGTGGGAAAGCAGATATCTTTGCTAGTACCTTTGCCAGAAACTCTACCATAGATGATACCAGCCAGAATGTCTCAGTACTGGAACTTGATTCTACCATAGATGATACCAGCCAGAATGTCTCAGTACTGGAACTTGATTCTACCATAGATGATACCAGCCAGAATGTCTCAGTACTGGAACTTGATTCTACCATAGATGATACCAGCCAGAATGTCTCAGTACTGGAACTTGATTCTACCATAGATGATGCCAGCCAAAATGTCTCAGTACTGGAACTTGATTCTCCCAAAATTGCCCCACTTAAAATACAGACAAGATACATAAAATCCATCCTAGACAATTTACCTACCAACAAAGCTCCAGGCCCAGATGGAATTCTGCCAATTGTTTTGAAAAAGTGTTCCCCTGAACTTGCCTCTGTCCTAGCTAAATTATTCAGACTATGCATATGTACTTCTTTATTCCCAAATTCATGGAAAGAAGCCAATATCCACCCAGTTCCGAAGAAAGGAAGTTCGTCTGACCCCTCCAATTACAGACCAATAGCTGTCACATCTTCTCTTGGTAAGGTATTTGAAACTTTAATTAATAAGCATATTGTTAAACATCTTGAATCCAACAACTTAATTAGTGATAGACAATACGGTTTTCGCCACGAAAGATCCACCATTGACATACTCAATCTCTTAACTCATACCATCCATCAATCAATTGATCTTTTTGGAGAAACTCATGCAGTAGCTCTTGATATCTCTAAAGCTTTCGACAGAGTATGGCACCGTTCCCTGCTGTCCAAACTCCCTTGCTATGGACTAATGTCTTTTGTTCCTTTGATTTTTTCTTATCTTAGTGACAGGAAAATAAGAGTAAAAGTAGATGATGTATATTCGAATTTCCACTCGATTAACGCCGGCGTGCCGCAGGGATCAGTTCTGGCGCCAACCCTATTTCTGGTTCATATTAATGATCTCTTATCTGTCACTCACAATCCCATTCACTCATATGCTGATGACTCAGCACTACACATTTCATTCACACTCAGACATCCATTTACAAAGTCTAATATCTCAACCTCTCAACTCAGTACAACCATCTCCATAAATCAAGATCTATCTACAATCAGTGAATGGGGACAAAACAACCTTGTCTCTTTTAATGCTAGGAAAACTAAATATATACAGTTTACTAATAGACAGATATTGCCAGATTCGTACATTACCTTCAGTGCTACTAATATTCCCATCTCCAAAAGTATTGAAATTCTTGGTGTCTCACTTAACAGTGCCCTCAGCTGGACCTCTCATGTCAGATCACTTGCTAAAACCGCCTCAAAGAAACTTGGATTATTGTACAGAGTCCGTAACTTCTTCGCCGATGAGCAGTTAGCTATAATTTATAAGAGTCATGTGCGCTCTCAACTTGAGTAATGCTCACCCTTGTGGAATGGTTGTGGAGAGGTTGCATTAAGACAACTAGACAAAATTCAGAATAAAGCTGTTAGAATCATTAACAACCCTGCCATTACATATAAACTACCTCCCCTGCAAGTAAGAAGGAATGTTGCCTCCCTTGCATTATTTTACAGATATTTTTTTTGGCAAATGCTCAGACGAAGTTGCGTCCATGGTGCCATCTCTCCATGCCTTCCCTCGTGCTACACGGGCATCTGGTAGCGCTCATGACTGGAATGTCACTCAACCATATTGCAGAACTTCTGCCTATCAGAATTCTTTCATTCCCCGAACTGCATCTCTCTGGAACTCACTTCCCCAGAGTTGTTTTCCTCCAAATTTCAACCCACAACCGTTCAAGTCTAACTGTTACAGATATTTTATGAACAGAGGACACCAGTAATCTGGTGTATGGATTATTTTTTTTTTACCCATTTGTTTTTCCTTCCTCCGTTGTTATTAAAAAAAAAAAAAAAAAAAAATTGCAGGCTCGCGGCCTTTCGTTCCTTCTTCCTCGCATTAAAAAAAAAAAAAAAGCGATGAGTTATTACTTAACCAATTGCATCGTTAAACTGGGGTTTGCCTGTACATGGTTTCATTGATGTAACATTATGTATTTGTCAATTAGACAGTTTTCTGTTCTGTATGTAGTGAAATGATCTGTGATTCAGGTGTGTGATGAGAGAGCAACTGAATGCACAAGGCTGTTTCCAGTCGGTTCATCAGAGGAGCTGATAGGAATTCTGCAGACCCCAGCTAAAAGGTAATGATTGTGCCAAGATTCAAATCTTCATGTTGATGTTTGTGGCTCTGCCTCTATACAGTATTATGCTGTAAGCCATTGTTTTGTATGTCTGATGTATTCCCAAGGTTTACTGTGCATTGTGTAAGTGGAATCATCACAAAAGAGGCTTAACCCTTACGTGCCAGCATTTTTTTTTTTTTTTTTGCAGCCTCCGGTGAAACATGGCCATATTTCCCCAAAATAGCCTGTATTCAAACCTTTATATCTGGAAGAGTATAGCAGTCAGGGAAACAAATTAAAGACCATATTACTTATCAACTCTTCCTCTTGCGAATGAAAGCATCCACAGATCTGCTGGTGGTCGAGTCGATGAGTAAGGACATGGAGAAGATGTGTAACTTTCAGCTGTGGAGGCAGGATGTATTTGTGAGTGTGTGCATGGCCCCAACTTTGGCATTTCTCTCAGCATGATAACTTCACTACCAGATAAACTAGACACAGTTGTGTCCAAGGGATGCCTTATAGTACTGTCATTGGGCCCTCTCCTAGTATCCATGGAAAGAGACTTGGGCAGGGGTGGATGATGCAAGGGTCCGTGGGCGGCGGGGACGGAATTGGATGAGGAGGGACGTGAAGACATCGTTCTACACCTGGCAGAGGCAAGGGACAGACTGGCCCACGCTCTTGTGCAGTGGTGGGAGTCTCTTGCGACCCTTTGGTGCTGAGATTAAATGGTGGTTGGTTCAAATGATGGCAGGAATACATTGCCGATTCCTCCCATCACCCGGCGGTTCCAGGCCGTCCATTTAGCCACAGTATATGCTGCTTCCTGGCATGTAGGGGTTAAGAATGTCAATTTTTTTGGTATTGGGAAAAAAGTGAATCAAATAATATCAGAGGTCCTCTTTTGGCTCTAATGAAAAATTTTGTTGGCATCAACACAGAAATGATACACAAAACACTATGGCTAAATGTCATACTTTGTGTCACGGGGTTTTTATAATATCACGGTAATTTTGATATAAATGGTTAAATATTATTTAATTTGATAATAATATTCAATAATATTGAAGAGCAGAGACAATGATTGTCTTGCTACATCAAGCAACGATTACTTTACGCTGACTTGCTAAGATTCTCAAGAACGAGAATTTATAAACTTTCTCAACAGTACACAGCAGAGACTAATTACTCACAATTGCTGAATTACTGTACTGTTAGCCTCTGGAGAAAGTTACATCACCCCTGACAATAAATAACTAATACTAACATCAGGTTCTTGCCGATGCTTAACTCCCAGATGGCACAACGGATATTAAGTTAAAACAACAAGACTGGTCTAAGTACCAGTTATGAAAGCAAACGTTTATGCAAGCTAGGAGCTATATGGAAAATAAGCTTAATTATGGAAAAATGAAACAAGATTTTTACTTTACATTAAGCTCGAGAAAGGAACTGTTAAATTTATTAATTACAAAAAATAAATTTAACGTTACATTTCAAATCAATGAGACGCACTCACTCACTCTCACACGAGCTAAATACTTACGTCTAGAAAAAAAAAAACACCTTAATTAAACTCTTATAACTAGGAAATACACAAAAGAAATACTATAGTCGATGAATGCTGCGTATCACCAGATGGGTGGGAAGACTGGACTAACTGTGAAGTGGAGTTTGGGTACTAGCTGACCTCTCACACTGCGGCACAGGACCTTCCTCCGTCACAACAAACTCAAGACTCAATTCAAATACATTGTATGGGCAGGACGCAAGGCGTGGCTAACGGTTGAGGGAAGCAGAGGCAAACGATAAAGAAACAATTGTATCGCTCAGTAGCGCACTTAGTGACGTGCATTAAATCGGTCACTTTTTGAAAACGGTGACGAATGTTTTGAAAAGTATACTCCGGAATGGAGAGAGAAACGGTTAACTGAGCGATACACAGTGAGTTTTCCACTAATAGTTCGTGGCCTCTCACAAAAGGGAAATGTCGCGAACTGATTCATGACATTACGCCCTTAGAAAGTTAAATTTTTTCCTTATGGGAAAAAATTTGTGGATATATATATATATGTACACATCCTAAGTCATTCGCACAAGATTCACACTGTGGTGTGTGTGCTATCCTGCTACAGGAGAAAGTCGCAGTCGCCAGTGAGCGAAAAAACCTCGTATTTACGTTAATAGAAACAAGCTTGAGGGAAAAACTCCGTGACGACTGTGAAAATCCTGTACTCAGGTCAAACTGAGCGAAAGTTCGCTACATTTACATTAACAACTAATTGTTATGTAGTGTTGTGTATGTAATACACGGTGTAGGTGTGACAGTTGTAGTGTAACTGTACCTACGTGTAAAATGACACAGTAATACAAATTTATAGTAAAATAATGATGACGAGGCAGAAGAGAAGGGGCGGCAGCATGCAACAGGAACGGCCAGCTGATCTGCACGGCAATGCTGCACCCACCAGCTACACCTGCGAAAGGAATTAAGGTGGAGCATCAAAACTGTTATTTCTGTCTCTCTCTCTCTCTGCCTAGCAATCAGTACTTGTCATTATTAACCAGGAAACGTAATTCTTGAATTCACAAATTGCTTAGAACCCTTATAGCTTACTGGTTAACGATTTCATTATTAACCAGGAAACGTGCCAGTTCTTGAATTCACAAATTGCTTAGAACGGGCAGTTTACTGGTTAACCTAACATTATTAACCAGGAAACGTGCCAGTTCTTGAATTCACAAATTGCTTAGAACGGGCAGTTTACTGGTTAACCTAACTCTACACTTACGAGTAATACAGGAAGCTGAAAATCGCTACGCAATCTCGGGCAGGTCACGTTTTAACACCCACCGTGGGTGTGAACACTCATGTGGGTAATGTGCATTCTCCGGGTATCCTCAGAGAGGCCCACAGCTCGAGACATTCCACAAGGTAATTCATACACAGCCTCGGACTGTCTCTGCAAGGTTCTCAAACTTCCCCCTTAACTTATGGTATACATGTATGTACAAGCCCTGGATATACTGTGTCCTGTAGGGCCAACGAGTGAGACGTCTGGTCTACACTTTTAACTGGGAACCAGGCTGGTCCTTGGATTACTCAAATCGCTTAGGATGCCTATCTTACGGAACCCAGCATGCAACAATTGCTAGTTAGTAAGCAGCTAGTAGGTGAGACATCAGGTCTGCACCCACATTACCACTATCCTGTCTCTCAACTGACTCAGAGATTACAGGTGTGGTTAGAAACGGCACAGGAAGGGCATGTCCCTGATTAGTGGTGATACTTTGGCACACACTGCAGGAACGGACAAAACTACCTATGTCTCGTCCCATCCCTGGCCAGAAAAAGTCAGCTCGGATACAGCCCTGGGTCTTCTTTTTGCCCATGTGACCTGAGGCTGAACAATGACCCCATTGTAACACTGCTAGGCGGTACTTGGCGGGAACGACAAACTGCAGTCGAACCTCGCCCTCGGGTGTTCGTGACTCACGGTAGAGCCGTCCTTGTTTGCGAAGGAACTTGGCTCGACCTCCCCGTGAATACTTAATCACTCGACCCTTTTGTTTGTTCCGCACGGCAGCAAGTGTTGGGTCAGAATGTTGTTCTTGCACAACAAGTTGACTACACATCAGATCTTGCGGCGATTCAATGATCACTGGGGTGACACAATCTGGAGCCTCAGCCATGGCTCGTGTTACCGCAGCAGCTGAAGTCTGAGTAGCGTCATCGGAGCAACTATCCTTGACTCCATGAATATTTCCAATGATGAGTTCAAATAAAGGTTCTGGCATGACAACTGCAAGTGTCATACCAGTATAAAATGGAGATGCCACCTGGATACATGCCTCAGGGAACAATCTCACTGATCCATCAATAAGGCTTGCATGGATCTGTCGACCTGTATACTGCTCAGGCCGAACTAAACTCTGCTTGACAGAGCAACCTGAGGAACCATTGTCTCTCAGGACCTTCACAGGAATGCCTCCCACAAACCCTGGCTGTACAAGGAAGGTACTGTCACCTGCGGGAGGGCCTGTGGAGGAAGCAGCTAGCCACTCATAAGGCTGCTGAATTGATGTGGCAAACATTGTGCCTTGTGAGTTATAAGATGGAACATTGGCCATCTGTGGAGGGGGGTTCACTGTCACTGTGGGACTAGTGAACTGTCGGGAAGTACCCACACTGGTAGGGACGTGACCACCAGGCTGCTGCTGAGGAATGAAGGCTGCATTCGCTTCCTGCCTCTTTTGAGCTGGTGGTGAAAAAGTTTGTCCCAAAGGTCGGTTGCGTGGCTGATACTGCTGTTGGTTAGGGTACTTGTTGTACCTCTTCCACTCAGGTTTCTGAGTGTTTTGCCCCTGGTCCTTCCACTGCGGTTTTGGACCTTGGCCATTATTCTGAGAATGGCCTTGTTGCTGGGGTTCAGTCTGAGACGGCTTCCCAGACTTGGCAGTATCTTTCCTGCTCCAGGTATTTTGCTTACGAGCTTGATACCCGTATGCAGTAAAGAATGCGTCAGCCTTCTCTACCATTTGGCTGGCATCTTTCACCTGGCAGATCTTAAGCTGTGCTATGAGCTCAGCAGGCCACGACCTCTCTAGCTGTGTACGCAGCATAAGGTCAATTATCCCCTCACGCGTGGAAGGAGTTTCATCTTTCTCCATCCACTCACCTAAGTAAGCAGTGAGACGGTCGAGGAACTGAACAGCTGTCTCCTTGTCTTGGAGACGAGCTCGCATGAACTGAGCTTTGGCGTCGTCTACTGTGAGACCATACGCCTTAATGAGTGCAGCTTTCATCACTTCATACGTGAGATTGTCTCCACGAATTCTGTGGAGAATATCGAGGGCAGGGCCCTCAAACAGGCTAAGAAACTGAAGCCGCTTAGCTGCATCATCGAGCTGGTAAAGCTGAGCCATGTCTTCAAATCGAGCTATGTATGGCTCGATTCGCTCGCCATCTTTGTATGGGGGAAGCTTGATGTGGGGTCGCCATAACATGTGCAGGGAGAGCGCTCGTGGAGCTTGAACCAACTGCACCAGATGTGTCTGAAGCCAAGGAATCTCGCTTGAGCTTCAGCACTTCAAGTTCATGTTCTCGTTCTTTGTCTCGTTGTTCACGTCGTATTCGCGCTGTTCTCGCTCTTGTACTAGCTCGTGTTCGCGCTGTTGTCGCTCTTTTTCTAAGTCGAGCTCGCGTTGTTTTTTTTCGTGTTCACGCTGTTTTTCGTTCCTCACGCTGTTCTCGCTCGTACTCGCGCTCTTTTCTCACGCTGCTCTTGTTCATGCCGTGAGAGTATGTATTCTTTAATTTCAGTTGGGTCTGTAAGACCCATATCTTTGGCTTCCTGTAAAAATATGTTGGTAGCCATGTCGCTAACTCAATCTAAATAACTAGCGACTCAGTACTGATTGTTGCTTCATAAACGAATGCTAATAAACAAATAAAGAATACAGACACAAGCTAGTGGTGACCAGTCTTATCTAGTTAACTGGCAAAAATTAAAGCAAAAATGCAAATGACTGGGAAGACTCAATAATAAACACAATGGGTACACTGACTTCCCAGAAGCGAATAAAATCGTCTGGCGTTTCCAAGAATAAACTAGAGTTAAGTACTCTATTGATTAATAAAGCAAAACTCGCTTGCTAAATTAACGGTAAACACCAGTAAACTTGTGTCTATAAACTTTAATGATAAATACCTAAATATGAATGAGTGAGCACTATCTCGTGAATAGCTTTTAGAGCTAGGAGTTAATATCCTGGAATGAGGTCGCCAATTGTCACGGGGTTTTTAAAATATCAGGGTAATTTTGATATAAATGGTTAAATATTATTTAATTTGATAATAATATTCAATAATATTGAAGAGCAGAGACAATGATTGTCTTGCTACATCAAGCAACGATTACTTTACGCTGACTTGCTAAGATTCTCAAGAACGAGAATTTATAAACTCCTTCTCAACACTACACAGCAGAGACTAATTACTCACAATTGCTGAATTACTGTACTGTTAGCCTCTGGAGAAAGTTACATCACCCCTGACAATAAATAACTAATACTAACATCAGGTTCTTGCCGATGCTTAACTCCCAGATGGCACAACGGATATTAAGTTAAAACAACAAGACTGGTCTAAGTACCAGTTATGAAAGCAAACGTTTATGCAAGCTAGGAGCTATATGGAAAATAAGCTTAATTATGGAAAAATGAAACAAGATTTTTACTTTACATTAAGCTCGAGAAAGGAACTGTTAAATTTATTAATTACAAAAAATAAATTTAACGTTACATTTCAAATCAATGAGACGCACTCACTCACTCTCACACGAGCTAAATACTTACGTCTAGAAAAAAAAACACCTTAATTAAACTCTTATAACTAGGAAATACACAAAAGAAATACTATAGTCGATGAATGCTGCGTATCACCAGATGGGTGGGAAGACTGGACTAACTGTGAAGTGGAGTTTGGGTACTAGCTGACCTCTCACACTGCGGCACAGGACCTTCCTCCGTCACAACAAACTCAAGACTCAATTCAAATACATTGTATGGGCAGGACGCAAGGCGTGGCTAACGGTTGAGGGAAGCAGAGGCAAACGATAAAGAAACAATTGTATCGCTCAGTAGCGCACTTAGTGACGTGCATTAAATCGGTCACTTTTTGAAAACGGTGACGAATGTTTTGAAAAGTATACTCCGGAATGGAGAGAGAAACGGTTAACTGAGCGATACACAGTGAGTTTTCCACTAATAGTTCGTGGCTTCTCACAAAAGGGAAATGTCGCGAACTGATTCGTGACACTTTGTCACCATTGATATTATCCTTATGTCTGTTGCACTATAATTAGCTGAAAGGAAATTCTAAATACATTCCCAAAGTAATGTAGGAGCTACTTCATCATTACTTATGGAAGGAATGTCACATTTTAAGGGTTAAAGGCGTATTGATCATGAACAACATAGTAAAGTGATGTTAAATGTCAAATAAATTGTATAAAAAAAAAAAAAGTTGATATTGTACTTAACATTTTGTTAACCAGCCCTTACTAATACTGAAAGAAGCAGCATTTTTTATTTGGTTGTTTTTTTGTACATTTCCATTGCTGTGCAAGTTGAATAACATAAAAATGAATCAACATATATATTTTTGGTCACAAAGCATAAATGACCTCCATGCAAAATTAGGGTTCACAGGACAGTGTTATTACCTTCATGGAGATACTGGTCTAATGGCAGCTATTGTTCCAGGTTCACAGCTGAAGCCAGAGCATTGAAGCAGTCATGAACAATGTCATCATCAGGATGCTGCCTGGATAATAGAATTATAAGTATAAAACAGGACTGAGGGCACATCTTATGTTGTATCAGCACATCCAACAAGTGGTACCTCGGCCAACAACTTATGGATTATAGTCCATGTAGTGTCCACTGTTTTTTTTTTTTTTTTTTTTTTCCTGCACAGCTGATCTTGGATGATTTACCTACTGTGGTATCCTTTGCACTATCAGTTGCTGCACAGACAATAGATAACAGCAAATGAAAGAAGGAAGAGGGTGGTAACTTTTGTCTAAATTGACAGTTTGACTCAGCATTGATGCCCTGTATATTTAAACTTACAGTACAGAAGCATCCGCATGTCTTATTAATAAAGTATGTCAGCAGTATTGTAAAGAAATAATAGACTGTTGAAATTTTGTCATTTTTATGTAATTACAACTATTATCCAGTAATAGTGATGAATATTTAACAGTTTTTGTTCTTTGTAATGGGAGCATCTTATGACCAAGCATTAATACAGTACAGTATAGGTAAGGTGCCATATTGGTGTTGGACCTTAAGACTAACACTGAAGTAGATTAGCTGAAGTATGGTGGAAATTGAGAGGTGGAAGGATGATATAATGGAGATGGTTAAGGAAGAACCAGATGTGAAGTTAGGGTGTGAGGTGATTGATAAAACAATGGAGCTGGGAGTGGAAGAACCAGATGTAAAGTTAGAGTGTGAGGTGGGTGATAAAGTAATGGAGGTGGTAAAGGAAGAACCAGATGTAAAGTTAGAGTGTGAGGTGGGTGATAAAGGAATGGAGGTGGTAAAGAAAGAACCAGATGTAAAGTTAGAGTGTGAGGTGAGTGATAAAATAATGGAGGTGGTAAAGGAAGAACCAGAAGTAAAGTTTGAGTGTGAGGTGGGTGAAGAAGTGTTCCCCAGTGAGAATGAGATTGTCCAGGACACAGTATCCCTTACACCTGAAGTTAAGAAGTTAAAATATTTAAAATGTGGTAAAGCATTTGCTTCTAAGAACAAGCTTATCCGACATGCAGTTCATTCAGGAGTGAAGAATTTCAAGTGCAATGTGTGTAGTAAACTGTTTCGTCAGAAAAGTCATCTCACCCAACACCTATTAGTTCATTCAGAGGTGAAGAATTTTAAATGTGAGGAATGTGGTAAACTTTTTAGTAGGAAAAATTATCTCACCACACACCTATTAGTTCATTCAGGAGTGAAGAATTTCAAGTGTGATGAATGTGGTAAACTGTTTAACAGGAAAAATAATCTCACCACACACCTGTTAGTTCATTCAGGAGTGAAGGATTTCAAGTGCTATGAATGTGGCAAACTGTTTAGTCAGAAAAGTCATCTCACCCAGCACCTATTAGTTCATTCAGGAGTGAAGAATTTCAAGTGTGATGAATGTGGTAAACTGTTTAGTCAGAAAAGTACTCTCACCCAACACCTGTTAGTGCATTCAGGAGTGAAGAATTTCAAGTGTGATGACTGTGGTAAACTGTTTGGTGAGAAAGGTAATCTAACGAAACACCTATCAGTTCATTCACGAGTGAAGAATTTAAAGTGTGATGAATGTGGTAAACAGTTTGCCAACAAATCTGGCTTTATCCAACACCTATTAATTCATTCAGGAGAGAAAAATTTCAAATGTGCTAAATGTGGGAAATGGTTTGGTCGGAAAAATGTTCTAATTAAGCATTTATTAATTCATTCAGAGTGAAGAATTTCAAGTGTGATTATTGTGGCAAACTGTTTGGTCGGAAAAGTGATTTCACCAAACACATTAATTCAAGTGTACTGAGTGTGGCAAATTGTCTTGTCAGAAATGCCATCTCACCCAACACCTATTAGTTCATTCAGGAAAAAAGAATTAAGTGTGATTGTGTTAAGCCGTCTGATCAGAAAAATTATCCCACCCAGCGCTTATTATTTTATTCAGGAGTAAAGAATTTCAGGTGTGATGAATTAGGTAAACTGTTTAGTTAGAAAAGTATGGTAGTTCATTGCACACCTATTATCTCATTCAAGAGTGAAGAATTTCAAGTGCAGTGAATGTGGTAAAGTTTTTGCTACAAACAGTTATCACAACTGACAATGTTTAATTCATTGACCCTTATCCCATGGGCCATGATATAACATGTGATGACTAAGGTTTTCTAGCTCCTTTGGTTTTAATTCATTGACCCTTATCCCATGGGTCATGATATATCATGTGATGACTAAGGTTTTCTAGCTCCTTTGGTTCCCAGGATTTGACAAAGCACCTGCAACTCTATGGTTTGAAGAGCATGCACGGAAATATGGTGTTAGGTGGCTTCTTGCTTCTCATTAAAGTATGCTGAGTGGATATCAGGCAGCATCAGATATGGATATGTTTTTGTAGCAGAAAATTACAATTTTGCTGTATTTACTTCATTACCCACCTACAATATCAGTGCACCACTTCCATCCCTGCCAAGCTACTGCCATTGCTGCTGCTCCCCCCTCCCCCCCATAATTTATCATCATCAGGAGACACGTCACTTGGAGAACATGGCACCCTTCCTCGTGTGATGCCTTGCAACCCTCTCTGCCCTCATTTCCTACAATGCCTTGCATAGGCAAAGTGATGTGTTTGTGTTTTTTTCCTTGGTTTACACTCCCACATTGTAAACAGTGTCTTCCAGTACAGTATTGTTTGCAAATAGGTTACAGCAGTGACACTAAAATATGTTGTGTGCGAGTGACATGCAAGTAGCAGGTGACTTGAAGAATGTGTAACATTGATGTAGCAGGTGATATGCGAAGAAAAAGAACAACAGTGATGAAATTCATGAAAGTGACATGGTAAAATAATGTGTGCGGCAGTGACGTATATATTTTACAACTGTTGTGTGTATATAGGATTTGTAAATATTTTTAGAATAATAAGCCTTACATGTAAGTGAATAAGTGATTTCTTTAATAATTAGCATGGTTAGAAAATAAGTGACTGCTTATACAATATTTTAATTGAGTTGGAAGAATGAGAGGTTTATAGAAAAACATGTGTTTAACATTGTAATCAATAAGTGCACCAAGGAATAATAGTGAAATAAGATTTTTAAAAAATGCATACTGTATATTTATACTGACAATGGTGTATTTATATTTTACAACTATGATGTGTTTATATTGTATTTATTAATATTTATTTATAGAAAAATAAGCAATATATATTAGCCCTTTCGTACACAAGGGGTCGGTAAAAAATCCAACCTCTCACAATTTTACGATGCAGGTTGTGTCCAAGTGAAATCCAACCACTCGTACTTTTTCGACTCGGGTTGTCTATGAATCTATCTATTGCCAGACGCCACAATCCCGTAAGGGGTGGCCATTGACTTTGAGTTATTTGTTTTACGGGGAGGGGCACTAACCCTCCACCAACCCACTTGCTGACACGTAGGGAGCACGTATGGTTTGGTTATATGGTTACCACCCAGTGTTGTAAATGGTTTCTTGGCTTACAGGAAACCACTTGGCTTGTCACTCAATGTAATGCCACCTGTAAAGGAAAGAAAAGCAATAAGAAGTGACAGAAAAGATGGGAGAAATAGGAAGAGAGGAGGGCAAGCACAGGAAAAAAAAAAAAAAAAAAAAAAAGATAAAGGCTAAAGAAGTAAGCACCACTACATCAAGTTGTGTCCAACCATATAGGTTGCGGCATTTCTTTGCCATGATTTTCAGTTGCGTCAATCAACATTCTCCCCAGTCCCTGTTTAAGACTGTATCATGAAATTGCTACATGTTATAAATAAATGATCTTCCTAATAAAAAAAAAAAATAAAAAAAAATTCTATTGTTCACTTGTTTATTCAGCGCTGATATATATATATATATATATATATATATATATATATATATATATATATACACAAATGTATAAATTTTTCGTCAATGTTTGTTGAAAGTTGTAGAGCATTCCACAAGCACTGACAGAATGTTTGTGTGTCTATAAAATTGGCATTGAATAAGTGAACAAAAATTTTTTTTTTTCTTTCATTAGGAAGATCATTTATTCACTTATAAGATATATTAATTTGATAACAGTACTGTTACAAATAAAGGCAGGGGATTGAACTGTTTGGAAACATCTTACAGTGTTGAGTCAGCTGGTACTAGAGCAGCCAGGTTTGTTCAAAGACCATAAGATATTTCTGTTCTTGAAGCCATAAAAATCTTTCTAATAGTTATAAGTGTTCCCCCCCCCAAAAAAAAAAAAAAATCATAGCAAATAAATGCTTTACAACTTTCTCCCAATAAACATTGACAAAATCTTTATATATCTGTGAGAAATCACCATAGAATAAATGAGGGGGGTGAATGATAAAATATGGTACTGTAAGACCTTGCTATAACAACTAATTGGGGCCCCAGCCATTCCGAAAAATGCAAAATTCCAGTAAAAGCGACATCTGGACCTCCCCCTGCTAACTAGAACTATTTCCGATACATCAGTCATTAGTTCGGATCGCACTAATGGTTTTTAAACTGTTTTGACTACCATTTTGGTAATGGACTGTGTCATAACATCACTATATTAATCAGATGGTATAATATATACAGTATAATAATACCATACTGTACACTGATAAATATGTCTTTTATTTACGTTATTGTGGTGAACATAGCTGAAGTGGTCAGGTAGTCCGGACTTTTGGCTTTATCAGACTTTTTCCGATATGTAGGAATTTAGTCCGGCAGCTCCTCGATTCCGATAAAAGCGAATTCCGGTCTACTGAAGTCTGTTATATTAAAGTTTTACTGTAATTTATTTTCTTTTTCTTATTTCATTCATTAGGAAGATCATTTATTCATTTGTAACATGTAGTACAGTACCCTCACGTCCAACACGGTAATATTGTCATGCATGGGTCCCGTGTTGGACCAAAAACGTGTTGGACCAAAAACGTGTCGGACAAACAGCAGAGCTTATGGAGAAAAATGAATTATGTCAGCAACCCTAGGAAAAGTCACCCTAAATACCTACCATATACCTATACATATATTGGTACTACTGTAATTATAAGTGGTACTGTACTATGAATGATAACTAACCTTTTAGGATAGTGTTGGTGGGCTTGCTGGGATGGAAGATGATATCCGAGACTGTGGATAGTCCTACTGGGTCCCTGGAGGATGGCTGCTGGCGTCACTAGCGGGTAATGGCTGCACTCTTCCTCAACCTCCCTCATAAATCCTTTGAAATTCCTCTCCCCTTTCTTCTACCTCTCGATGAATTCTAGCTTGGTGGCCTGAGGGAGGTGCCGCCGCTTCTTGGGGTTCTAGAAGGCTTCCTAGGCATCGTGAACAGGGTAAAATGCAGTAGCAAGGGCAGAAAATGCAGCGAGAAAAAAGCACCGTCCAATGCAAATTATGCGACTGAGTGGCGCTGTGGCGGGAGAAATTTAAACAAAACATCACGTGAGAACAGAAGCGTTTTTCATTGGGCGACATCACGATCTCGTCATGATAGCGGGCGGGGGAGGCTACTTGATCATAAGTTTTGATTGGCTGTCAGCGTCACGGGAATGTCCAGTATGACCGTGTTGGACCGGGGGTGATCGTGCTAGAGGTGAACTCTGCGGATTTCGTCCACTTCTCGGAGCTCCGTCAGTGTTATGCTTACGCACCCGTTTTACAGTACTTAAATCGTATTAAATCATACTAATTTTTTGCTCTCCGTGTTGGAATCATGCTGGACAAACGCATGTTGGACACGAGGGTACTGTAATTTCATAACAACACAGTTATAAAAAAAATAAGGGTAGGGAAGGAAGTTGAATGGAAACATTTTCCAATGTTGCACACATTGCTGAGTGAAGGGTGTGTGGCATGTAAGGTCTGGGCCATACCATGGAGGTCATGCAGTACTCGGAAGCGGTTCGGCACAGGCTGCGTTGAAAGAGTTTGAGAGGGTTAATGTACAAGTGGTTTCATCAGTAATTGGCATGGATTGAGATTCATGTGCCTGTTTATATGTTATTTTCATAGTGTAAGAAATAAGAATAAGAGATTTTGAGACAAATAAGGGCTTTGCACAGTAAGCAGTAAGTGCACTAATTGATAATAGTGAACTAAGGTTAAAAAAATAATATTAGTTTGTGATTTTTATTCAGGGATTATTTCTTCATAAGATTGTTACCCCCTGCACACCCTTGGGCACAATGTCATCCTTGAATGGCTGGAAAATGGGCAGACATGTAAGCACCATAGTACAAGGTGAGTGCAACATGCCTCATATCTGGGGAAATGTATGAGGAAGCAGCACAGCAATGGGAATGAGCAGGGTATGGCAGTCAGCTGAGGCTGCAGTCACCATGTGCACCCAAACACAGCCTGTCTGTCCAGGCAAAAGCTACCTCTGACATAACTTCATGCTCCTCAGTGATTCAACATTGCAGCCATGGGGAAATATACATTGGAAAGAGGAAGGATTGTTGAGTATTTTGGTAGTTATTCTAAATGGCATGGTTGATGAGACATGAGTGTGTGAAAATGACCAATTTTAGAATTTTACCATAAGGAGTGAGAGTGTATGTGAGTGAGGTGGACGGTGGAAGAGGGAGGGGGAGACCGAGGATGAGATGGAGGGATGGGGTGGAGAGGTATATGAGAGAGGGGGGTGTGAGTTGGGAGCAGGGTAGTGAAATGGCGGGGGACAGGGCGACTTGGAGGCGATTTGTTTGTGGCCACCCCAAACGGGATTGAGGCGTCTGGCAATAGATAGATAGATAGACCATAAGGAAATGTGGTGCAGGGTTGAAACCCTTTGAAGGATGTGAGTTAACCCATAGACATACCAATGATGACTGTGTCGTCATTCATTTGTCAACCTCTAATGTCAGTATGACGACTCTGCCCATCATCCGATGTAATCTCTAAAGAAATATATAAGGAGTCGTCATTTTTGTTGGGTGATGGGCAAAAGTGGGTGGAGCTAAGCCTGCCACAGCTGGTGTGTGCGTGCTCATTTGGTTTGCTCGGCTCAGTGTGGTGTGAGGTGCCTCACAGGTAGGATGTACACTTCTTGACCTCCCGCTGAACACTTATGCTCCATTTTCTCGCGTATATATGTGGCGTTATTAAGAAAATACAACAAATAATGCATTATTGGAAAGGAAATTTATTCTGCTACGTATTGAAGCAAAAAATAGTATTACTGTACTTCTTGAATAGTTTTTTGGGGGCGAATATTTTTTTAAAGGACAGTGTATAACTTTAGCACGTCAGCTAAATTCTACTCACTTTTTTGGTATTTTATTTTGTATATACAGTAATCCCTCCACTATCCGATGTAACAGAGCCAAAGGCATGTCCGGAAAGTGATCCCGTCCGGAAAGTGGGCCCCTACCCGGAAAGTGGGCCCCTGCCTGCTGGACTGGTACTTAAGGTCCCTAACCCAACCTAACTTTGAAAACCACCTAAATAACTCCCTACCGACATGGATAGCACCAATTAAAACCTATTTAAGACCCTATTCACACCAATAATGGACATAAAGCATGAAATAAGTGAAAAGGAACCAAAGAATGAGGAATTAGACGTGACTGTATCTCAGCCAGGGTACTTAGAGCATGTCTGTGGCTGCCTTCTCTAAGGCTTTGGCAGTGGTGAAAATGCTCTTGAAGCAAGTACAGTAATCCATTGTTGTGCTGCACTTACAGTAATTCTTTGCACTGTGAGTTATAATTGTTTAACACTGCACATTGTTCTTAACTGCACAACGTCAGTTTCAGCCGCCAGTTTGCACTCCACAGTTAATCCTTTGCACTCTAAATTCTAATTTCTTAACACTGCACAACACTGTAAATTCCCACATGGTCTACTGGCGAGGTATTGCAGTTTATTCACAAAAAACGAACAAGTGTGGCATCCACTGCGATAAGCATCCACTCACGATCGAAGTCAAGCAGTAACTGTTGGAGTGTTGGTGAGGGGGAAACAGAGCTGCCAGATCGCAACGGCCACATTATCAAACTCCTCAGTTATCATTACCAAATTTAACTTTTCACTACCAAATTCCTGAAGCTAGCATATATTCTTCAATAATTATATATACAAGTGGAAATACATGTACAGTAATCCCTCCAATATCCGACGTAATAGAGCCATAGGCAGGTCCGGATAGTGGTCCTGTCCGGATATTGGGCCCCAGCTTATGGACTTGTACTTGTGGACCCTAACTCAGAGAAACACCTATATAACTCCCTCTGGACATGCATAGCACCTATTTAAGACCCAAATCACACCAATAAGGCACATAAAAGACTGAAATAAATGCAAAAGAAGCATAAAATGAGCTTTTTGAGGTAGGTTCATACAATATTCAACATTCTGGGTACTAAGTCCCTGGCTCCTGGACTGGTAGTTATGGACCCTAACCTAGCCTAAGACAGAAAAACACCTTCCTACTGCACATGCATAGCTCCTAAGACACAGCATATTCACACCAATAAGGGACACAAAAGAGTGAAATGAGGTGTTTGAGGTAAGTATAGTATGGAAAATACAGTAGAGTACAGTATGAAACATTCTGCCTACTTACAGCAAGTCCATGGCCAGCTCGATGAATAACCGCCTCCTCTCAGACTCTGACAGTAAGAAGGATTTCCTGAAGCACTTGCAGTACACTGTTCATGAAGTCTTGCACTGAACTTAGTCATTCGCACTCAGAAGTCCGTTCTCTTCACAGTGCGCACTCTTGTCTAACTTATGCTCCATTGTAACTTACTAAGTGTTGCACTCAGCACTTTAACTTTTTCCACTTTTATAACCATTTTCTAAAGCAAAAGGACACGTCTATTTACGTTAAATTTAGTTCAAAAATTGTCTTTTCACTCACAACTATAAATCCTTAACACAATGCACTGTTTTTTTCACTACACAACACTGTAAATTCCCGTGTGGTCTAGTGGAGAAGTTCTTGGCGTCTATTCACTGTCAGAGTCCGAGAGTATCACTGGCAGGTGACCTAGGGGTGCGTCGCTGGGTCTTGGTGATGGCGTACCCACTGTAGACGACTCTGAAGACAGACGCAAACTCACGTCAAGCGGTGACTCCACCGTGGCTGGTGTGCTGGGCTGTGGCTCGGAGCATGAGGGCCTGTCTTGGGAAGGCAACGGAGTGGAGCCAGGGCTGGGCACAGCAGGGGTCACGGGCCGGAAAAAACTGTCAATTGTTGATTGACGCAAGGACCGACGATTCTGATGATTGATGATGCGCTGCCTGAAAGCACGCACTTCCTCCACAAGTCCCAAGGGCCCCATCTCCCTGTCTCAGTCCGGGTGTTCCAGGTAGTCGAGAACGAACTCTAGGTGTTCCCGGAGTGCGCTCAGCTTGGGGATGGCTGGAGTTGTGTCATGCTGAGAGGAGTCCGCATCATCGTTGCCGTCCTCGTCGGAATCTTCAAGCTGGGTACTGACACCTGCAACTATCACGATATCAGACAAGGTCTGAGACCCAGGATCGCCCTCGTCATCATCCAACCACTCGCGCACATCGTCCACATCGTCGTCGTCGCCATGCGTACGTAAACATGCATGGAAGTCATCCACGTCAAACCTAGGAAATCATACTCCACATCTGTTCCGAGAAGCAGACGAGACCAACCATTTTCTAGAGTCTTGACAGGGACTTCCTTCCATGCACTGGCCCAGTTATAGATTGCAGACTTGATGTTGTAGCGGCGAAGGTTTTCCAAAGTCCGCTGGCCTCGCGTGTCCCGTCCCTCCCTGTGCTCGTCCTCGAACAACGATCACCTCGTCCAGGAACTTCTGGCGGTATAGGCGCTTTATTGCCACGATCACTCCTTGGTCCATTGGTTGGATGAGAGCAGTCATATTAGGTGGCAGAAACATGAGCCTAATCCGGCCATTCTCAGCCACCAAGTCCTTGTCGCATGGGTGGGCAGGTGCATTGTCGAGGAGAAGGAGGGCCTTTACCTGGTTGCGCAGGATTCCCAGTGTCTCTGTCTGGTAATGTATGACCTCCTTGATGAAGTGGCGGTGGAACCAGTCTTTGAAGATCTGGGCTGTAAACCGTGACTTCAAAGAATGGTACCAGACGACAGGAAGGACATCCATCACCCCATGAAGACACCGAGGCTGCTTTGCACGGCCAACAATAACGGGCTTAAGCCGGTGCATGCTGTTAGCATTGGCACAACACAAAGCAGATATCTGTTCCTTGGAGAGCTTGCAGCCAGGTACACGCTTCTCCATCTCCTCGGCTAGAGTGTTCGTTGGCAAAGAGCGATAGAATAAACCAGTTTCGTCAACGTTGTTGACTTGACCGAGAGTTAAGCCCTCCCTGTCGATCAAGCCCTTCACCTTGTGCCGAAACTTGTCAACTCCATCCTCATTAGCGTCCAAAGCTTCGCCATGAGCTTTATGGTTGGTAAGGCCATGTAGTAACTTGAACGCGAAGAGCCAACCCTCGGATGCCTTGAAGTCTAGGGCATCGTGAAGCCTGGCGAACTTCTCAGCAGCAGCCTTCAGCTCCATACTACGTACCATCACACCAGCAGCACTTTGCTGTCGATACCAAATCAACGTGGAGTGGTTAACTTCAGCAAACTTGGGAGTAAACATCACCTTCCTCTCCACGTTGCGTTTGAATCTCGACGAGAAGTCAACCGTGTACTGCATGAGTTTGTCTCGGGATCTCTTATTATCAAACAAAGTAGATCGGGCCAGGTTGAACTCGCGGAGGATGTGGGAAGAAGACCACCCCGCATCTACTTTCTCCAATGTCTCCCGCATCTTCTCCAGAGTCAACACCACCCTCTTCCTCTTCTCAGGTGGTGGGGCCATCATCACACACATGAAAGAGAGGCACGAGAGCAACAGGAATGCCTGCAGCAGGTAAGGCACCACCACAAAAGCAAGCAAGTGTTCAGCCATGACGACGAGCGTACACTTGCGACGAGAGACAGGCGGAAAGTGGGGAGGATGCAGAGGCACTCTCGCGGACATCGGAGAAATGACGCGCCACAACAAAGCTGTCCCGCGCACCAAGTTCAAATTACGGGCGGGAAAAAATTCGTTTATTTTTTTTTTCGATTTTTTTGCGGTTTGCGGACCATTTTGGGAATATTGGATCCCGGGACGATTATGTCTGGTTAGTGGGGATGTTTGGATATTAGAGGGATTACTGTTATCATCCTCCTTATAATTAACAGCATGTTGATTATTTTCATGCTATGTGGGCTAGCAGATTAACCCCTTAACCGCGGGGCGTCACTTTCGTGACGCTTGGGAGCAAGGGATCATACCGCGGGGTGTCGCTTTTGTGATTCTGTGTTATTTTGAATTCACCCGGGCTTCCAAGTGGGGGCTTGTATCATCTATCAGTACTGCCAATGTCCAACACTAGTCAGCACTCCTAATCTAATCTGTACTCCTATCCATTGTTGACAATTTAGCCATTTCTCCCCGTTCTTGACTCCCCTCCCTACCCCCCCTCCATTACCCTATCCTCTCGCCTGCCTGGCCATGCTATGCTAAGTAAATCTTCCCTGGAATTTTTCACTGATTTCATCCATTGAAATAAGCCCTATGTCCTATTATACCAAATAATATATACAAGAAAGAAATAAGGTAAGTGAGAGTGCCATACACCTGGAATTGGCTAATTATCACCTGACAACACCTCACGTGCACTCGTTCGCTAATTTTCGCTGTTTTTTTCCCCTTGAAATATGCCGTATAATCTATTTTCGTAATAAATATACATGTAAGGAGGGAAGGGAGAAGCCTAAGTGATATTTACATTCACCTGGAACTACCTAATTGATAATGTATTGACTAGATTTCCTGCCAATCATATCAGTGCTAGACAAAGCTGTTTCAAGATCTAACATTGGTAGCTCTGAATATATATCTCCTAAGTAGGCCTCTAATCTATTTTCGTAATAAATATACATGTAAGGAGGGATGGGAGAAGCCTAAGTGATATTTACATTCACCTGGAACTACCAAATTTATAATGTATTGTCTAGATTTCCTGCCAATCATATCAGTGCTAGACTTAGCTGTTTCAAGAACCAATATTGGTAACTCTGAACAACCCCTAAGCAGGCCTCCATGCTGGCCCTCCGTTATCAGTTTACTCTCTTCTTCCGAAGCAAGGGTACGTATGTTTCTTCTTGCTGACTTCAAGGCCTTTTTTCACCCCCATGCAAATGGCCCTGTGACCTTTACCCCCTACTAAACCTCGTGTGGAAAGAGGTAAAGGGCTGACAATTGATAAAAGAGTGACTACGATCTTTCTATTGAGTAAAACAGTGCAAGTGGAATTGTAAATAATGTGTAAATAATGTGTAAACAGCAAGTGAAAGTAATGAATGTAAATATACGTGAACAATGGAAAATAGTTTTATAAGTTATTTCAAGTGACAGTGCACAACACAGTGTAAATAAAATAGAAACGTAAATAACGTAAATAAAATAGAGAACGTAAATAGAAATGTAAATGAGTAGTATTATAAGAATACGAGTATATACCCTAGGAGTAATGAAAGTGAAAGTTTCACTCTAGCTTGTCTGAATGCTATGAGTTATGAGAGTGAAGATGAAAGTGACATTCACTCTCAATGCCAGTATACAGGACGAGAAAGTGAATGCTACGTATTTTACTGAAAGAAATTGAATCCCTACAGTGACAATAAACTAATACTACTGAAGGAAACTTATGGATAAAGACTGTAGATATATATAAGTGTTATATAATAACAGAAATATAAAGTGTGAGGGGTTTTATGAATAATAAATGACAGAGTAACATAGTATAATAGGAAAAGTGTATGGTAGGATACTTATAGACAGAGTTAGAGAAAGAACAGAGAAATTAGTTGGAGAAGAACAGGGAGGCTTTAGGAAGGGAAGAGGTTGTGTAGATCAGATATTCATTCTTAGATCTTTAGTGGAAAAGTTTCTAGAGAAGGGAAAGAAGTTGTATGCGGCTTTCATGGATTTGGAGAAAGCATATGACAGGGTGGATAGACAAGGATTGTGGAAAGTGTTAAGAATATATGGAGTAGATGGGAAGTTGTTGAATGCTGTGAAGAGTATGTACGATGGTGCGAAGGCTGCAGTGCGTGTGGATGGTGAACTAAGTGAATTTTTCTCTTTGAAAGTTGGTTTGAAACAAGGATGTGTCATGTCTCCATGGTTGTTCAATCTGTACATGGATGGGGTAATAAAAGAGGTACAAGGTAGGGTAGTGGATGTTGGAGTGGCCCTGGTGAGAGAGGATAGTGTTTGGAAACTCCCTGTACTGTTGTTTGCAGATGATACTGTGTTGTTGAGTGAAGACGAAGGGGAGCTGCAAGGCTTGGTGGATGAGTTTGAGAGAGTGTGTAAGAAACGGAACCTAAAGGTGAATGTAGGGAAGAGTAAAGTGATGGTCTTTGAGAGAGGTGAAGTTATTGAATGTACAGCAAGGTTAGATGGTGAGGAATTGGAAAATGTGAGTACGTTTAAGTATTTGGGTAGTGTGATGAGTAAGGATGGAGGTTTGGAGTGTGAAGTGCTTGAAAGGGTACAGCAGGGAAGAAAGGTTGCTGGTTCCTTAAAAGCAGTGATAAGAAACAGGGAAGTGAGCATGGAAGTGAAAAAGTTACTACATGACAGTATTGTGATACCAACTCTAACGTACGGAAGTGAAGCTTGGACATTGTTGGAAGGACACAAGTCAAGAGTGAGAGCAGTGGAAATGAGTTATTTAAGAGGAGCCTGTGGAGTCACGTGGAGAGACAGGCTGACGAATGAGGATATAAAGGAGCGTTGTGGTGTGGTTGTGGATGTGATAGGAAGCGTTATGAGGAACACACTGAGGTGGTTTGGCCATGTGGAGAGGATGGAGGTCGTAAGACTGACGAAGATTGTTTATGTGTGTGAGGTGGAGGGGGGAGAGGGAGGGGGAGGCCAAGGATGAGATGGAGGGATGGGGTGGAGAGGTATATGAGAGAGGGGGGTGTGAGTTGGGAGCAGGGCAGTGAAATGGCGGGGGGCAGGGCGACTTGGAGGCGATTTGTTTGTGGCCACCCCAAACGGGATTGAGGCGTCTGGCAGTAGATAGATAGATAGAACAAAAGCGAACTAGTGCCAGTGCGACGATCAGACGCGCTCGTAATTTCCATTGCTTTCACAGTGTTTGTTTTTTTGAGTATGGATCCCAAACTACTTGAAAATTGTAGAATAGTGTTTATAGTGTTTGTATCTGGCTGTGGTAATCATATTACGGGTTGTCGGGAAGTGTAAAGTGGAGACTTCGTTACCCTACTTCAGAGGTCTCCACAGTCCTACGGTAACCGACGAAGGCTCAACAATCATTCCAGGAGAAAGCTGAAGGTATGTGCCATAAGCATAAGTAATTTTATTATTCTAGGACTAATAACTGATTTTTGGCAAATATTTTTTGAGAGTCTGTCGGAGCCCAAATAACCCCGCGGCACACGCAAGTCATTGGTAAACAAGCCCACGGTGTAGGGGTTAATCAGAGAGAGCAGACAATCCACCATCCCCATCCTTGTGTCCTCATACATGTGAAAAATCCATTTGGTAATGCATTATTCTGATTCCATTACCAAACGAATTTTTCATTACCAAATTGGCCCACATTTGGTAATGAAAAATACCAAATGGCAACCCTGACAGGGGAGGGGGGAGAGGGGAGGAAGAGGTGAAGGGACCATGGTGTAAACAGCTGTTTGGCACCGCACGGCAATTTCAAGTTATGGGAGGGGAAAAAAATAGGATTTTGGGGGGATTTTTTTCTTTTTTTGGCCATTTTTCGGTTCTGAAGGTCCAGGACCACAATGTCCGGTAAGTGGGGGTGTCCGGAAAGTGGGTGTCCAGATAGTATAGGGATTACTGTATTGTCTTTTGGGCCAATGTACGACAGAGCAAAAGTCTTGAAAATGAGACCAAAGTGGCCTTTCTATGATGAATAAATAACTTTCCTATGAACGTTAGAAGTAAAATATCTCTATGTGACTGTTCTGAAAGCTCTCGAGCAAGAGTTACGTGACAGCCAGAATTTACGTTCCTCCCATGACTTGAAAGGGTTAAGAAGCAGAGAAATTCAAGTGTGAAGAATGTGGTAAACTGTTAAGTAAATATAAGTCATCCCAGTTATTTGTCCTTCTGTAACCAGACACCATAATCCAGAAAGGGGTGGCTGTTTGACTTTGAGTTAGTTGTTTTATGCGGAGGGGCTCTGGCCCTTCTCTCAACCTGCTTGTTGACACGGAAGAACTCATATGGATTGGTTATATGGTTACGATCCAGCATTGTAAATGTTTTTTTTGTGTACTTGAAACCATTAGACATGCCACTCAATATAAAGCCAACTGAAAAGGAAAGAAGAGTAATAAAAAGTGACAGGAAAGATGGGAGAAATAGGAAGAGAGGATTGCAATCAGAAAGAGAACGACACAGGTGAAGGAAGAAGTAGGCACCACTACATGAAGTGAGTGAATGACAGTCACCACCACCTACCACCTATAACATACTTTTCTTTGAAGAGTGAAGAAATTCAGATGTGATGACTGGCAAAGTATTGGAAAAAATTCTGATCTCACTCGGCACCTGAATATTCCTTGAGATGTGAAAAAGTTTAGTTGTCATGAATAAGGCAAACTTTATAGAACAAAGCAGGCTTTAGCTGGGCATGGTACCATTCACTAAGGGTGTATTTTTTTTTTTTCTGTTGTGGTGGATTGATTATGAAATTTTTTTGAAAATGGCTTTTAGAATTTAAAAAAAAAAAAAAAAAAAAGTAAGCTCTTTGGACTTAAGAGTAATAAAAAGTGAAAGGAACAATGGAAGAAATAGCAAGAGAGGATGGTAGGCACAGAAAAAGAATGATAAAGGTGAAGGAAGAAGTAGGCAGCACTACATGAAGTGCACACATAAAACAACACTTTCACTGTAAGGTGGAGCACTTGAATGCTTAGACACCAATGACCTTTTAACTTGATCAGACAGACTGGGTTAGCAGAACAACAACTAACATGAAAAACACCATTACAAATAAAAAACAGAAGGACAATTTGCTGTCACCAAGGAGCAATAATATACACATGTAAAATATAGAAAATAATTTACATGTGTATATTGTTGGCCTTTGTGGACAGCAAATTGCCCTTACTGTTTTTCTGGGTACATGGTAGATGTTGTTGTGCTATCCCAGTCTGTCTGATCGAGCAAAGAGATCAATGGTGTTTAACCCTTACACCGTGGGCATGTTTCCCAATGTTTTGCGTCTCCAGCGGGGTTATTCGGGCTCCGACAGACTCTCAAAAAATATTTGCCCAAAATCAGTTATTAGTCCTAGAATATTAAAATTACATATGCATATGGCACATACCTTCAGCTTTCTCCTGGGATGTTTGTTGAGCCTTCGTCGATTACCGTAGGACTTGTGGAGACCTCTGAAGTTGGGTAACGAAGTCTCCACTTTACACTCCCCGACAACCCGTAATATGATTATCACAGCCAGATATTAACACTATAAACACTACTCTATGATTATCAAGTAGTTTGGGATCCATACTCCAAATATAAACCACTGTGAAAGCAATGAAAATTACGAGCGCATATGACCTTCCCACTTGCGTTAGTTCGCTGTTGGTATTCTGTCATTTATTATTCATAAAACCCCTCACACTTTATATTTCTATTACTATATAACACTTATATATATCTACAGTCTTTATCCGTAAGTTTCCTTCAGTAGTATTAGTTTATTGTCACTGTAGGGATTCAATTTCTTTCAGTAAAATACGTAGCATTCACTTTCTCGTCCTGTATACTAGCATTGAGAGTGAATGTCACTTTCACCTTCACTCTCATAACTCACAGTATTCAGACATGCTAGAGTGAAACTTTCACTTTCATTACTATCTCTATCTATCTATTGCCAGACGCCTCAATCCCGTTTGGGGTGGCCACAAACAAATCGCCTCCAAGTCGCCCTGTCCCCCGCCATTTCACTCCCCTGCTCCCAACTCACACCCCCCTCTCTCATATACCTCTCCACCCCATCTCTCCACCTCATCCTCGGCCTCCCCCTCCCTCTTTCCCCCTCCACCTCACTCACATACACTCTCTTCGTCAGTCTTTGACCCTCCATCCTCTCCACATGGCCAAACCACCTCAGTGTGTTCCTCATAACGCTTCCTATCACATCCACATCAACACCACAACGCTCCTTTATATCCTCATTCGTCAGCCTGTCTCTCCATGTGACTCCACAGGCTCCTCTTAAATAACTCATTTCCACGGCTCTCACTCTTGACTTGTGTCCTTCCAACAACGTCCAAGCTTCACTTCCGTACGTTAGAGTTGGTATCACAATACTGTCATGTAGTAACTTTTTCACTTCCATGCTCACTTCCCTGTTTCTTATCACTGCTTTCAAAGAACCAGCAACCTTTCTTCCCTGCTGTACCCTTTCAAGCACTTCACCCTCCAAACCTCCATCCTTACTCATCACACTACCCAAGTACTTAAACGTACTCACATTTTCCAATTCCTCACCATCCAACCTCGCTGTACATTCACTGACTTCACCTCTCTCAAAGACCATCACTTTACTCTTCCCTACATTCACCTTTAGATTCCGTTTCTTACACACTCTCTCAAACTCATCCACCAAGCCTTGCAGCTCCCCTTCGTCTTCACTCAACAACACGGTATCATCTGCAAACAACAGTACAGGGAGTTTCCAAACACTATCCTCTCTCACCAGGGCCACTCCAACATCCACTACCCTACCTTGTACCTCTTTTATTACCCCATCCATGTACAGATTGAACAACCATGGAGACATGACACATCCCTGTTTCAACCCAACTTTCAAAGAGAAAAATTCACTTAGTTCACCATCCACACGCACTGCAGCCTTCGCACCATCGTACATACTCTTCACAGCATTCAACAACTTCCCATCTATTCCATATATTCTTAACACTTTCCACAATCCTAGTCTATCCACCCTGTCATATGCTTTCTCCAAATCCATTAACGCCGCATACAACTTCTTTCCCTTCTCTAGAAGCTTTTCCACTAAAGATCTGAGAATGAATATCTGATCTACACAACCTCTTCCCTTCCTAAAGCCTCCCTGTTCTTCTCCAACTAATTTCTCTGTTCTTTCTCTGACTCTATCAATAAGTATCCTACCATACACTTTTCCTATTATACTAAGAAGACAAATGCCCCTATGATTACCACACACTTCTTTTTCCCCTTTTCCTTTGTACAAGGGAATAATTATACCTGACTTCCAATCCTACGGGACTCTACCTTCCTCCCAGGCCAATCTGCACATCTTCCACATCCATTCTACTACTATCTCTCCCCCATGCTTCAGCATTTCACCACACACTCCATCAATTCCTGGGGCTTTCCCTGATTTAACTTTCTTCATTGCTTCCACAACTTCTATCCTACTGATTTCTTCCTGTCTTCTCACCTCCCTCCTTCTTCCAGCCATTCCCCAGCCACTTATACTCGCATTACTTCCATCCTCCACGTTCAACAATTCCTTAAAGTGTTCTCTCCATCTGCTCACTTTTTCTCCCTTCTCCACTAGTAATCTACCATTTTTATCCTTCACTCCCCTGCTAACTTCACTTCCACCCTGTCTTACTCTTTTCATCTCTTTCCAGAACATTTTCTTACAGTCCCTCCACTTTACACTCAAATTCCTTCCAAATTCCTCATCCACTCTCTTCTTACTCTCTCTTACTAATCTTTTCACCTCTCTCTTTCTTTCTACATATAACTCTCTCTTCCGCCTCTCAACTTCTTCCACGCCCCTATTTCTCATCCATTCATTGTATGCTTTCTTCTTTTGTGCCACAGCCCGTTTCACCTCTTCAGTCCACCACGCTGTTCCTTGCACCCCCCTCCGTCTTCTCTTCCTTCCACACACCACATCACATGCTGCACATATTTCTTCTGTAAATATCTTACACATACCTTCCACGTCCCCCATCTGCTCCAACTCATATTTGCCCAATCGTTCCTCCACTTCTCTCTTATACTCTGCCTTTTTCTCATCCTCTTGTAACCTTTCCACTCTCCTTGCAACTACTCCTTCCTCTCGTCTTTCCCTTCTTCTATTCCTCCATATTACTTGAACTTTAACTCTGGCCACCACCAAGTAGTGGTCAGAAAGTCCACTCCCCCAACCTCTATAAACTCTTGCATCCAATATACATCTTCGCATCCTTTCATCCACACACACATAATCAATCATTGCCTTCCTTTCACTCAATTCACCACCCACCCTTCTCACCACTCGCCATGTATACCTGTGGATCATTTTATGCCTGAAGAGGGTATTGGCTATCACCAACCCCCTCCCAGCACAAATGTCCACTAACGCACTCCCATTCTCATCTATCTCAGCAGGCACACCCCACTCACCAACTATTCCATCCACCTTCGCATTCCCAACTTTACCATTCATATCACCAATCAAAAACATTCTATCATTCCTTCCAAACTTTTCCATGCACACTTCTACATTTGTCCAGAACTCTTCTCTCTCTTCTAGCACGATCTTGCTTTGGCGCATACACACACACAATCGCCCACATTTGTATTCCAACTTTCATTACTCCTAGGGTATATACTCGTATTCTTATAATACTACTCATTTACATTTCTATTTACGTTCTCTATATTATTTACGTTATTTACATTTCTATTTTATTTACACTGTGTTATGCACTGTCACTTGAAGTAACTTATATAACTATTTTCCACTGTTCACGTATATTTACATTCATTAGTTTCACTTACTGTTTACACATTATTTACAATTCCACTTGCACAGTTTTACTCAATAGAAAGATCGTAGTCACTCTTTTATCAATTGTCAGCCCTTTACCTCTTTCTACACGAGGTTTAGTAGGGGGTAAAGGTCACAGGGCCCTTTGCATGGGGGTGAAAAGTCCCTGAAGTCAGCAAGAGCAAACAAACGTACCTCCACATTGGATGATGAGAGTGAACTGATAATGGTGGGCCGGGGTGGTGGCCTACCTAGGGAAATGCATTACTGCCAATGTTAGCCTCTTGACAGCAGCTAATATATAGCAGTGAAATGATTGGCAGGAAATCTAGACAATACATTACAAATTAGGTAGTTCCAGGTGAATGTAAATATCACTTAGGCTTTTCCCTTCCCTCCTTATATGTATATTTATTATGAAAATAGATTATACGGCATATTTCAAGGGGAAATAAACAGCGAAAATTAGCGAATGAGTGTACGTGAGGTGTTGTCAGGTGATAATTAGCCAATTCCAAGTGTCTGGCACTCTCACTTACCTTATTTCTTTCTTGTATATATTACCGTATTTGGTATAAGAATAGGGCATAGGGCTTATTTCAATGGATGAAATCAGTGAAAAATTCCAGGGAAGATTTACTTAGCATAGCACGGCCGGGCAGGCGAGAGGATAGGGTAATGGAGGGGAGTCAAGAACAGGGAGAAATGGCTAAATTGTCAACAATGGATGGGAGTACAGATGAGATTAGGAGTGCTGACTAGTGTTGGACATTGGCAGTACTGATAGATGATACAAGCCACTACTTGGAAGCCCGGGTGAATTCAAAATAACAAAGAATCACAAAAGCGACGCCCCGCGGTATGATCCCTTGCTCCCAAGCGTCATGAAAGTGACGCCCTGCGGTTATGGGGTAAAGCATTCAGCAAGTGCTCCACCTTACAGTGAAAGTGCTGCTTAGTGTTTTCATTTCTTACAGTGAAATACTATTTAGTGTTTTCAATTTCCTTGGGTGGTCTAATGAAACAATTTTTTTTTTTTTTAAGCCAACTACAAGATGGAGCACTTGCTGGTTGCTGGGGAAAAAAAAAAAAAAAAAAAAAAAAAAAAAAAAAAAATTTAATGTCATCCATAGGAACATTTGCCTCTTCTCTATGTGAGGATCTGTTTCAGATCACAGGTCACACCACAGATCCATGGTCAGACAGTGGTCTTTTTGGTCCATTGAATCCGGATCCTAGGATCTGTTGGTCATAAGACAGAATCTGTGATCTGCTGTGAACCCACCTCTGAAGTAGGCTTGTGTTGGATCATAATCATTTTCCATGCTGCTCCACAAATTATTTCTATTTTATTGGCCACTATAGCCACATTTTATTTCTACAATTTTTTTTTTTTAATGCAAAGAAGAAACCAAAGGCTTCGAGTCTGCAAATTGCTATCGTCAAGAAAAAACAAAAACAAGATAACAGAGAACCAAATGCAAGATCCATTCACTTTGAGATGCCTGGACACTGTTTTGGAAAGACTGGAGATCGTAGGCAGTAGGAAAAACAGAGGGAGAGAGTTCTGGAGTTGACCTATTGCACACATGAAGGACAGAGAGTATTGGTTAACCATTGCATTAGAGAGTTAGACAGAAAAAGGATGAGAGTTTGTTACTAGATGGGTTCTACAGTACATGCCCATCGTATGGCAGAGGGATACAAGCAGACAGTTCAGAGAAGCAGAGACCATTGATGCAGTGAGAGAAAAGAGATAAAGATGCAACAGTGCAGCGAAGAGCCAGAGGTTGAAGGGAGCCAGTAAGAGTAGGAGAGTTAATGAGACAAAAAGCCTCTGACTCCACCCTGTTGAGAAGAACTGTGTGTGGGGAGCCTCTCCACATGATAATTGTATTCTACACATGGGTGAATAAAACACGTGTATAAAGTCAACAACTGTGCAGGGGTAAAGAAGGTATGGAGTCAACACACCCAATCTCTTGGAAGCAGATTTTACAAGAGAGGTAATATGTTCTGTTCAAGATAAATCACAAGAGAATGAAACCAGAAGTATAGTAAGACCTCGCTATAATGAACTTAATTCGGGTCCAAACCATTCTGAAAAAAAGTGAAAGTCCGATAAAAGCAACATCTGTACTTCCCCCTCCTAACCCAGTCTTTTTCTGGTATATCAGATGTCAGTCCAGATCGCACTAACAGTTTTTAAACTGTTTCCACTACCACTGCAGCACTGTATTGTACACTGATAAACATGTCTTTCATTTACGTTATTGTGGTGAACGTAGCTGAAGTGGTCAGGCAGTCTGGACTGCTTCTGGCTTTATCAGACTTTTTCAGAAATGTAGGAATTTAGTCTGGTTGCTCCTCGGTTCCGATAAAAATGAATTCCAGTCTATTGAAGTCCGTTATATCAACGTTTTACTGTATGTTTAAAGATGATTGAGGATTGAGCTGGATATTGTTAAAAATTAGAGGGTACCCCTGTGGAAGATTTTGTTGGGTTGACTGATGTAAGGATTGAGTTTTTGATGCATTATAAACAATCAGATTATTTTTACCCCAGTCAGAGATGTGAACCATATCAGACATTAGGTGTGCTACAGCCTCATCCCTTGTTTGTTGAAGCAACTGCTGAGGTCGATGCTGCTGGAAGCAAATGGAAAGATGAAGGGTGGAGTCATCAGCATATGAGTGGATACGGTAATAGTAGTAGTATTAGCAGTAGTAGTTCCCTTGGCAGACTGGCCGAACAGCCCTGAGTCCCTAAGGAAGGCCGCGGCCTAGACCAGGCTTTCCCACAGAGCTCTCAAGGAGTGTATGTTGTGTTGTTGGCACAAGCGATTGTGTGCAATGCAGTCTTCCATAATGTGCTGGGGTGCTGCATTGCATCCTGGACAGGCATCAGCGACGGAGTCATCCAGCCTCTTCTGATAACTCAGGAGGGCCGGATGATGCCCATATTTCAGCCTGGCCAGGTGGACCTTGTCCATGAGGGAGGTAAGATTCAGAAGAATGGATATCAGGAGGCCATACTGTACTGGTACACTCTGCAATCCAGACTTTTGCGTGGTCAGAAGGGGCAAAAATCAAGTTACCGGTGATGACCATTGCATACTGGAACGGTCGGGAACTCAGACTGACGGAGACTCTCTCCCAATAGTGGCCTCTTCGCTTGCGTTTGTTACTTTCCAAGTGGCCAAGAGTGGTAGGATGCCAAAATGACAGGGTTAGTCTCCAACTCGACCAACCCAAGCCCGACCTTCGCAATTTTCCAAAATGATCCTGGGTTACCGTACATATTAACAAGCTACTAAGTAAAGTCTATACCACCAGTTCTCATGGCTTATACAAACAATAAAGTTCGTAGAAATCTTCCCAGCTACTATCCTTACAGAATAACCCTGAATCAGTTGGCACGTTATTCAACATATGGCCCTAATATCCAATTCCACAAAACTTTGCTCCCTTGTCCCAGGTTCAGTCCACTGTAGCTCTTCCTAATCATCCATCTGAGCTCATAGTTCACTGGTCTGGTCTTCTAATATTCCTGCCCTTGACTCACGCACTGGGATCTGCTAGAAATTAATATGTACAATGAATAACTATTCTCCCTATATGCAAGTAATCCCTTCACATGATCAAGAAAGTCTCATAGTAAAGAAACATGAGTTACAACACTCGGCATTTCAATTAGAAACAGAATAACACATGGCACTACAGATACATAAGTCTGTTCAAAATAATACATATTGTAGGAATAACACAGAAGAAGAGTTCTATAACAGATAAGCATGAACAACCCTACTCTAACCATAAAAAAACATCATTGCATCGATATCATGGTGCCTCACAAAGTAACTACCGGTACGTGAACAATAACACACAACTAACACAGCCCTAATAAGTACTGAATTGCAAAGTCATCCCAATGCATATATAAACAATTTACTGTCCCAAGGCACCTGATATTTGACCTGCAAAAATCACATATTTAAATGAGGTTCAGACAGAACTCTGCTTCTTAGCTACATTCTTATATTCAAGTTACACACTAAATAATAATAATATAAAGTATGTACGCAAATTTATGGGAAATACCTCACTATGCAGCTCACAGAATACATAAGGTGACCAGATTTGTTGGAGCTAAAAGCGGGACATGTAGGAGAGAGTGACATACGAGTGGCACCGACTGCTTCTGTGCTCCATGTCGCCCGGAGACCGCTAATCAAACACTAACGTCCCAGACGAACTAGTACTACTATACCATCAGGGATCCCACTTTACCGTTACCATATTCCCCCAAAAGCTGCTTAGATTTCCCTAGATTTGGTCAAAATTCCCCAAATGATTTTCACCAGATTTTTCATTGCATAATGGTAGAAAATGTTTATGAAAATGCACAGTTGCATTAGAAATGTTTACTTCAAAAACTGAGGCACTAGAACATATTTCATTTTAAAAAAATCATGAAAAAATGAAGATGCTAAGCTCACCTACCACATTTTAAAAAATCATGAAAAAATGAAGACGCTAAGCTCACCTTCCACATTTTAAAAAATCATGAAAAAATAGACGCTAACCTCACCTACCACGAGACACACACGTCATACAACACTAACGATGAGGTAGAGCTGCTCAGCTGCGGGCACTCAGTGCAAGTGAGCTGATGGGCAAATCATCATTGACAACAGATCCATCGTGACATACCATACGGTGCGATGAATAGGCTGACCAGAGTTACCAGTTGGTATTACAGGTTTCATATGAACAATTCGTTATTTCCTTTGGTTTGAATTATGCATAATTGTACTAATTCACCAAACTTTCATTAAAGAAGGTCATATTAAATCTAATGTAACAGTAATTTCCCCCAAACGGGACATTTAAGATAATTTGCTAAAAAAGCGGGACATTTTAGTCACAATTTAAAAAGCGGGACAGACACAAAAAAAAGCGGGACTGTCCCGCCTAAAAGCGGGGCTCTCGTCACCTTACAGAATACAAGAGTGGTGAGCGGGACTCGGGACTCTCTCTTCCAATGAGGCCAATGGCGTTACCCGCGTGGTCGGACACAACACTTCCTAGGGGACGACAACACTTGATTCTAACCCAAGTCTGTGTTATGCTGAGTGTTTTTAGGCCGACTCCTCGTACTAAAGACACTAGCTACTGAACGGGGTCCTTTTTCCGGACCGGAAGTAATGCACTAACAAGGGAACAGGACATAAAAACTAGGCAGTCCACCTTTAACACATCTATTACCTTAATTACAACACCTTAACAATATCACATAGGATGGTATTATAAACAGAGGATACAGACATACAGAGTTACGTTAATGTAATATGGGATATTCACACACTCCTTAATTATGCTTTATAATAGGTTAAGAGTCCGTAAGTGGATGGGATTCACTTAATTGTATCAAAGTCCAAAAGGTCTTAGCGTGTCGGGGCAATGGAGATGTCTGGACTTGATGAGCCGAGGAGGGATTATTACTATAAGTTAGCAAGGGAGGTAGAGCACTAGAGTTCACTGTTTAGGCTCGGCGCGGCAACTCTCGCCCGTGCGTACACTGACAATGGGGGGGGGGGGACTACTCTAGATTGGACTTTGGGATAGCACTGTTCGGATGAACCCAGAACTTATAGTCTTTGTTAGGGGAAGGTATTTACGGACACTTTTTGGTGTATTCCCGCTGGTTCACTCTGTCACTGGATCAGTACAGGGAAGGGGAAGTCACTATTCTTGCCCGAGTTTCTGGGGCGATATCACTTTGTCACTGTAAGGTGTAGCTCCCCACTCTGGTCACGGTGCAGGGAGACCCTCTTGCCTGGGGTCTCGACCTGTTGTAGGTCCTCCTCTGGTCACGGTGCAGGGAGACCCTCTTGCCTGGGGTCTCGACCTGTTGTAGGTCCTCCTCTGGTCACGGTGCAGGGAGACCCTCTTGCCTGGGGTCTCGACCTGTTATAGGCCCTCCTCTGGTCACTGTGAAGGGAGGCCTGTCTGTGTTAGCCCTAGGGACTGGGGCCAAACAGGTGTAGCAGACGGGCCTGACGTCGTAGGGTCTGTGGCAGGGGGAGGTCGGCGTTGACGGGTTGCCGGGCTCGCCTAGGGGTCCGAGGACTGCGGAAGTCTACCGGGGAACGCGCCGTCAGGTGTGGGCTGCGGCCTCGTCTCCCGCTGGTACCTGGGGAAGACAAGAATTTCCCGGGGGTAGGAGGTAGGTCCCGACTGGGACCAGGCCTCTGTTCAGGTGACACTTTAGGGGTAACTCCCCCGGTGGTGTCCGGCTACTCCTGCAGGAGTTAGCTGGCTCTAGAGGACACACGGAGGCCGTGGTCTGTCTTACACTTATGGAGGGTAGCACAGAGGCGACTCTCTCTCTTGTCTTTATAATTGCCATGGCACCAGGTTGATCGGTACTGGGACCCACTTGTGGCGGTGTGTGAGGGTCTCTTACCCTTAGAGTGGCTAGGGGCGTGAGCCCCGTACAATCCACTATTGGGCCTCCTGCCCTATTTGTTATAGAGGGCTCTCTTCCCTCGTCAAAGGACCTCCTGTCCTGATAGTGGCAGAGGGTATTACGCCCTCGTGGCTCACTGTGGCAGAGGAGACAAGCCCCTCGTGGCTCACGTGGGTTACTGCGGCAGAGGAAGGGACTTCCTCGTGGCTCGCGGTGGCAGTAGGTGGAAACACCCCGTGGCTCACCTAGGGACCTCCTGTCCCATTGGGGTGAAGTTGTGGTCATCACCACAAGACTACGAGGGACTGACGTATCAGTCCCACCCCACTGCTGTCGATGGTTAACCCGCCTTGTAATTTGTTGCGGGTCTAGGCTCACCTGGTGTTGAGGTTGTTGCGGGAAGAAGGGGCACAGGTCAGTGGTGGTTGGATGACCCTTTTGTCCCGGGTCACTAACCTGACCGTTATCTCCTCCTCGGGTGGTGGGGTGGTGGTGGCCCAGTGGTGGTGTGGGGGGTGGCGGGGCGGAAGGTCCGGTCGCGGGCATTTTACCACCGTCGCTCGTGAAAAAGTCACGACCCCATGACTGCAGGTGGTAGGTGATGGTGGTTAATGTCTTATGGACCGGGGTGAGGTGTTGCAGGAGGTTCGTCCAATGGTTGGTCATGGTGTTTGGCTCTCGGTGGGGGTTGAAAGAGAGACGGATGGAGGATTGGCGGTTTGTCTGGCGTAGGAGGTGGAGAAGCTGGGGTGTCCGTCGGATCCTGGTGGGTGGGCGGTCGTGGAGGCGCCATAGCACGCTCTCAATTTTGCTTGTTGGTAGTTTCCACGATGCCTGAGATGGAGGTGTAGTGGTGTATGTAGATGGTGGGCGGAAGATGCGTCGTGATCTGATGGTCGTGGTGGTGAGGGTGGGCGTCGACGGTGATGGTGGTTGGGCACGTGGGGAGTTGGTGGGTGTTGTGTTGCTGGGGGGGGTGGGTGGTGGGGTGGGGGTGGGGTGTGGTGGGAGTTGTGGTGGTACGGTGGTGGTGGTTGTTTCCGCGGCGGTGACGGTGGGAGTTGGTGATGGGTGGTGTGGTGCGGTGTTGGTGGTGGTCGTAGCGGGCGGTGATTGGGAGTGGTGGGTTGGAGGAGGTGGGGTAGCCGGAGGAGATGCAGGCGGAGGTGAGGCTGAGGGGGAGGATGGTGTGATAGGGAAAGCGAATGAGTTGGCTGTGTTGGCGGGGAAAATGAGTGGCGGGGAAGCGATGGTGGTGGGTGGTGCGGGGTTGTAGGTGGGAGGGAGTAGACAGGAGGAGGCGGTTTTGGGAAGTGGGTTAGGGGAAGATGAGGTAAAGGTTCTAGGAGGTCTGTGAAGGGGGAGGCAGGCTTTGTGTTGGGGAGGAATAGGCAGGGGGGAGGCGGTAGTAGTGGAGAAAGTGGTGTGTGAGGTGGGAAGGTTAGGAATAGGGGAGGGCAAAATAGAAGAGGCAGTGAGAGGAGAGGAAAAGGAAAGATGATGTTTTTCCCTGTCATAGACTGGGAGAGATGTGAGGTGGCCCCCGTCATTACGGCGGGACACGGGGGCAGTGAAGGAGCGCCTTCTGTGCTTTCCTCGTCCCGCGTTCCTGCTGTGAGGCTTGGGGTGATCGGCGCATGGTGGGGAGGCCTGTAGGCGCTCTTGTGTTGCTGTGCTGTGCCTGGCGGCTTTTAGCTGTTCACGAATGTCGTGGATTGGGCACTCCGGGCAGCAAGGAGAAAATTCCCACGGATTTACAGGGATGAGGTCCTTGGGGAATTGTGTGATGTCGCCGATGCGTTTGGGGGAGGAGTGGACGGCTAGAAGGCGCCTTATTTGGTTGATTTCTTTATCCAGGTCTCCTGTCGGTTCATGTATTGTAAAGTGGTCTTTAATGAAACTGGGGAGGATCCTGAGGAGTTTGTGGAATATGAGTTGTTCCCGGGTTTTTGCGTCTGTGCCCGGGTACGCGGCGGTGACGAGCCGCCTAGCCTGGATGAAGGTGTCATCGAGGCTTCTGTCGTATGTGAGGGCGTCTAGTTGCGATAAGGCTACAACTGTGCCCAGAGATGGCGTCACTGCCTGTTTCACAATTTGTGTGAACTGGTCCCATGACAGTTCTGGGACTACTTTTGGTATGACATTGGTGATAATTTTCCCCAGATTCGGTAGTGTGACTGCAATTTTCTCCTTATCTGAGTCGAACCCTATGTCTAAAAGGGGTTTGATCATGTCCAAATAAACATCCATGTCACATTGGTCCGGGTTGAATTTTGGTAATTGAATGTGCGGCTTAGCTGCCATTGTGCAAGGTTTCCTTTAACGTTCCCCGTGCGTTACTCGGAACCAGAACCACCGCTTGCCACCAGTGTTATGCTGAGTGTTTTTAGGCCGACTCCTCGTACTAAAGACACTAGCTACTGAACGGGGTCCTTTTCCGGACCGGAAGTAATGCACTAACAAGGGAACAGGACATAAAAACTAGGCAGTCCACCTTTAACACATCTATTACCTTAATTACAACACCTTAACAATATCACATAGGATGGTATTATAAATAGAGGATACAGACATACAGAGTTACGTTAATGTAATATGGGATATTCACACACTCCTTAATTATGCTTTATAATAGGTTAAGAGTCCGTAAGTGGATGGGATTCACTTGTATCAAAGTCCAAAAGGTCTTAGCGTGTCGGGGCAATGGAGATGTCTGGGCTTGATGAGCCGAGGAGGGATTATTACTATAAGTTAGCAAGGGAGGTAGAGCACTAGAGTTCACTGTTTAGGCTCGGCGCGGCAACTCTCGCCCGTGCGTACACTGACAATGGGGGGGGGACTACTCTAGATTGGACTTTGGGATAGCACTGTTCGGATGAACCCAGAACTTATAGTCTTTGTTAGGGGAAGGTATTTACGGACACTTTTTGGTGTATTCCCGCTGGTTCACTCTGTCACTGGATCAGTACAGGGAAGGGGAAGTCACTATTCTTGCCCGAGTTTCTGGGGCGATATCACTTTGTCACTGCAAGGTGTAGGTCCCCACTCTGGTCACGGTGCAGGGAGACCCTCTTGCCTGGGGTCTCGACCTGTTGTAGGTCCTCCTCTGGTCACGGTGCAGGGAGACCCTCTTGCCTGGGGTCTCGACCTGTTGTAGGTCCTCCTCTGGTCACGGTGCAGGGAGACCCTCTTGCCTGGGGTCTCGACCTGTTATAGGCCCTCCTCTGGTCACTGTGAAGGGAGGCCTGTCTGTGTTGGCCCTAGGGACTGGGGTCAAACAGGTGTAGCAGACGGGCCTGACGTCGTAGGGTCTGCGGCAGGGGGAGGTCGGCGTTGACGGGTTGCCGGGCTCGCCTAGGGGTCCGAGGACTGCGGAAGTCTACCGGGGAACGCGCCGTCAGGTGTGGGCTGCGGCCTCGTCTCCCGCTGGTACCTGGGGAAGACAAGAATTTCCCGGGGGTAGGAGGTAGGTCCCGACTGGGACCAGGCCTCTGTTCAGGTGACACTTTAGGGGTAACTCCCCCGGGTGGTGTCCGGCTACTCCTGCAGGAGTTAGCTGGCTCTAGAGGACACACGGAGGCCGTGGTCTGCCTTACACTTATGGAGGGTAGCACAGAGGCGACTCTCTCTCTTGTCTTTATAATTGCCGTGGCACCAGGTTGATCGGTACTGGGACCCACTTGTGGCGGTGTGTGAGGGTCTCTTACCCTTAGAGTGGCTAGGGGCGTGAGCCCCGTACAATCCACTATTGGGCCTCCTGCCCTATTTGTTATAGAGGGCTCTCTTCCCTCGTCAAAGGACCTCCTGTCCTGATAGTGGCAGAGGGTATTACGCCCTCGTGGCTCACTGTGGCAGAGGAGACAAGCCCCTCGTGGCTCACGTGGGTTACTGCGGCAGAGGAAGGGACTTCCTCGTGGCTCGCGGTGGCAGTAGGTGGAAACACCCCGTGGCTCACCTAGGGACCTCCTGTCCCGTTGGGGTGAAGTTGTGGTCGTCACCACAAGACTACGAGGGACTGACGTATCAGTCCCACCCCACTGCTGTCGATGGTTAACCCGCCTTGTAATTTGTTGCGGGTCTAGGCTCACCTGGTGTTGAGGTTGTTGCGGGAAGAAGGGGCACAGGTCAGTGGTGGTTGGATGACCCTTTTGTCCCGGGTCACTAACCTGACCGTTATCTCCTCCTCGGGTGGTGGGGTGGTGGTGGCCCGGTGGTGGTGTGGGGGGTGGCGGGGCGGAAGGTCCGGTCGCGGGCATTTTAGTCTGTTTCTCTATTTTCGTCATATTATCACTTGTGGGGTATCACTTATTCGCGCTTCAACATATTAAACATCAGAATTATAAAATTACTTACAGAATTCCTTGGGGGGGGGGGGTGAGGATGACGACAGTACCTACCACCCGTCACATTTCACGGTCGGTGAGTCACACGCCAGTCTTGCATGGTGGAAAGGAGGGGGAGGGGAGGATGACGGCTTACACAATTTAAAATTTTCATTACTATAGACTCGTGATAGACTCAGTGTGATGCCCTTCCCTTTACAATTGATTGCCTGAAAAAAATGGCATTCGCTAGTTACAATAATTACAACACTCACTCTATACTCTTACATAAAAAAAACAAAAAAAACAATGAAATTCATCGTTTCACAACACTGCGCATGCGTACATTATGCTGGATTACGTGACCATAGGCACATATTCCTACCCGCTCGAGATTTTAATATTATAAAGAGAATTAGTACTAATAAATTACAGTAGAAAAAAAATGACTCGGCAACTAGGTAACTTAATCTACATTCTGATTATGTTCACATGGAAACAGCTATACCCTGGCCACACTCTCTCACTAAACCGGACTTTTGGTTGTAAAATGAACAAAATACAACTCATTATCACTTCCAGGCACTACATCCTCCCACAGTTAGGGAAGACCAAAAGTTCGGGCAACTGGACCTGAACCCCTCGGAAATACCCAGTACCCATACTTAAACTCAGGATATAAATTCACCTACTTGACCAGTCTCCCTGTCACGGGGTTTTTAAAATAAAGGCAAATATTAAGTGATAAATGTTAAATATTGAAGAGCAGGGACAATGATTGTCTTGCTAAATCAAGCAGTGATCACTTTATATCGGCTTGCTTCGCCGATTTTCTCAGAACGAGAATTTATAAACTTTCTCAACAGTACACAGCAGAGACTAATTACTTACAAATGCTGATTATTAGTACTGTTAGCCTCTGGAGAAAGTTACTTCACCCCTGACAATAAATAACTAATACTAATAATAGTATCAGGTTCTTGCTGATGCTTAACTCCTAGGAGGCACAACGGATTTTAAGCTTAATACAACAAGACTAGTCTAAGTACCAGTTATGAATAGCAAAACGTTTATGCAAGCTAGGAGCTATAAGAGAAATAAGCTTAATTGTGGAAAAATGAAACAAGAGTTTACATTACATTAAGCTCAAGAAAAAGAAGTTAAATTTATTGATTACAAGATAAAGTTAACATTACATCTCAAAATGAATTCAAATAAATAGATCGTACTCACTCACTCACTCAAAAGCTAAATTCTTACGCCTAGAGAGAGACAACATGCGCCACAGCCGGCCAGCATGTAAGGAAACAGCACACTTAACTAAACTCTTAAGACTAGGAAAACGAAAAGAAATACTAGTCAATGAATGCTGTGTATCACCAAGGGTGGGAGCACTGGAGAACTGTGGTCTAGTGGAGTCTGGGTGCTAGCTGACCCCTCTCTCTCACACTTCTGGAGCACAGAACCTCTCTCTGTCAAAGCAAATACTGGACTAAGTCGTGGGAAAGAAAAGAGGAGCACTAGGCCGCATTTTTTAACGGTCAAGTGAGCGAAACGCGCCCAAAACAAATCGCTCAGCGGAAGCGCTAATGTCTCACTCAAAGACGATCATGTATGACAATGAAAAATTGATCTGACAAAGCTTCCGTCCGAATGAGCGGTTAACTGAACGACAAACTGGGATTCCACTTGAATTCGCGGTCTCCCACAAAAGCCAATGTCACTAGCCGACTCGTGACATTACGCCCCATGAAAATCAAATCTTTTTTCCTTCAGAAAAAAGATTTCAATATGCATACATATAAATCCTAGCTCAGTCACACAAGATTCACACTGTGGTGTGTGTGCTATCCTGCTACAGGAGAAAGTCGCAATCGCCAGTGAGCGAAAAAAAACCTCTTATTTATGTTAATAGAAACAAGCTTGAGGGAAGAACTCCGTGACGACAGTGAAAATCCTGTACTCAGGTCAGACTGAGCGAAAAGTCGCTACATTTACACTGACAACTAATTGTTGTGTAGTGTGATGTATGTAATACATGGTGTAGGTGTAACAGTTGTGGTGTAACTGTACCTACGTGTGAAATGACACAGTAAATATTAATAATATTGGCGATGACGAAGGCAGAGGAGAAGAGGCGACAGCGTGCAGCAGACGATCAGCTGGCCCGCACAGCAAAACTGCTACGCCCGTTGCTGTACCTGCAAAATCAATTGAGGTGGAGCATCAAAAATGTCAATAAGACAAAAATTCTTATTACAATTACAATTTCTCTCTCTGCCTAGCAGTCAGTACATGCTATGGAAGGTACGCTCTAGCTGAAAAATACGATTGACAGCCTAAGCTTCGTACATTCGAGGTCGCCATTAATTTATTAGATACATTATTAAGTAGGAAACGTAGTCGTAAGGGTTCTTAGCAGGGAAGCTCTAACCTGGCATGTACCTTGCTCAACATGCAGCGCAGCCAGCCAGCATGTGAGGGAACAGCACCTTAACAACATCCCATCACCGAGTTTAGGGGGAGCTATAACCTGGCGTCCACCTCGCTCAACATGCGTCACAGCCGGCCAGCATGTGAGGGAACAGCACCTTAACAACATCCCATCACCCAGTTTAGGGGGAGCTATAACCTGGCGTCCACCTCGCTCAACATGCGGCACAGCCGGCCAGCATGTGAGGGAACAGCACCTTAACTTATGGTACATATGTATGTACAGGCCCTGGACATACTGTGTCCTGTGGGGCCAATGGGCGAGACGTCAGATCTGCACCCACTTCACCACTACCCTGTCTCTCAACTGACTCAGAGATTACAAGTGTGGTTACAAACGGCACAGGAAGGACATGTCCCTGATTAGTGGTACTTTGACACACACTGCAGGAGCGCACAAAACTATCTATGTCTCGTCCCATCCCTGGCCAGAAAAAGTCAGCTCGGATACGGCCCTGGGTCTTCCTTTTGCCCATGTGACCTCCTGAGGCTGAACAATGACCCCATTCTAACACTGCTTGGCAGTACTTGGCGGGAACGACAAACTGCAGTCGAACCTCGCCCTCGGGTGTTCGTGTCTCACGGTAGAGCTGTCCTTGTTTGCGAAGGAACTTGGCTCGACCTCCCCGTGAATACTTAATCACTCGACCCTTTTGTTTGTTCCGCACGGCAGCAAGTGTCGGGTCAGAATGTTGTTCTTGTACAACAAGTTGACTACACATCAGATCTTGCGGCGATTCAATGATCACTGGGGTGACACAGTCTGGAGCCTCAGCCATGGCTCGTGTTACCGCAGCAGCCAAAGTCTGAGTAGCGTCATGTTCGGTGCAACTATCCTTGACCCCATAAATGTTGCCTATTATAAGGTCAAATAAGGGTTCTGGCATGACAACTGCAAGTGTCGTACCAGTATAAAATGGAGATGCCACCTGAATACATGCCTCAGGGAACAATCTCACTGATCCATCAATAAGGTTTGCATGGATCTGCCGACCTGTATACTGCTCAGGCCGAACTAGACTCTGCTTGACAGAGCAACCTGAGGAACCATTGTCTCTCAGGACCTTCACAGGGATGCCTCCCACAAACCCTGGCTGAACAAGGAAGGTACTGTCACCTGTGGGAGGGCCTGTGGAGGAAGCAGCTAACACTCAAGAGGCTGCTGAATTGATGCGGCAAACATTGTGCCTTGAGAATTATATTGGGAAGATGGAACATTGGCCATCTGTGGAGGGGGGTTCACTGTCACTGTGGGACTAGTGAACTGTGGGGAAGTACCCATGCTGGTAGGGACGTGACCACCGTGCTGCTGCTGAGGAATGAAGGCTGCGTTCGCTTCCTGCCTCTTTTGAGCTGGTGGTGAAAAAGTTTGTCCCGACGGTCGGTTGCGTGGCTGATACTGCTGCTGGTTAGGGTACTTGTTGTACCTCTTCCACTCAGGTTTCTGAGTGTTTTGTCCCTGGTCCTTCCACTGCGGTTTTGGACCTTGGCCATTATTCTGAGAATGGCCTTGTTGCTGGGATTCAGTCTGAGATGGCTTCCCAGACTTATCAGGTTTTCTGTTCCAGGTGTTTTGCTTACGAATTTGATACCCGTATGCAGTAAAGAATGCGTCAGCCCTTTCTGCCATTTGGCTGGCATCTTTCACCTGGCAGATCTTAAGCTGTGCTATGAGCTCAGCAGGCCACAACCTCTCTAGCTGTGTACGCAGCTTAAGGTCAGTTATCCCCTCACGCATGGAAGGAGTTTCATCTTTCTCCATCCACTCACCTAAGTAAGCAGTGAGACGGTCGAGGAACTGAACAGCTGTCTCCTTGTCTTGGAGACGAGCTCGCATGAACTGAAGTTTGGCGTCGTCTACTGTGAGACCATACGCCTTAATGAGTGCAGCTTTCATCATCTCATATGTGAGATTGTCCCCACGAATTCTGTGGAGAATATTGAGGGCAGGGCCCTCAAATAAACTAAGAAATTGGAGCCGCTTTGCTGCCTCATCCAGTTGATACATGTCTGCCATGTCCTCAAAACGAGCTATGTACAGCTCGATTAGCTCGCCTTCCTTGTATGAAGGAAGCTTGATGTGTGGGGTCGCCAGGACATGTGCAGGGAGAACGCTCGTGGAGCTTTGACCAACTGCACCAGATGTATCTGAAGCCAAGGAATCTCGCTTGAGCTTCAGCATTTCATATTCATGTTTTTCGCATGCTTCTCGCTCGGCACGTTCGTGTTCTCGTTCTCTCTCTCGTTCCTCACGCTGTTCTCGCTCGTGTTCTAAGTCGAGTTCGCGCTGTTTTCGCTCGTGTTCACGCTTCTTTTCGCGTTCCTCACGCTGTTCTTGCTCGTGTTCGCGTTGGATTCTACGCTCTTCACGAGCATCTTTCTCACGTTCTTGCTCGTAATTAAACTGTGAGAGAATGTAACTCTGAATTTTCTCTGGGTCTGTGAGGCCCATTTCTTTAGCTTCCTGTACACAGACACTGGCTGCCATGGCGCTAATTTACTAAGCAACCCGAAACTGAGTACTGACTGCTTCGCAAACGAATGCTAATAACACAAGTAAAGAATACAGACACAAGCTAGTGGTGACCAGTCTTATCTAGTTAACTGGAAAAGAAAAAAGAAAAAATGAAAATGACTGGGAAAAATCAATAATTAACACAATGGGTACGGCGACTACCCAGGAGCGAATATAATTGTCTGGCGTTACCCAGAATAAAGTACTAAATAGTGTTAAGTACTCTATGGATTAATAAAGCAAAAATTCACTTGCTAAATTAACGGTAACCACCAGTAAACTTGTGCCTATAAACTTTAATGATAAATACCTAAATATGAACGAGTGAGTATTATCTCGTGAACAGCTTTAGAGCTAGGAGTTAATATCCTGGAATGAGGTCGCCAATTGTCACGGAGTTTTTAAAATAAAGGCAAATATTAAGTGATAAATGTTAAATATTGAAGAGCAGGGACAATGATTGTCTTGCTAAATCAAGCAGTGATCACTTTATAGCCTACCGGCTTGCTTCGCCGATTTTCTCAGAACGAGAATTTATAAACTTTCTCAACAGTACACAGCAGAGACTAATTACTCACAAATGCTGACTGTTAGTACTGATAGCCTCTGGAGAAAGTTACTTCACCCCTGACAATAAATAACTAATACTATAGTAGCCGCAGCGAGAAATGAACGCTGTGGTGGGGCAGGCGGGATGACCTGGGATTCCCCCACTGTTGCCATATCCAAATGTCACCGACCATAGAGGTAGGATGTCACCGACCATCGGCCACCGCTGCAGCCCCGCTCCATGATCCTTACCCTGTGTCTCTGGCTTTCTCTCTCTCTCTCGGTTTCTATATAAACTGGTGTATTTCCGAAACTAATTATGAAATTATTATGACTTTTGTTCCACACCACCACTGAGGTAAAAATCAAGGAGAGTTTTCTGTATAAAGGTTTCCCCCCCCCTTGTCTGAGGGCAGGTCAGTTCTGGCGAGTGTATAATTATAGGTCAGGCGGAGGTATCGGCAGGGCCGCACTCCCCCGCTCATATGCCACATTTAGGAGGGGGGGGAAACTTTTATACAGAAAACTCTCCTTGATTTTTACCTCAGTGGTGGTGTGGAACAAAAGTCATAATAATTTCATAATTAGTTTCGGAAATACACCAGTTTATATAGAAACCGAGAGAGAAAGAGAAAGCCAGAGACACAGGGTAAGGATCATGGAGCGGGGCTGCAGCGGTGGCCGATGGTCGGTGACATCCTACCTCTATGGTCGGTGACATTTGGATATGGCAACAGTGGGGGAATCCCAGGTCATCCCGCCTGCCCCACCACAGCGTTCATTTCTCGCTGCGGCTACTATAATAATAGTATCAGGTTCTTGCTGATGCTTAACTCCTAGGAGGCACAACGGATTTTAAGCTTAATACAACAAGACTGGCCTAAGTACCAGTTATGAATAGCAAAACGTTTATGCAAGCTAGGAGCTATAAGAGAAATAAGCTTAATTGCGGAGAAATGAAACAAGAGTTTACATTACATTAAGCTCAAGAAAAAGAACTGTTAAATTTATTGATTACAAGATAAATTTAACATTACATCTCAAAATGAATAGATCGTACTCTCTCACTCACTCAAAAGCTAAATTCTTACACCTAGAAAAACACAACATGCGGCACAGCCGGCCAGCATGTAAGGAAACAGCACACTTAACTAAACTCTTAAGACTAGGAAAATGAAAAGAAATACTGGTCAATGAATGCTGTGTACCACCAAGGGTGGGAGCACTGGAGAACTGTGGTCTAGTGGAGTCTGGGTGCTAGCTGACCTCTCTCTCTCACACTTCTGGAGCACAGAACTTCTCTCCGTCAAAGCAAACACTGGACTGAGTAAGTCGTGGGAAAGAAAAGAGGAGCACTAGGCCGCATTTTTTAACGGTCGAGTGAGCGAAACGCGCCCAAAACAAATCGCTCACCGGAAGCGCTAATGTCTCACACAAAGACGATCACATATGACAATGAAAAATTGATTTGACAAAGCTTCCGTCCGAATGAGCGGTTAACTGAACGACAAACTGGGATTCCACTTGAGTTCGCGGTCTCCCACAAAAGCCAATGTCACTAGCCGACTCGTGACACTCCCTCAATACTGCTACTGTGGGGTGTTCCACATGTTCCTTGCTCATGAGGGGAAACCAATCTACACGTCTCCAGAGATACCAACCAGTCCTATACTGCGACTGCGGGATATTACATAAGCTCCGTGATTGAGACTGGTCGGAGGCTACCCTGTCAAAACAAAATAAAATAATTCCTCTACCACGAGTAAATTTTCTCAAGCTACTCACAATATGTAATTGTCGACGTATGCCACCAAGGTATATTACTCATAAGGAGAATGCCCTGATAAAAGGAGAAACTTTGTGCTTAGCTAAGAGTAACACGAGCCACTCCACTGCATTCTGTCCAGAAAGACCAAGCAAAACCAACCTACCTCTCCTAACATGTGAAAGCCCCATAGTTAAACTTCTCCAAGCCCTATAGAGAAACTGGAAACTTCCCCTCTTTCTCTGAGCAATCCTATACTGCAGTTTGGGTATTACATGCACTCGGCACTTGAGGTTTTCAAGCAAATAGGAAACTTCCAGCGAGAGACCTTCAGGTAGAACTGCCCCTCACATGTACAGTTCCCTAAATCTGGAAAAAAAAAAAAAAAAAAAAGAATCGAGGTAAGGCAAGAACGACGGTCTATACACCATGGTGTACTCGATTTGACAAGACGCAGCTTCCATGCCTCATCTCTCCAAAAGCTGGACATACCCTAAACAACTACTCAACCCTATTAATCAACCCAAAATTACAACCCATAGGTACTGGTAAAAAAGATAAATACAAGGTACAGTCTGGCTGGAAAGGCATACCTGACTCCATGTTCCCAGCCAGTTAAGGTAAGGACAAGACGTGCTCAGAGAGGAAAAAAAATGAGTATATACAATATATACACCATACACCCATCATCTACACATACTCCAACCTCTCAGGCGGTCTGCGTGATCTTACACCAGGCAGTATCTCCTCTTCCTCACTGGTCAAAAACATGTGATCCACTGTACTCAATAAGGCATCACTTTCAACATATCTTTTGACCTTTTCAGCTAGCTGCCCTGCTCAAGTTGGTGCCATCAAACATTTTCTAACTCATAGGCTCTACCCTGATCGATAACTCTGACAATTTTGTAAGGACCCTGCCACTTTCTATTTAGCTTTGATGCCATACCAGGCAAGCACTCTTCGACATAGATCCAAACTAATTCACCTGCGTCCAGAGAGTCACTCCTATGTACATCATTTGCCCTGTTAAGGTATCCTGCTGTCATCCGACGTTGTGTCTCCTTAATCATCTGTTTGACATCTATTTCCTCTCCACAATCATCATCAGTATGCAACTGCAAATCTCCTACCTCGCGATTTGGATGACGTTCATATAAAGCAAAGAATGGTGATGTACCCAGGGACGTACGCACTGCTTCTTTCAACGCTTTCTCAGTGTTGCACAGGTGCATGGACCAGTACTGTCTTTAAGGTCCTATGCGCTCTCTCAATAACTGAATTTCTTCGGGGATGGTAGCATAGACAGAATCCTTGTTTAATCCCGGCTCTTCTACAAAAATCTCTAGTCTGCACTGGTGAATTCTCCTCCATTGTCCATGATAACTAACTGCGGCTTCCCATACCTACAGATGTTCTTAAATTCTTCAGCTACGGCTTTGGTGGATTTTGTACGAAGGGGGCAGATACGTAGATACAGTAATCACTCCAATATCCAACGTAATAGAGCCATAGGCAGGTCCGGATAGTGGTCCTGTCCGGATAATGGGCCTCAGCTTATGGACTTGTACTTATGGACCCTAACTCTGAGAAACACCTATACAACTCCCTCTGGACATGCATAGCACCTATTTAAGACCCAAATCACACCAATAAGGCACATAAATGACTGAAATAAATGCAAAAAAACATAAAATGAGGGTTTAGAAGTAGGTTCATACAATAATAAACATTCTGGTGACTGGCTCCTGGACTGGTACTTATGGACCCTAACCTAGCCTAACTCAGAAAAACACCTTCCTACTGCACATGCATAGCTCCTAACACCCTATTCACACCAATAAAGGATATTAAAGAGTGAAATGAGGTAAGTATAGTATGGAAAAAAGTACAGTATGAAACATTCTGCCTACTTACAGCAAGTCCATGGCCACCTCGATGAATAACCGCCTCCTCTCGGACTCTGACAGTAAGAAGGATTTCCTGAAACACTTGCAGTACACTGTTCCTGAAGTCTTGCACTGAACTTAGTCAATCGCACACAGAAGTCCGTTCTCATCACAGTGCGCACTCTTGTCTAACTAATGCTCCATTGTAACTTATTAAGTGTTGCACTTTAACTTTTCCCATTCTTCTAATAATTTTCCAAAGCCAAAACAAACAAGTCTATTTACGTTAAATTTTGTTTCAATTGAGTCTTTTCTCTCACAACTGTAAATCCTTAACACAACACACTGTTTTTTTCACTGCAAAACACTCTAATTTCCCGTGTGGTCTAGTAGAGAAGTTCTTGCTGTTTATTCACTGTCAGAGTCCGAGAGTATCACTGGCAGGTGACCTAGGGGTGCATTGCTGGGTCGTGGTGATGGCATACCCACTGCAGACGACTCTGAAGACAGCCGCAAACTCACGTCGAGTGGTGACTCCACCGTGGCTGATGTGCTGGGCTGTGGCTCGGAGCATGAGGGCCTGTCTTGGGGAGGCAACGGAGTGGAGCCAGGGCTGGGCACAGCGGGGGTCACGGGCCTGAAAAAACTGTCAATGGTTGATTGATGCAATGACCGGCGATTCTGACGATTGATGATGCGCTGCCTGAAAGCAAGCACTTCCTCCACGAGTCCCAAGGGCCCCAACTCCCTGTCGCAGTCCGGGTGTTCCAGGTAGTCTAGGACGAACTCTAGATGTTCCCGGAGTGCGCTCAGCTTGGGGATGGCTGGAGTAGTGTCCTGCTGAGAGGAGTCCGCATCATCATCACCTTCCTCATCGGAATCTTGAAGTTCGGTACTGACACCTGCAACTGAAGACGCGATCTCGATATCAGACAACGTCTGATACCCAGGATCGCCCTTGTTGTCATCCAACCACTCACGAACATCGTCCACATCAACATCGTTGCCGTGCGTACATAGCCATGCATGGAAGTCATCCACGTCAAACCCTAGAAAATCGTACTCCACATCTGTTCCGAGACGCAGACGAGACCAACCATTTTCCAGAGTCTTCACAGGGACTTCCTTCCATGCACTAGCCCAGTTGTACAGCGCAGACTTGATGTTGTAGCGGCGAAGGTTTTCCAAAGTTCGCTTGCCTCATGTGTCCCGTCCCTCCCTGCGCTCGTCCTCGTCCTCAAGAACAACCATCACCTGGTCCAGGAACTTCCGACGGTATAGGCGCTTTGTTGCCACGATCACTCCTTGGTCCATTGGTTGGATGAGAGCAGTCGTATTAGGTGGCAGAAACATGCACCTAATCCAGCCATTTTCAGCAACCAAGTCCTTGTCGCACGGGTGGGCAGGTGCATTGTCGAGGAGAAGGAGGGCCTTTACCTGGTTGTGCAGGATTCCCAGTGTCTCTGTCTGGTAATATATGACCTCCTTGACGAAGTGGCGGTGGAACCAGTCTTTGAAGATCACAGCTGTAAACCATGCCTTCAAAGAATGGTACCAGACGACAGGAAGGATATCCATCACCCCACGAAGGCACCGAGGCTGCTTTGCGTGGCCAACAACAACGGGCTTAAGCCGGTGCATGCCGTTAGCATTGCCACAACACAAAGCAGATATCCGTTCCTTGGAGAGCTTGCGGCCAGGTACACGCTTCTCCGTGTCCTCGGCTAGAGTGTACGTTGGCAGCGAACGATAGAATAGGCCAGTTTCGTCTGCGTTGTAGACTTGACCGAGAGTTAGGCCCTCCCTGTCGATCAAGCCTTTCACTTTGTGCTGAAACTCGTCAACTCCATCCTTGTTAACGTCCAATGCTTCGCCATGAGACTTACGGTTGGTAAGGCCATGCCGTAACTTGAACGCAAAGAGCCATCCCTTGGATGCCTTGAAGTCTAGGGCATCGTGAAGCCTCGCGAACTTCTCAGCAGCAGCCTTCAGCTCCATTCCACGTACCATCACACCAGCAGCACATTGTTGTCGATACCAAATCAACGTGGATCGGTCGATTTCTGCAAACTTGGGGGTAAACATCACCTTCCTCTCCACGTTGTGTTTGCTTCTCGATGAGAAGTCAGCCGTGTATTGCATGAGTTTGTCTCGGGATCTCTTAATTTCGAACAAAGTAGACCGGGCCAGGTTAAACTTGAGGAGAATGCGGGAAGAAGACCACCCCGCATCTACTTTCTCCAATATCTCCCATTTCTTCTCCAGAGTCAACACCACTCTCTTCCTTTTCTCAGGTGGCGGGGCCATCATCACACACACACTAAGAGGAGGCCCGAGAGCAGCAGGTAAGGCACCACCACAAAAGCGATCACGTGGGCAGCCATAACAACGAGCGTGCACTCGCGGCGAGAGACAGGCGGAAAGTGGGGAGGATGCAGCGGTGCTCTATCGGATGTCGGAGGAATGACGCGCCACAACAATGCTCTCCCGTGCCACGCGCGGCAAGTTCAAATTACGGGGGGGGAAAATTTGTCTTATTTTAAAATTTTTTTGTGGTTTTCAGACCATTTTGGGAATATTGGATCCCGGGACGATTATGTCCGGTTAGTGGGGATGTTCGGATATTGGGCGTCCGGATATTAGAGTGATTACTGTACCTAGAAAAATGGTCTATCACTGTGAGACAATACCTGTGACCACTCCTACTATTATGCATATCTATGAGATCTATTGTAACCCTCTGACCATTATCATCTACTGGTGGCAATTCCTTAAAATGGTGCACAATCTTCCCGTGACCCTTCAACTGCTGACATGACTTGCATGATTTAACAAAATGTCGCACATCGGTCAGTAGAGATGACCAACAGAAAAACTGTCTTGCCTTGGCTACTGTCAGGGTTATGAACAACTGAACAAGCAATAGCAACTAAAGACTTGGGTACTACCAGGCACAATGTAGACTTTCCCATTTCTTCTCTTCGGACATACAGAATCTCCTCGTTCATTTTGAAAGCGTAAATAGGACGATTACCAGACAACTTCCTGAGTAACTGACTTTTTTCTAAATACTGAATTACCTGCCTCCACTCTGCTCTCTGGGCTTCCCGGACCTTGTCCACCGTAAAGCCCAGCCACCGAAACTCCGCATTAGATTGTGTTATATCTGAGGCCTCCTTAATTGCTCCTACTGGTCAACTCAAAGCATCTGAGACATAATGATTCACACCCTTTTTATATTTTATCACAAAATCGTAGTCTCTCATCTCCAACAAATAACGCAACATACATGGGCATTTAGTCTTTTTCTTAACCCTGGTAAACATTCGATTTTTTTTTTGTACGCTACCACATTCGTGGTCACTATTGTGTACCAATAAAAAAAAAAAAAATACCTGGAGTTGTTTTTATTAAACTTACAAGGTATGGACTTAAAATGTACTCTTAACCCTCTCAGGGTCAATCACGCGATTCGCGTTTCATGTGGATTGTTCTAAAGATGTTCAGTCACTCGAATCGCATTTCTAAGCACCAAAAAATTCGCCAAAAATTAAGTTTCTGGTGGATTTGCGTCAAATCTTGACGCGTCGTAGCAAGTGCAGTGCTTTCCAATGGTAAGGCATTGGCAACAGTGAGCTGCCTCACGGGGCTCAGTATGTAGCGATAAACCTCAGTCTCTTCCAAGCAGCCAGGCGGCGAGGTTGGGTCGCATGTACTGTCCCTTTAAACTCCTACTAATTCTCCCCCTCCTGCCTGAGCCGAAGCCCCTATGGACTCAGTGTGATAATCCAATATTTGTGAGCATATTTGTATGTGATACTGTTGATGGAACATAGGTGTATGTCATGAAAAGGAACTGTGTCTGTTATCCATTGTTTGGCTTAGAGGCGTGTTCACTGTTGCGGGGTTTCGCCTCTCGCCCTCCTCAAGGCCCTATGGCGTGATTACAAATACATATATAATAAAGCCAATGCCTAAACTGTTTTTTGTGTGAAAGATATAGTGGCTGGCTTGGTGAAATTATGAAACTAGTTAGCGTTATGGACGCCATGAACCATAGTGTGGAATGGGGCAGGCATCACGTACAGTTTTTATAGTCGGAAAGGAGAATTAGAGGTATTTAGGGATGGAATTATTGTGATTCTGATAGTGAAAATCCTTATGGAATTGTGTGAAATATATATCAAACATGCTGCGGGTGTTCGTGAAGGAGTGTGGTGTGTGCCATTAAAATAGAGTTGCATCATACTCTCCCGGCGAAGGATGCTGCATCACAGTCACATTGAACTGTAGTAAGGAAGGGAATAATTGCGGAGGTTGGGGTGGAATCATTATGGTAGTCATGTATTTGTGTATGATATTGTGTCAAGTGTAAGTGAAATGTGCCACGTATCCTCATGACGGCATAAATTATGGTGCGTGGCGTAGGTGAGCGATACTTTATCGGCAGGTGTGCTGTGAAAGGTAACGATGGCAAGGAACGAGGGACGTCATTGAACTGGTACTGTACCTTGGTCTGACATTTAGTGATACATTATACTTTACGTAAAATATACGTGAACTGTGCCGCGAGTGTTAGTTTAGGTGCATGGCATAGGTGAGTGGTACATTAGCAGCAGGTGTGCTGTGAAAGGTAACGATGGCAAGGAACGAGGTACATCATTGAACAGGTACTGTACCTTGGTCTGACATTTAGTGATAAATTATACTTTGTGTAAAATATACGTGAACTGTGCCGCGAGTGTTCGTTTAGGTGCGTGGCGTAGGTGAACAATACTTTAGCGGCAAGTATGTTGTGAAAGGTAACGATGACAAGGAACGAGGGACGTCATTGAACAGGTACTGTACCTTGGTCTGACATTTAGTGATAAATTATACTTTATGTAAAATATACCTGAACTGTGCCACGTGTGTTCGTTCAGGTGTGTGGTGTAGGTGAGAGATGTTTTAGCAGCAGGTGTGCTGTGCAAGGTAACGATGGCAAGGAACGAGGGACGTCATTGAACAGGTACTGTACACCCGGCAACAGTTCCGCCTGGGCCCCCCAGTAGCGAAATATAGTAGATGTGGCAAAGTGTGTGTGTTTGTTCGTTTGTACATGCTCGAAAAATGTTCGGATCGTCAACTATCTCACTCCATTGTGAACGTGATTCGGCCTTTGAGTTCACTCCATAGATGGCGGTGTGTGGATATGGGGGAGAGACGGGAGGTCAGGACGGTAGGTGGGTCGGAGTTGGGGGGGACGAACAGCTAGGTTGTTTGTATTGGATATGGTAATAGTTTTCCCAGTCATTATTATGGATCGTTTCAGGTTACTGACACTTTGTATTCCTAACAACAATAAAAAAAATGAAATATTGTTGCATTGCTACCCGTTACAATATATTCCACGATGATTGGATATCCTACATAACTTATTCCCCCCTCTCTCTCTCTCTCTCTCTCTCTCTCTCTCTCTTTCTCAGGTCATTAAGTAATCAGTATATAGCATTATCAGCACAGATTAAAGAAGATTTGTCTTTTAATTAATACTGCTGACAAAGGATGATTCACGTTCACAATGGAGTGAGAGAGTTGACGATCCGAACATTTTTCGAGTATGTACAAACGAACAAACACACACACCACTGCCACATCTACTATATCTCGGTACTGGGGGGCCCAGGCGGAACTGTTGCCGGGTGTACCTTGGTCTGACATTTAGTGATAAATTATACTTTATGTAAAATATACGTGAACTGTGCCGCAAGTATTCGTTTAGGTGCGTGGTGTAGATGAGCGATACTTTAGCGGCAGGTGCGCTGTGAAAGGTAACGATGGCAAGCAACGAGGGACGTCATTGAACAGGTACTGTACCTTGCAACGCCGGGCAACCACAGACGTCAGTGGACAGGTAGTGCACCTTTCAAAAACAATTGTTGAAATTTATGATTCTCATCTGAAATGTTTGTGATATGTGCCACGAGTGTTCGTGGAAAATATTGTATCATGTGTTGGGGGAACGTTTATAGACTAGTGGAATATCTGGAAAATGTGGCTGTATAAAAATCCTCAGGCATTTTAGAGTCAAAGTTGTCAAATAGGCTTTCCTAGGGTGTTTTTTTTTTTTTTTTTTTTTTGTGCTGAATCCATTTTTGCTGTTTGCCAAGCTGTATCTCGTGCGGTTTTGCTCCTAGCGGACAAAATCCAAGATGGCCACCATTTTTCTAGAAAATGCATATTTTGAAGAATTGCTTCAAATATAAAGTATATTAATTAATTATCCAGTGCCTGATCACTGCCTACGAAAGTGGCCGACGTGTAAACCTGTCAGAAGTAATGATGCATGAACTTTTAACAGTCCCCCAGGCTCTAGCTGAGACAAATGGTAGACTTCGATCTGGATCAAAAGCAGACTTGGCTCAAGTATTCACTTCAGGAATACAATGTCCTCCCAGAATAGGCGCTGCAGACCTTGGGGAAACAGCAACACTCATAATTGATGGTCAAGCAATGGTTTGTTCCATTGGGAAATCACCCAAAGCAGCCACATTTGGAGACCTAGCTGACGTGTTCATTGGAGCTGTTCTTCAAGCTGGGACACTGTTCAAACGAATTGATGTAGTGTTTGACAGATACTACGAGAAATCCATCAAAGAGGGAACGAGGACACGACGTGGTCAAGCATCAGTGGCGATCCGACGTTTGATTGAAGGCAGGAATGTTCCACTCCCGGCAAAGTGGGATACTTTCATGGCACACCCTGAAAACAAGGCAGACTTGGCCAATTTCCTCTCACAACAACTGATGCTGAAGGTTTCAGAAAACAAAACTATTGTGGTAGCTGGCGGATTTGTCGATGAAGAACAGGTGGAATCATCAGATCCAGAAGTGGACACAGACAAACTCAAAGCTCGGCACAAAGAGGCAGATACAAGAATGATTCTGCATTGTACAGAAATTCAAGCCTCTAGCACTGTGATAGCTGCACGTGACACAGATGTCCTGGTATTACTACTTGCACATTTCCACAAAATGCCCAGTGACAAAGTTTGGTTGAAGGCAGGAACAGCAGCAAACAGGAAGTATATTCCTATACACACCATTGTGGAACGGCTTGCTTTTGATAACGATAAGATAGAATCCATTACAGCATTTCACGCCATCACTGTTAGTGACACAACTTCATATCTCTTCAGGCATGGAAAGAAAACTTGCTGGAAAGTATTTCAAGAACACTCTTGCTTTCTTGAAGGTCTAGGTCAAGGTGAACTCGATGACGCGACAGCGAAGAACACTGAATTATTCATCTGTAAGTTGTACAATGTCCCCAACGTCACAACAGTCAACAAGGCGCGTGAAATCCTGTTCGTGAAGTCCAGTGCTCCAGAGACTCTTCCTCCAACTGGTGATGACCTTTCGTTTCACGTCCAAAGAGCTCACTATCAAACAGCTGTGTGGCGACAGGCAAATGAACAGTATCCAGAACTACCTCAACCAGAGACGATGGAATGGAGGATGGAAGGTGCATCACTGGTGCCAACGCTGATGTCCCTACCCCCAGTCCCAGACTCATGTGTTGGAACTGATCACCTGCAACTGCGCCAACCGATGTATGAGTGCACGTTGCAAATGTAAAATGTCCCACTTGCGTTGTACAGCAGCATGCAAATGTAGACCATCCGATGACGATTGTAGCAATGTCGAAGCCCAACAATGACACTGTGTAAAACACACTGCCACTATGCCTGTTCATCAATTTGCAATCTGCAACTTGTTGTAATATAAATGTGTTGTCAGCCATCCTGGATTTATGTTTATGTTTATTACTTAATTAAGAGAAAAGTAATATCAATAAAATAATTAATGTACAATGACTTTATAATGGGTTTTAATAAGGCTATACGGACGAGGCACCACTTGTAAAAATGATGCTTTTGAGTTTAAGGCGGCCATCTTAGATTTACCCGTCTGACGGTGTCAGCTTGAGAGATACAACTTGGCAAACAGCAAAAATGGATTCTGCACAAAAAAACACCCTAGAAAAGCTTATCTGCCAAGTTTGATCCAACATGCCTAGAGTTGTCCAAATACCTGAAAACCGGACTATACTGTTAGGGAAGGACGGGAAAATATGTTGAACATACAGGATGGAAGTAATGTGAGTATAAGTGGCTGGGGAATGACTGGGAGAAGGAGGGAGGTGAGAAGACAGGAAGAAATCAGTAGGATAGAAGTTGTGGAAGCAATAAATAAAGTTAAACTGGGGAAAGCCCCAGGAATTGATGGAGTGTGTGGTGAAATGCTGAAGCATGGGGGAGAGATGGTAGTAGAATGGATGTGGAAGATGTGCAGATTGGCCTGGGAGGAAGGTAGAGTCCCGGAGAATTGGAAGTCAGGTATAATTATTCCCTTGTACAAAGGAAAAGGGGAAAAAGAAGTGTGTGGTAATCATAGGGGCATTTGTCTTCTTAATATATTAGGAAAAGTGTATGGTAGGATACTTATTGACAGAGTTAGAGAAAGAACTGAGGAATTAGTTCGAGAAGAACAGGGAGGCTTTAGGAAGGGAAGAGGTTGTGTGGATCAGATATTCATTCTTAGATCTTTAATAGAAAAGTTTATAGAGAAGGGAAAGAAGTTGTATGCTGCTTTCATGGATCTCAAGAAAGCATATGACAATGTGGATAGACAAGGATTGTGGAAAGTATTAAGAATATATGGAGAAGATGGAAAGTTGTTGAATGCTGTGAAGAGTATGTATGATGGTGCTAAGGCTGCAGTGCGTGTGGCTGGTGAACTAAGTGAATTTTTCTCTTTCAAAGTTGGGTTGAAACAGGGATGTGTCATGTCTCCATGGTTTTTCAATCTGTACATGGATGGGGTAATAAAAGAGGTACAAGGTAGGGTAGTGGATGTTGGAGTGGCCCTGGTGAGAGAGGATAGTGTTTGGAAACTCCCTGTACTGTTGTTTGCAGATGATACTGTGTTGTTGAGTGAAGACGAAGGGGAGCTGCAAGGCTTGGTGGATGAGTTTGGGAGAGTGTGTAAGAAACGGAATTTAAAGGTGAATGTAGGGAAGAGTAAAGTGATGGTCTTTGAGAGAGGTGAAGTCACTGAATGTACAGCGAGGTTGGATGGTGAGGAATTGGAAAATGTGAGTACGTTTAAGTACTTCGGTAGTGTGATGAGTAAGGATGGAGGTTTGGAGGGTGAAATGCTTGAAAGGGTACAGCAGGGAAGAAAGGTTGCTGGTTCTTTGAAAGCAGTGATAAGAAACAGGGAAGTGAGCATAGAAGTGAAAAAGTTACTACATGACAGTATTGTGATACCAACTCTAACGTATGGAAGTGAAGCTTGGACGTTGTTGGAAGGACACAAGTCAAGAGTGAGATCAGTGGAAATGAGTTATTTAAGAGGAGCCTGTGGAGTCACATGCAGAGACAGGCTGACGAATGAGGATATAAAGGAGCGTTGTGGTGTGGATGTGGATGTGATAGGAAGTGTTATGAGGAACACACTGAGGTGGTTTGGCCATGTGGAGAGGATGGAGGGTGAAAGACTGACGAAGAGTGTGTATGTGAGTGAGGTGGAGGAGGGAAGAGGGAGGAGGAGGCCGAGGATGAGATGGAGGGATGGCGTGGAGAGGTATAGGAGAGAGTGGGGTGTGAGTTGGGAGGAGGGCAGTGAAATGGCGGGGGAGAGGACGACGTGGAGGCGATTTGTTTGTGGCTAACCCAAACGGGATTGAGGCGTCTGGCAATATATCTATCTATCTATCTATCATCTATCTATCTATCTATATATATATATATATATATATATATATATATATATATATATATATAAATGTAGCAGCCGTGACTCAGTGGGTTAGAGTGCTCCGCTCTGACCGAAGGGTCGGAGGATCGAATCCACCCAAGGGTCATTGGTAGACATCAGGAAGAGCATCCGGTCATAAAATGCGACACGCTCCAGTCCAAAAGTCCTCTACCCAGGGGCAACGCCTTAGCCCTTCGGGGATACCTGGCGTAAAACCGAATTATTTATAGCCTCTGTGGTACAGCGGTAAAGTGTGCGTTTTCATACACTGAAGAACAAGGGTTCGCGCCCCGCCAGGGTAAAAAATTCTGGGAGCGTTTTACCCCTGGCGGTAGGGGGGTTTTCAAGAATACTCCCCAAGTATCCCTGCTTGTCGTAAAAGGCGACTAAAAGGGTTGGCAGAGGGTTAGTGCCCCTCCCCGGAAAACAACTAATAAAAAACAAACAAGAAGCCTCAGACAAGGACTGACCAAACGATGACGACCCAGGACCGGACAAAGGACTTGGTAATGAGTACATGGAATGTAAGAGGAGCGAATGATGAGGTGAAAGAGAGAGAGATTGTCCAGGTGCTTGAGGGTGCGAAAGTGGATGTATGTGGAATAACTGAAACAAAATGGAGAGAAGAAAGTGTGAGAGAATGGGAGTATGGATGGGGTATATGTGCAGGAGTAGATGAGAATGAGAGGGCAAAGGAAGGAGTATGTATAGTTGTGAGTAAAAGATGGAAGAAGAGCATAAGACAGTATGGATCAGTTGGGTCAAGGATTATGTGGGTAAAGTTGAAAGTTGGAATACAAATGTGGGCGATTGTGTGTGTGTATGCGCCAACGCAAGATCGTGCTAGAAGAGTGAGGGAAGAGTTCTGGACAAATGTGGAAGTGTGCATGGAAAAGTTTGGAAGGAATGAGAGAGTGTTTTTGATTGGTGATATGAATGGTAAAGTTGGTAATCTGAAGGTGGATGGAATAGTTGGTGAGTGGGGTGTGCCTGATGAGATAGATGAGAATGGGAGTGCGTTAGTGGACATTTGTGCTGGGAGGGGGTTGGTGATAGTCAATACCCTCTTCAGGCATAAAATGATCCACAGGTATACATGGCGAGTGATGAGAAGGGTGGGTGGTGAACTGAATGAAAGGAAGGCAATGATTGATTATGTGTGTGTGGATGAAAGGATGCGAAGATGTGTAAAGGATGCAAGAGTGCATAGAGGCTGGGGGAGTGGACTTTCTGACCACTACTTGGTGTTGGTCAGAATTAGGATGCAAGTAAGATGGAGGAATAGAAGAAGGAAAAGACGAGAGGAAGGAGTAGTTGCAAGGAGAGTGGAAAGGTTACAAGAGGATGAGAAAAAGGCAGAGTATAAGAGAGAAGTGGAGGAACGATTGGGCAAATATGAATTGGAGCAGATGGGAGACGTGGAAGGTGTGTGTAAGATATTTACAGAAGAAATTTGTGCAGCATGTGATGTGGTGTGTGGAAGGAAGAGAAGACGGAGGGGGGTGCAAGGAACAGCGTGGTGGACTGAAGAGGTGAAACAGGCTGTGGCACAAAAGAAGAAAGCATACAATGACTGGATGAGAAATAGGGGCGTGGAAGAAGTTGAGAGGCAGAAGAGAGAGTTATATGTGGAAAGAGAGAGAGAGGTGAAAAGATTAGTAAGAGAGAGTAAGAAGAGAGTGGATGAGGAATTTGGAAGGAATTTGAGTGTAAAGTCGAGGGACTGTAAGAAAATGTTCTGGAGAGAAGTGAAAAGAGTAAGACAGGGTGAAAGTGAAGTTAGCAGGGGAGTGAAAGATAAAAATGGTAGATTACTAGTGGAAAAGGGAGAAAAAGTGAGCAGATGGAGAGAACACTTTAAGGAATTGTTGAACGTAGAGGATGGAAGTAATGCGAGTAGAAGTGGCTGGGGAATGGCTGGGAGAAGGAAGGAGGTGAGAAGACAGGAAGAAATCAGTAGGATAGAAGTTGTAGAAGCAATGAAGAAAGTTAAATCGGGGAAAGCCCCAGGAATTGATGGAGTGTGTGGTGAAATGCTGAAGCATGGGGGAGAGATAGTAGTAGAATGGATGTGGAAGATGTGCAGTTTGGCCTGGGAGGAAGGTAGAGTCCCGGAGGATTGGAAGTCAGGTATAATTATTCCCTTGTACAAAGGAAAAGGGGAAAAAGAAGTGTGTGGTAATCATAGGGGCATTTGTCTTCTTAGTATAATAGGAAAAGTGTATGGTAGGATACTTATAGACGGAGTTAGAGAAAGAACAGAGAAATTAGTTGGAGAAGAACAGGGAGGCTTTAGGAAGGGAAGAGGTTGTGTAGATCAGATATTCATTCTTAGATCTTTAGTGGAAAAGTTTCTAGAGAAGGGAAAGAAGTTGTATGCGGCTTTCATGGATATGGAGAAAGCATATGACAGGGTGGATAGACAAGGATTGTGGAAAGTGTTAAGAATATATGGAGTAGATGGGAAGTTGTTCAATGCTGTGAAGAGTATGTACGATGGTGCGAAGGCTGCAGTGCCTGTGGATGGTGAACTAAGTGAATTTTTCTCTTTGAAAGTTGGTTTGAAACAGGGATGTGTCATGTCTCCATGGTTGTTCAATCTGTACATGGATGGGGTAATAAAAGAGGTACAAGGTAGAGTAGTGGATGTTGGAGTGGCCCTGGTGAGAGAGGATAGTGTTTGGAAACTCCCTGTACTGTTGTTTGCAGATGATACTGTGTTGTTGAGTGAAGACGAAGGGGAGCTGCAAGGCTTGGTGGATGAGTTTGAGAGAGTGTGTAAGAAACGGAACCTAAAGGTGAATGTAGGGAAGAGTAAAGTGATGGTCTTTGAGAGAGGTGAAGTTAGTGAATGTACAGCGAGGTTGAATGGTGAGGAATTGGAAAATGTGAGTACGTTTAAGTATTTGGGTAGTGTGATGAGTAAGGATGGAGGTTTGGAGGGTGAAGTGCTTGAAAGGGTACAGCAGGGAAGAAAGGTTGCTGGTTCCTTGAAAGCAGTGATAAGAAACAGGGAAGTGAGCATGGAAGTGAAAAAGTTACGACATTACAGTATTGTGATACCAACTCTAACGTACGGAAGTGAAGCTTGGACGTTGTTGGAAGGATACAAGTCAAGAGTGAGAGCAGTGGAAATGAGTTATTTAAGAGGAGCCTGTGGAGTCACGTGGAGAGACAGGCTGACGAATGAGGATATAAAGGAGCGTTGTGGTGTGGATGTGGATGTGATAGGAAGCGTTATGAGGAACACACTGAGGTGGTTTGGCCATGTGGAGAGGATGGAGGGTGAAAGACTGACGAAGAGAGTGCATGTGAGTGAGGTGGAGGGAGGAAGAGGGAGGGGGAGGCCGAGGATGAGATGGAGGGATGGGGTGGAGAGGTATATGAGAGAGGGGGGTGTGAGTTGGGAGCAGAGTAGTGAAATGGCGGCGGACAGGGCGACTTGGAGGCGATTTGTTTGTGGCCACCCGAAACGGAATTGAAGCGTCTGGCAATATATATATATATATATATATATATATATATATAGATATATATATATATATATATATATATATATATATATATATACATACAGTACATCTATCTATCTATCTATATATATATATATATATATATATATATATATATATATAATATACTATCTATATATATATATATATATATATATATATATATATATATATATATATATAATATACTGTATATATACATATATATACATACATCTATCCATCTATCTATATATATATATATATATATATATATATATATATATATATATATATATATATATATATATATATATATATATATATATATATGGCACACACCCACGGACGCCAGTAAACAGTTATGAGACCGTGAAAAGGCACTGAAAAGTTATCCTTTATGTGAACTGTTAATAAAAGGTGCAGCGATTTGCTGTACAGAAAGATATAACATGACGTGTGTAGTGCTACTCTCAATGGAAGGTGTTGCATGACAGTGAATAATATCTCTTGTTTTTCAGCAGAGAACCTAAAAAGCTCATACTTGACTTTCTGTGTCATTGCTTGCCAAGATGGAGAAGAAAGGTCTGTCTTCTGAACAGTGGCAAAAGGTTCTGTTTGAGGAGGAGACCGAGAGCGAAGTTGAGGACGAGCTGAGCGATGTTCCAAGTGAGGAGGAATGGGACGAGGTCCAGGAGGATTCCCCTCGGACGGCATTGCCCACGCGTGAAGAATGACGGGAGCAGACACCACCACCACCAGTGTCAGGACTATCGGCCCAATCATTGTCTTCACTTGGACGATAGACACCACCTTGGCTTGGACCTCTTGCTCCAACATTCATCGTGGTCTCTCCACCTCAAGCCTCTAGTTCCCCCTTGGCCGAGCCTATGTCACTGGAAGCAGGGCCTAGTTACACGACACTGCCACCTGCATGGCGCACATTGTCTGTGGCACAACTGGTGCAGGAGGCGACTGTGTCTTCGTCCCCTGCCCAGTCGACAAGGTCACTGTCTCCAACAGCAATCATCCCCCCCGACGTTTTCCAGTAGCAGGAGACAGTCTCATCCTCCTCATCATCGGAACCCTCACCACCTCGATGAGGCCGGCGTGGTCCACGGCCCGTTTATGGAGGGGCGGCCAAGGGGTGTCCGAAGAGGAACAAGGGTGTCGGTATGCCGACCCACTGCAACCACTGCGGGAGGTGTTGCCACAATGGATCCAGGATGGACCAGTGGCCCTTTCACACCAGCTAATGGGCCCTTCACAGGATCCCCAGGAATGAAGATGGATCCGCCAACAACTCCTCTCCAGGTCTTCCAGCTGTACTTCATGAGGGAGTTGATGACGTATTTCACCCACGAGACCAACAGCTACACGTCATTGCGTTGGATGCATGGTTCATCTGCAATGAAGAGGAGATGGCCAATTTCCTGGGGCTTTACTTTTTCATGGAGGTGTTTAATCTCCCGAGCATCCGGCACCGCTGGATGAGATCCTGCCTCCACAACTACCCCTTCTTTACACAAATGATGAGTGGAAGGCATTTCAGGGCGATCCTGAAACACTTCCATGCGATACCCCAGGACAATGAAGACTAGCTCATCAGGGTTCGCACGGTGATGGAGTACCTCCTTCAGTGGTTCCAGAACACCTACTTACCTGAGGAGCACCTTAGCCTGGACGAGGGCTCACTGCTGTGGAAGGGGTGCCTAAGCTTTCGCGTCTACAACCCAATGAAGCCCTCAAAGTATTCCATCAACCTGTATATCCTGGCTGAGGCTTGCTTGGGTTACATCTGGAATTTCAAGGTGTATACGGGGCAGAAGAGGGCGCTGGAGACCGCCGTGTGGAGCCTCGTAGAACCAATGAAGGATCAGGGATACAGAGTTTACATGGACAACTATTATAACTCTGTATCCCTGTGTGAACGCCTCTTCAGTGCAGGAACATACATGTGTGGGACCCTACGCCTGGCAAGAGGAGCACCAAAGCGGCTGCAGGACATCGCCAGAACCACGAACCTGCCAGTGGGGGGCATGACACTGGGCCTTTGCCCAGAGTCGGACATGTAAAAAAAAAAAAAAAAATGACAGTGATCCACAAGGACAACGTGATGGTGTTGCTGTGGAGGGACAAGCGCATTGTCAACATGGTCTCCACCTTCCACAGCACAGGCACCATCTAGAAACAGGTTCGAAGGAAAACCAGGGCTCCTGACGGAAGAACCTATGTCCAGAAGACCGTGGACAAGCCCGTTGTGGTGGATGACTATAATCGACACATGGGTGGGGTGGACCACTTCGACCAGATGGTCCAAAACTACCCCATCCAGTGGCGGACTGTGAAATGGACCAAGCATATCACCTTCTACTTCATTCACATGGCCATTTTCAACACGTTCGCCCTGTACAAGAAGTGCTCACGCGGGTCAGTCAGTCTGCTTGAATTCGTGGAGTTAATAGTGGACAAGCTCCTCTACTTTGATGAAGCAGAGTGGCCCGCATCAGGGCATGTCATCCACCATGCCCCTGACCTTCCAACCCGACGGCCAGCAGGACATCCAGCACCTGTGGCACCTGCTGCAGCGCCAGCACAGGTGCCATCACCACCGGTTCCTGCACCAGCACCACCATCGCTTGCAGGACCAGCACAGGTGCTGAGAGAACCTTCACAGGTTCCTGGTCTGTTGGGAGAACCTGCTGCCGCTGCCATGCCCGGGCCTGCAGCTGCACCTCCAGGACAACAGGACCGGGGAACGCCAGGAGGACATCCAGCCAAGTGCCATCATTTCATCGATGACAGAGTGCGGCTGGATAAGACACTGGGCCACCGACGAGAGAGGATCACCAACCGGAGGAGGCTGCGGTGCACCCTGTGTTCCCTGGCAAAGATGAGGAGGGACACAAGTCACATGTGTCCTGTTTGTGATGTGGCACTGTGCGTGGGTGATTGCTTCAAATGGTTCCATGCCGAGCGAAGTATTCCCTAGTGCAGTGTATACACACACACACACACACACACACACACACACACACACACACACTAACACAGACACTCACACACACGCTCCATACCGAGCCAGCATGGCCGGTGGCATTACCTAAATTAGTATCTTTATATGAGTGAAGCTCTGTACCAGGTTAGACTAAATGATTTTTTATTATTAAAAAAATAAATAAGAAGTTTAAACAAGACTTGTTCAAACAGAAAAGAGAACCGAGTGGCGAAAGAATGCGCTCAGTCAGCTGAGGTTTGTTTAGACTACAACTGCCCCGGGGAATGTAAGTACACTGTGCTTTTAGTATTGCAAAATGGACACATACTGTAGAAAAGCAAATTTGGAAAAGAAAAGGGATAAAGGTAGAAAGCAAGATGATGATTTCTACCAAGAACTGGTTGAAGTGGAGACTCACAACAGACTGGTTGAACGTGTACACAAACTGGAGATGGCTTTAAAAAATGAAATTGATGAAATAAAGAAGCAGATGCACTTGCAAAAGGAAGAAATTGAAAAACTAGGAAGGAGGCCAACAAGAAAAACACAACCATCAGTGAACTAACAGTAGAATTGAGTACACTTATGAAGAAAATGAGTGAAATGGGAAGTACAAGAGTATTATGGAAGAGTTCAAAAATGATACAGAGAAAATTAGGCAAGTAAGCAGTCTGATAGACCAGAGCAGTGATATTGAGGAGATGATAACACAGGTGAATGAAGCTGTGCAAAGCTACAAAAATGATGTGGAAACCACGTATGCTGAAATGGTGAAAGTAAAGAAAGACTTAGAAACAAGGGTAGAGGAAAAAAGTTTTTTTTTTTTATGCGAGGAAGAAGGAACCAAAGGCCATGAGCCCGCAGTAACAGTTCCCTCCAAGAGAAAAGCAAAATACAATATAGAGCCAAATTCAAGATCCGATCATTTTGAGATGCCTGGACACACTGCGTTTGAAAGACTGGAGATCATAGGCAGCAGGAAATACAGACAGAGGGAGACATTTCCAGAGCTGACCTGTTGCATAAATGAAAGACTGGGAGTAACGGTTAACTCTTGCATTAGAGAATTGGACAGAAAAAGGATGAGAGTTTGCTGCCAGACGGGTGCTACGCGCCCGTCGTAGAGGTGGAGGAATGCAAGCAGACAGTTCAGAGGAGCAGTGACCATTAAAGTAGCGATAGAAAAGAGATAAAGATGCAACAGTGTGGCGAAGAGACAGAGGTTGAAGGGAGTCAGTAAGAGGAGGAGAGTTAATGAGACGAAAAGCCTTTGACTCCACCCTATTGAGAAGAGCTGTATGTGGGGAACCTCCCCACACATGAGAGTTGTACTCCACACAGGGGCGGATAAAACCCCTGTATAGAGTCAACAATTGCGCAGGGGTAAAGAAAGAGCGGAGTTGGCTTAGCACACCCAATCTCTTGGAAGCAGATTTTACAAGAGATGTAATATGATCTTTCCAAGATAAGTCCCGAGTAAATGAAACCCCAAGCATGTTCAAGGATGATGCAGGATTAAGCTGAATATTATTAAACATTAGTGGGTATACCTGTGGAAGATTTTGTCGGGTTGATAGGTGTAAGAACTGAGTCTTAGATGCATTAAAGACAACCATATTATTTTTACCCCAGTCAGAGATACGAGCCAAGTCAGACATTAGGTGTGCCATAGCCTCATCCCTTGTTTGTTGAAGTAACTGTTGAGATGGGCGTTGCGGGAACACGAATGGAAAGGTGAAGGGTGGAGTCATCAGCGTATGAGTGGATATGGTTAGATGTACAGCTTAGAAGATCATTGATGAATAAAAGGAAGAGAGTTGGTGATAGGACAGAGCCCTGAGGAACACCACTGTTGATAGATCTAGGAGAAGAACGATGGCCGTCTACAACAGCGGCTATAGAACGACCAGAAAGGAAGCTAGCGATGAAGGCACAGATAGAAGGATAGAAACCGTAGGAGGGCAGTTTGGAAATTAAAGATTTATGCCAGACTCGATCGAAAGCCTTTGAGATGTCAAGTGCAATGGCAAAGCTTTCGCCAAAGTCCCGAAAGGAGGATGACCAGGAGTCTGAAAGGTAGGTGAGAAGATCGCCAGTGGAGCGTCCCTGACGGAACCCATACTGACGATCGGAAAGAAGGTTGTGATAGTGTCATAAAGACTTTGTAGTTACTTGTAGAGAAGTATATTTTAGACTTGTGGTCGAGCGGCTTTTATATCTTGTAGTAGTTTCCCCACCAGATGTCATGTAGTGACGGGAGAGGTAAAGAATAGTATGGGACTATTTTTATTTGTCTTGGAAATATTAAACAGGTATAAGAGTATAAGTCCCGGGTAGCTACCTCCCTGTCTCGCTATCTCTCTCTCTTTCTCTGTTCTAAGGCTAATCTCCGTCTCGACCTCTCTCTAGGGTCGCTTGTCTCCTTCTAAACTCTCTTTCCTAAAATCTGGTGTAGCAGGGGTGTGTCACGTATGTTCCTCATGGTTACCAGATCTTTCTCACGAGAGGACTGCTGACAGCTAACTGCATCATCTCCTTACTGGCCGCTGTTGTCAGCTTTCCTCCGTGTAAGCATGTTTAGCGCTGCTCGATTCTCGCAGACACAACACCTTCTCATCATTTGACTTCCTGCTTCTATCTATCTCTCTATCTATCTATTTATCTATCTATCTATTATGTAGTCCTATATTTGCTCGGCCGCGCGAAAATGGCGTACCATCGACATTTAATAGTTATAATATATTAATACATACTACATACACATTATAATGAACTTATAAGCTAATTAAGTGAAATACATAATATTGTAAAGTAACATAATTGTATGAATATTGTATACATATATTATTCATAGTAAATAGTGATTATTCAGTAATATTACATTTTAAATAAGTTGTATACATATTTGAATAAATGCATTAAAGTAAATTATTAAACTCTAATACAGTATGTACTTGAATTATTATAGTGAAATGCATACGTGCAAGAAAAAAAATAGTTTAAAATTAAGAATATTGTAAGAGTTATTAATATTTCATTCAAAGATAATGGTACTGGTCTGTCATATATGGGTCATTCTTCTTTGTATTATTATTATTATTATTTATTTATTTATATATATATATATATATATATATATATATATATATATATATATATATATATATATATATAATTAATACTATATAAAAAATAGATACACTTCATTGAGGGTGTTTATCTGTGTTGTTAACTCACCCCCCACAAAACAATGACTAAAAATTAGCAATTCTTGCATGCATTCTGTGCATTGCCAACAGCAATACTGCAACTACAATGCAGATGATTATAAAGACAGAAGGTGCTTGGCTATACACATAATATGGGTTGAACATACTCAAACTCAAATCTTCCCAGGGCTTCATTGTTTCATTGATCAGATGCATAGTTTCAAACTTAGGTGAAGTCAGCTTAATACTTGTGCTCATGTTTAAGTTCATATCAGGCAGTGGGTGGAAAATTTTGTGTGTATGGTTGATAATGGCGTAGTGATTGATGGTGGAAAAAGTAGACATGGATGGTGTAAATACCGCACAGTAGTCTGGTGCTATGTATAATCCTGAGGCTGATGTATGAGATGGTGGTATATCTGGACAGACTATGTAAACTGATGTGTTATGAGGGAAATAAAAAAACTGCGAGTGTCCAATGCGTTGATGGTGTACAAGTTTATCTGGAGCAAAAGTGAAGTTGCAATGATGATGAATATTGTTATTGCTGATGATAGCCATTTCACAAGGGACCGTATCAGTAGGCTGAAACGTGAAAATGTACGCAGGACAAAGATAAACAGCATGTAAGGATGTGCGGCACTTTCGCTCAATCGTTGACTCACTTGCGAAAGTGACAGTGTCTCGTCTCTTGGAGACCATGATGAGTTCGGTGTCTGTGTTGATGTTGATGATGACCAAAGTGTTGTTGTTTCTATAGGGGAAGGGGTGTATTTGGTATACTGTGAACAGGTCTTCCGTGATGAATGGTACATGAACTATCACTGATGTTGGTGTTAGTGTTGCTTCTAATTACGGGTAATATTGCATAAATTCCCTACTGCGGAACAATGGCTTCAATTTATGTTTATGTATGCCTTGACTAACTATCTGACGTAGCTCATGAACTGGGAGTAAGTCATTTGTGATCTTGCCATCACCAGCATTCGAAATTCCTTGCATAAGTGCCCTGAAATGATCTCTAGTGTTCTCTAATTGTAGTAGAATCGTGTCAATATGTTCTGTGATGATGGAGAAGTGCTGGAAAAGAGTAACGTTGCCCTCTAAGTCATTTATTTTATCTATACTCGAGAGCTACGTTTTCTGCTTGTTTCAGATTTTTCACAATTGTCTTTATTGCCGAGTTCTGTCCTGTGATGAATTTATCCTGGTATGTTAGTACCTGAGCTATCTTATTAAATTTGTTGTTTATTTCTTTAAGGTCATCCTCTGTAGCCAATCCAAAGATGTTCCCAAGAATTGCGCCGCCCAGATCGAACAAACCGCGCTTTTGGCGAGTACGTGTGATATTGTTCCCGTCGCCCAGTACCTCCGTTCCATAAGATGGGAGATCTTGGATCATGACGAGCATAGTTGACTTCGCCTGTTCTAGTTTCCATTTCGCTAACTTCACCATTTCATCCACTTCCTTGGTGTTATGTGCTTGTGAAACATAATTCCCTATCTTGAAGTCCAGAGTTCGCATCGGCGTCGCAAGTCTTTCTACATAAGTAGGTAAGTCATACAAGTAATCTAGACTTATTTCAGTACTCATGACGTCCTTGACGATTGTAGTCGTGGCCGTTGGAGCTATGAGGCATCCTTGTCGTACTATATGCTTGGGGTCTAGGTGCGCATATACTCTTACTATGTATAGGAGAATCCATAGCATAAGTCCCTTCATCGTAACCTACCGAAAAAAAAAAAATCTATTAATTTCCTATAAAGATGTGGTTGATGATAGTGATGATGGGCGTTACGGTTGGCTGTTATTTCATTTATAGAAGGAGTTTAAATCGATATTTAATTCTCGTAAATGATGTACTGTAGATTTCATTGGAATAGTTGCACCTATGTTCGATTGTTTGGTATATGACCTTAATTTCTTTTTGTAATCATTGTTATGTTCTTGCTTGGTTTCTTGAGGTACGTTCACCTGTTCGGTTGTATCCGAGGCTGAATAATTATGTGATAATTCCCTTGACTCTCGTTTTAAATGGTCAATATGAACTTGTTTTTCCTCGCCACTTGAAAGTGACTTAATTAAAACTTTGTTTGCTTTTATGTTAATTACTCTGTATGGGCCCTCAAATTTAGGGGATAATTTATTGTCTCTCGTATGAATGACTCCGTAAACAATGTCTCCTAAGCTGATAGGTGAATCTTTTGCCTTCTTGTTAAATGCCTCCGTCATTTCTTCCTTGGACATCGTTAATTGTTTTTTCACTCTTTTGTGAATGTCCTGGAATTCACGTAAACGGAGTTTTGAGTAATCATCGTAATTGTATATAGGCATTCTGTCACCTTCTAGGAGCTCATATGGTAATTTTTTATCTGTGCCATATATAATGAAATGTGGTGTGTCACCAATGGATTTATTTATAGACCCATTAATGGAGGCCTCTACTCTGGGAATCCAATCATCCCAGCTTGCATAATTTTCACTGAGAATGTGTCGTAGCACATCTAATACCTTTTTATTTTGTCTCTCTACCAACCCATTCGATGCTGGGTGATAGGCCAAAACGTTAACCTTTTTGATGTTGTATTGTTTACATATTTCTTGTAAGATCTCAGAATTAAATTCTCCTCCATTATCACTTATTAATACCTTTGGGGTAGTAAAGCGACATATTACATTATCTGTTATTGCCTTTGCTACTGTCTCTGCTGTCTTATCTTTAATTGGAGCTAAAATGACATAACGGGAAAAATGATCCGTTGCTACGAATAAGTATAGGTTATTATTGTATGATAATGGCATCTTGAGTAAATCAACAGCGACAACGTCCCATGGTTGATGTGGTACTGGGTAATTACCCATCGGTGCAGGTGTGATTGGGTATCCTTTGTGTTCTGCACATGATTCGCATCTGTCTATATGATTATTTATATCTCTTCGTAATGAAGGCCAGTAATATAATAGCTGGGCTTGGTTGAATGTCTTATCCTTTCCAGGGTGTCCTGCATGTGGGCTGTCGTGTATCATTCGTAATACTTGGGGTATCATGTCATTAGGTACTACCAACTGGTTAGTATTTCTTTGGCGTTTTGGTTGTTTATAGTTAATTTTGTATAATGTATTATTGACCATTGTGAATTGTTCAAGTGGGACATGAAGTTTGGGTAATTGTATGTCATCTCCACTCTCTAACTTGTATATTACTTTTGACCATACTGGGTCAAGTCTTTGTGCCTTTGCGATATCCTCGTGGTTTGGGATATTTCCTTTGAGATCTAACGCCGCAACCTGAATTGTGTTCGGGTTCCTAGATAATGAGTCAGCTACTATATTCATTTCACCTTGTATATAATGTATTTGTACATTGTAGTTTTCAACTGTACATTTCCATCTTGCTCTCCTCCCAGAAAGGAGTTTTTCTTTAAACATACCCACCAGTGGTTTATGGTCGGTGAATAAGTGGATTTCGTAACCATATACCAAATCTCGAAACTTTTGTAATGCAAAAATCACTGCAAGTGCCTCTAAGTCTGTAGTGCTATAATTTTTCTCCGCACCTCTTGTTTGTCTGCTGGCAAATGCAATTGGTTGATTCTTTCCTCTTTTATCTTCCTGCATCAGTACAGCCCCTAATCCTTTAACTGATGCGTCTGTACAAATAAGAAATGATTTCGTGTAATCTGGATATGCTAAACAAGGTGCATTCGTTAGTTTAATTTTTAGATTGTTAAATGCCCTTTTTTGTTCTTCTTCCCATTGGAATACAGCATCTTTTTTGAGTAGTTGGAATAGAGGGAAGGCTATATGAGAGAACTGTGGTACGAAGGACCTATAGTACCCAGCCAGACCTAAAAATTGTCCAACTTCGTCAGTCGTAGTGGGTTCAGGAAAATCTCTCACTGCCTGTATTTTGTCATCAGTGGTGTGAATACCATCAGAACTTAATTTGTGGCCTAAGAAATTTATTTCCTTAAAGCAAAATTTGCATCTAGAAAGTTTAATTTTTTAATCCAGCATCACTAAGCTTTTGTAAGAGTAAGTCTAATTTCCTGAGATGATCCTTAATATTCTTCGTTGCGATAATAATATCGTCAAGATAAACAAATATTCCTTGTCCTAAAATTCCGGACAATACGTAATTCATAAGACGCTGGAACGTACCGGGGGCTGTCCTCAGTCCCATTGGCATTCTTGTATATTGATAATGGCCTCTGTTTGTTGAAAAGGCAGTGTATTTACGTGACTCCTGAGATACCGGAATCTGATAGTATCCGTTTAGGAGATCGATGGTCGAGAATATATTATTCTCAGGACCAATATTCTGTAGAACATCACTTAGCAATGGCATGGGAAATCTGTCTGGGATTGTGTGATTATTTAGTTTACGGTAATCTACTACTGCACGCATTTCTCCATTTCTCTTGGGCACAAAGAAAAGGGAGCGTTCCACGGAGAAACTGAAGGCTCAATAATTCCAAGCTTTAACATTTCATCGACATACTGATTTGCAAGTGTACGTTGGGAGTGTGGTATGCGATAAGCTGGTACGAAAATTGGTGGTGTTTCTGGGTGCACATTAATCATGTGATTAATCAAGTTAGTACACCCTAATTGTTCTCCGGGCAATGCTACGGTGTCCCTTTGTGTTTCAGCAGGGTTAACAAATCATTTTCTTCGTCAAATTCACCTGAGTGAATTAAATTCTCTTTATTCTTTCTCTATCCGTAGATTTTATCTCACTTGTTACTCCACCAATATTTATTTCCTTCACAGGGCGAAACATTTTTCAATATTAACTATGCAAGTTCCCTTCTTCAACTGAACTTCCCCATTCATGTGATTAATAATGAATATCTGAGTTAGCCCTTCGTCGTTCGTATGACATAATGCGTTTTCTACTGACAATCCCTTTACATAATTCTTCTAAGACAAGAACAGTACTATTCCGTAATTTGCTCTTTATGGTAACCTTCATGTATGAATTAGGTGGTATAACCAAATCATTAGTGAGATGGGCTGGAAAAATTGATAAATCAGTACTGTTATCTGGGTCACTAATTCTGGAGGATGGGGTTGCTGGTGTAAGTGGATCTATACACTCATCTGTTTGTGTATGTTTGTTTAAGCCTTTAATATTACCAATTCTTTTTGGCTCTCTTCTACCAATCGGTGAGGGCTCTGAAAGTATTTCCTCTATGAATTCATTATCAAAGTCTATTCCATTCATTTGTGGGAGTATAGTTATGTTCTCAGTTCTCATGGATCTTAAGCCCAGTAACATATGAGCTTTAATTGCTAAGTTTTCAACGATATAGAACAATGCAGAGAATGGTCTTGTAGTTTCTGTGAAACTGAGATTTAATCTTATCATACCTTTTACTGTAATCTCTTGACCATCTACTGTGTATAATTCTAAATCAGCTTCATCCAGAAAAGTTACTTTCTTTTTATTTTTAAGAATTCTGTTTAGTTCTTCATGTGTTATTAAGTTCACTGGAGAGCCTGTATCTAAAAATAAGGAAACGTTTTGATCCTCACATACAGCTGGTATCAAGATACACTCATTTCCCAACACGCCTCCTATGTGAAGTTTAGCCTTGTTCTTCCTTACGTTTGTTCGTTTTTTGTCATGACTTGGTCTTCCCCCGATTTGAACATAGACACAATTTTTTCTACTGTTTTGCAATCACTGGTCCAGTGCCCTTGGTATCTATGATGCCTACAGTAAGGACCAAATCCTTGTGTCTTTTGATTATCCTCTTTTGCCTTGATAAAGCATTCATACCTTGTGTGTCCTGGTTTTGCACAATAATGACATAGAATGGACCTATCCCTTGACTGTGACCTACGAGGTGATTTCCCATAAGAAGTGTTGTTTATGGCGCGAGACCTGCTCGAGAAGCTGCGCGAAAACTTATGAAACTGCCTGTAGGAAGGCGTGTGGGAACGAGGTCTAGGCGTCTTTGTTTGTTTGGGCTGCCTCATTTCTGGTCGCGATCGATTTTGTTCTCTGTTTGGGGTCGGTGTTGATGTTTTCACAGCTGATACTGTCTCAGGTACCCTGATTCTACCAGAATGTGCAAGTGTGTCGACCACACCTGCTTTACTGCACTGCATCTCTACCTCGTTCATTAAGTCTAGTAAGCACATCCCAGGGGTGTACGCGATTGTTTTGGCGATCTTAAGGGTTCTATCAGGTAATTTACACAAGGCAGCTACATAACCAATGATGTCCACGACGAGGTCTGGGGACATCTTTCCATCATCTGTTATCCACTTAGAATTCTCCAGAGTAGCTAATAGGGTTCTCTTGATTGTGGAGACATCAGCAGTTATTTCACTGAGCACATGGTTTGTAGTGTGCTCCCTTACAAGATCTACAATTTTATGTAATTCTGGAATTATACCTGGCAAGAAGTTCATACCTCCAGAAAATTTCTTCAGAAATTCAGTTTTAAATTCATCATATGTCCTAGCACGATGTAGCTTATCGGAGCGCAATAAATTGCTTGCTGGACATCTTTCCTGGCTTATGCAAGATGAAAAATAGCAATTTTCTCTTGTTCATCTAGTATGTGGCGCTTGATGAACATTTGTTCGCACTGACTGATTAATGAAATGACATCAATGCGATCCTTGTCTGTGCCAGAGAATTTTGGGGCAGTCTTATCCTCGTGATACACAAAAACGTGAGGTGTGGTTTTTAGATCAGCAGTATTTGGTTCTTGATTCATATTTAATGATTGCCCTGTTAATTCAACTTGTACGAGTTTATCGTTATGTGAGGGAATGGTGGAATATGTATGACCGGACCGGTGAACCCTGTTAAGTATATTGGCATACGTATGCAAGGCAGCTGCAAAGTCGACACTCTCTATGTCTGAAGGGGTTTCCACTCATCATCCGAAACTCCCGTATTTGTTTCTTTATCTATAACGTGTGGTGTGGGTTGTACAATGGGTGGGCTGTCTCTTAATTGTGAGTCTGATGTTGTGGCAATTTGTGTGTCATCTGGTATTAACGTGGGTGGTGACGAAAATATTCCTGTCATTAAGATATGATGTTATGAAATACGCCTCTTGTTTATTTATGTCCTAGCAAAATAGATGAGTAAATAAGTTGAATATAGCTAATTTTAGCACTGAGAAGAAATGAGCAAGTATAATTTTACCCACTTGATACAGATCGTAGAGGTGTGTAGATACAAAAGTCAATCTCGGAAGAAAATACAGGTTTGATTGAAGATCTCTTGATAATTCTAGTGGTGTGTTGATGGACGATATTACTCAGGAAACTCCATGGCCTGGTATTTGTAGTGGTTAACGGCTGTCCCAGGCAAACCTCAGCATAGAACGTCGAATTTCCAACTTAACTGTGAAAATAAGTGAATATGAGTAGGAGCTATGTGAATAATGAGTAATGAGTAGTGGGTGAGAAGAGCCTGGTGTCAGTCACACGTTGCTTGGCATGGCAGACTCGCGTTGTGATGTCATCTCAGCACATGGTGACGTCGGCTTCCCACACTGGTAGCTGTGGTGAGTGAATGAGTAGCGATGAGTAACTTGAGTGAAGACGAGTGAGTAAGATGAGTTGTGAGTCGTGTCTCACTCTTCGTTTGTTTGTTCCGTTTTTCTATGTGGAAGTTTTCTCGGTCCTTTTCTCTAGTGATTTACTCGTTGTGGGATGAAGACTGCCGCTACTTGTAGGTGCGTGTAGAAGATTATACAGACGACGTAGAGTTGTTAATTGTAGTTGATTGTAGATGGCTGTAGTTGATTGTAAATGGCTGTAGACTTTGTAGACTATTTGCACTGTAGACTGTATTTTGTAGGATTCAATGTAGAACTGAAGCTAATCTTGTAGTCTCGGTTGCTTTTGTAGAAATTTGCTTTTAATTCGGAGACGATGTCCGCAGATTTGCTGGTTTGTCGTTAAGCTACTTGCAAGGCGTCGAGTGATCTCTTGACCTCTGCATCAGCGTAATGATCTGGGAGACGGACGGGGCAGGATGGAGAGAATACTGTCAGGAGCTGATGTTGTTGGTTGTTTTCAATCTTGATATTTTGTAGGAATTTAATGTTGATTCGTAGACGAGGTTCGTATACGTTCGCTGCTACCAAATGTCATAAAGACTTTGTAGTTACTTGTAGAGAAGTATATTTTAGACTTGTGGTCGAGTGGCTTTTATATCTTGTAGTAGTTTCCCCACCAGATGTCATGTAGTGACGGGAGAGGTAAAGAATAGTATGGGACTATTTTTATTTGTCTTGGAAATATTAAACAGGTATAAGAGTATAAGTCCCGGGTAGCTACATCCCTGTCTCGCTATCTCTCTCTCTTTCTCTGTTCTAAGGCTAATCTCCGTCTCGACCTCTCTCTAGGGTCGCTTGTCTCCTTCTAAACTCTCTTTCCTAAAATCTGGTGTAGCAGGGGTGTGTCACGTATGTTCCTCATGGTTACCAGATCTTTCTCACGAGAGGACTGCTGACAGCTAACTGCATCATCTCCTTACTGGCCGCTGTCGTCAGCTTTCCTCCGTGTAAGCATGTTTAGCGCTGCTCGATTCTCACAGACACAACACCTTCTCATCATTTGACTTCCTGCTTCTATCTGTCTCTCTATCTATCTATTTATCTATCTATCTATTATGTAGTCCTATAATAGGAAAGATACCTTAAAATTTTTCTATTAAGAATTGACTCGAAAACTTTTGAAATACAGGACGTTAAAGCAATTGGACGATAGTTGGAGGGTTGGGAGTGGTCACCCTTCTTTGGGACTGGCTGAATGAGAGCAAACTTCCAGCAAGAAGGAAAGGTACAAGTTTACAGACAAAGATGAAAGAGTTTGCCTAGGCAGGGTGTAAGCACAGAAGCACAGTTCTTGAGAACAACAGGAGGGACCCCATCAGGCCCATATGCCTTGTTAGTACTGAGGCCAGTGATTGCAGAAAATACATCAACTGAAGAAATTTTAATGTCAGCCATGAGGAAGTCAGAGGGGGGAAGTGATGGAGGAACAGCACCGGAATCGTCTAAGGTAGAATTGGAGGAGAAAGTCTGTGCGAAGAGATCTGCTTTATCAGTAGAAGAAATAGCTACAGAACCATCAGAGTAGAAAAGAGGAGGGAAGGATGATGAGGTAAAGTTGTTAGAAAGATTTTTGGCAAGATGCCAGAAGGAGCGGGAAGAATTCGAGTTGGAGAGTTGAGAGCATTTAGTATGGATGAAATTATTTTTAGTAGAGCGAAGAACAGACTTAGCACGATTCCGGGCAGAAACGTAAAGATGATGTGATTCAGGGGTGGGTTGGCTCCGGTACCTTTTGTAGGCCCTCTCCTTGTTGCGGACAGCATTAGAACAAGCGTGATTAAACCAAGGCTTTCTTGCGTTAGTCAAAGGATATGAGAAAGGAATGTATGCTTCCATGCCCGAGAGAATAACCTCCGTAATGCGCAAGGCACACTCAGATGGCTCACGGCCATGGAAGCAATAATCATTCCAGGGAAAATCAAAGAAGTACTGCCTGAGGGCCTCCCAGTCTGCGGCTCCAAAATGCCACAGACGACGCTTCCCTGGAGGGTCCACAGGCCGTACTGGAGTGATAGGACAGGTTAAGGTAATAAGGTTGTGATCGGAGGAGCCCAACGAAGAGAAAAGATTAACAGAGTAAGCAGAAGGATTAGTTGTGAGGAAGAGGTCAAGTATGTTGGAGCTCTCTCCAAGGCGGTCAGGGATACGGGTAGGGTGCTGTACAAGCTGCTCTAGGTCATTAAGGATAGAAAAGATGTAGGCTTGTTCACCAGGTGGATCCGTGAAAGGAAGTGAAAAGAATAATCCAAAACAACCCAAAGTTAGTCAGAGATTCAGTAGGCATCAACAAATCTATAGTAATCACTGATATAGAAGAGGAAGAAGTAAAAAACAAGATAACAAGGGACAAAAAGGAGATGGCAAATGTAATGAGTTTACTGAAAGAAGTATCAGAGGAAATCTGTAGTAAAGATATAGAGGAACACAAAAGGTTAGGGAAATACGAGAAAAGCAAGACAAGACCTCTAAAGGTAACTTTCCAGAGTGCAAATACTGTGGAGAAGATACTAAAAAATGCAAAGAATCTTGTGGAAAAAGAGGAGTTAAAAAATGTATGGATAAAAAGATGCCTAACACAAGAGGAACTGGAATTACTAAAAGAGAAGAGGGAGGAAGCAAAAACAAAAAATGAGGGAAGATCAGAAGAGGAGAAGAACACATTTTTTTTACAAAGTAATAGGATTGCAGGTACGAAAGTGGTACACAAACAGGAGGAAATAAAAAGGAGGAAGGTAGTAGAACCATGTCATGACAAGTATATAAACAAGATGATAAAGTTGATGTACTCAAATGTGGATGGAATGATATCTAAATTACTAGAGATGAATAATGTCAGAGAAAATGAACCACATATAATATGCCTAACTGAAACAAAATTAACACCAAGGATATCCAATGACATACTAAAGTTAGAGGAATACAATATATGGAGAAGAGACAGAAATTTAAATAAAGGAGGAGGAATTATAATATTAACTAAGAAAAATCTAAAAGTCAATGAATTAAAACTACTAGATATACCATCACAGGTAGAAATGATTGCAGTAGAGATCAACACATCTGAAGGGAAAGTAATTGTAGCTAATTTGTACATGCCACCCAGATCAAACACATGGGAAAGAGACGAATATGAGGACCTGGCAGAGAGTACAATTCAGAGTTTAAGATCATTACTACATAAAATGGAAGAGAAATCGGAAAGAATTATACCAAGTGGAGATTTTAATACAAATATAAATTGGAATACTCTAGATATAACTAGCCAAGAAAGCTGCTGGGACCAAAAACTCCTAGATCTCGTGCAAGAGTTTTTCCTAACGCAACATGTGAGGGAAACCACCAGAAAAAGAGGACTCGATGTACCTTCAATGCTAGATCTAATATTTACTAGGCAAGAAAATGATATTGACATTTTTAATATATCACCCTCCACTCGGCAAAAGCGATCATGCAGTACTAAATTACAACTTCAGGATAGCATATGACATAGTTAACAGCTATGAAAGTTACAAAAAGAGCCTGAACTATAAAAAGGGAAATTATCAAGACTTAAAGAAGTATTTCTTAGAAGTTGATTGGGAAAATGAGCTTAGAGACAAGATTTAAATGCTGTATATAAAAAATTCTGTGAATTTTATGAAATAGGAGTCCAGAAGTACATCCCACAGCACAAAGAGGCAGATAAGAAAATACAGAAATGGTTCAATACAGAATGTAAAAATCAAAAGAAATAAGAGATTTGTTGTGGAATAGATACAGAAGACACAATAGTGAAAGGGCGTATAATAATTACAAACAGGCAAGAAACGATTATACAAGAATAAGGAGGGAAGCCCAAAAACAGTTTGAGGAGGATATAATAAATAAAAGTAGTGATCAACCAAAGCTATTTTACAGCTACATCAGAAGCAAAACCAAAATAAAAGATATAATACAATCCATTACGGACGAGGGAATCAGCTATACACAAGAGAAAGATATTTGTGAAGCACTAAATAAGAATTTCCAATTAGATTTTACAGAAGAAAAAAATTTTGATAGGGACTATGTGGAACATGCATGTCCACACATACTACCAGATATACATATATCAGAAAAAGTTATACAGGAGGAGTTAAGTAAATTAGACAGAGGAAAAGCAAGTGGTCCTGATGAAATTTCATGTTGGGTACTTCGAGAATGTGCAAAGGAGTTAAGTAAACCATTATTTTTAATTTTCAAGAAATCCTTGAGTCAAGGTAAACTACCTGATATTTGGAAGAAAACAAATATTGTCCCCTTATTCAAGAAAGGAAATAGACAAAATCCACTCAACTACCGACCAGTATCACTGACCAGTGTTGTAAGCAAGGTATTAGAAAAGCTTATAAGAAAAGCATGGGTAAATCATCTAGAAGAACAGTATGATAACAAAAAGACAGTTTGGTTTCAGAAAAGGAAAATCATGTGTTACTAATCTGTTGAGCTACTATGACAGAATAACAAACACAATACAGGAAAGAGAAGGATGGGTGGACAGTATCTATTTAGATTTCAAGAAAGCATTTGACACAGTACCACACCAAAGACTTTTATGGAAACTGTACCATCAAGGAGGAATTCGAGGCAAACTGTTTTGTTGGATGCAAGATTTTCTCATAAAAAGAGAAATGAGAACAGTACTATGGGGAAACTACTCATCATGGAAAGAAGTGACTAGTGGAGTACCACAGGGTTCAGTGCTGGCACCAATCATGTTTTTAGTGTATATAAATGATATAAACAGTAACACTGGAAATGAAAGCTATCTGAATATGTTTGCAGATGATGCAAAAATACAAAGGAGAATTACTAACACAGACTCTCGTAAAGAGCTACAAGAAGAATTAAATAAACTTCATGAATGGAGTAATACATGGGAAATGGAATTCAATGTGGACAAGTGTCATGTAATCAAGTTTGGTAAAAGTGGAAAAAAAAACCTGATTGGGATTATAAGTTAGGAAATAAAACCCTATACACATTAGAAAGAGAGAAGGACCTAGGTGTGATTATCAATAACAGACTATCTCCGGCTGACCACATCAGCGAGAAGGTACGGAACATGTATACACTGCTTGCAAATATGAGAATAGCATTCACATACATAAATGAAGACATGCTAAGAAGGATAATAACATCATTCATTAGACCAACCCTGGAGTATGCATCAGTAGTCTGGAGTCCTCATCTCAAAAAACACATAGACAAGATTGAAAAAGTTCAAAGGGCCGCTACAAGATGGATACCAAGCTTAAGGGACCTAAGCTACGAAGAAAGACTAAATAAACTGAATCTACCAACACTACAGGAGAGAAGGAAAAGAGGTGACATGATAATGCTATATAAATGCATATCAGGGAAGGAGAAAATAGACATAAATGATTACTTAACATATGGGGAAGCATCAGCAAGAGGACACTGCAAAAAAACTGCATAAGAAGAGAGGTGATAAAGACGTAAGGAAATTCAGTTTCCCAAACAGAGCAATTGATCGATGGAATGCGCTACCGAATGAAATAGTGTGTGCCAAAACAATTCACAAATTTAAGGATATGTACGATAAATATGGTTTAAGACACGGGACAGTACGAGCTTGACTCATTCCTGTAAAGATACAATTAGGTAAGAATAATTAGGTAAGAACACTACCACACTTACACACTAACACAGACACACACACACACTACCACACTTACACACACACTAACACACACACACACACACACACACACACACACACACACACACACACACACACACACACACACACACACACACACACACACACACACTACCACACTTACACACACACACACACACACACACACACACACACACACACACACACACACACACACACACACACACACACACACACACACACACACACTAACACACACACACACACACTACATACCTCCTCCCACAAGTCCTACAACTCAAGCAACACCCCTGGAGGAAGAGAGTTCTCCAAATTTTGTTGATATGTATATTGACCTATTATCATTACCCCTATAATTTTCAGGCAAATAACCGTCTTCTACAAATTACACATATGACAGAAAGTAAAGCTTCATTAGCAGTACCTTGGAAAAAGTAGTGTTCATGTGTACTAGGTTACAACTATAAAAAAACAACCTTGGAAGATTTTACATTCTGTACATAAAAAAAAAAAAAAAAAAAAACTTTGGGAGCATAGTCTTTAGGCAAAGGGGGAGAAAAGTTTTTTTTTTTTTTTTTCTCATGCGGTAAAAGTAGGTATCGACTGGAAGAGTAATCTACTTTTGTCTTCCTGTTACTCGAAAACTACTGGGCGTATCGACTTTCTGTATGAACCATGATAAAGAGCAGTAAATTCTACGTATGTTCATTTGCAGAATATAAGCCTTTGAGAACATTTTCTGTTGGAAAAGTTGGGGGAACAGACTTGGTTTTTTCCTCGCTAGCGGTAAACTCGGAAGCGCTCGGAGTAATCTCACTTTGTTGGCCAATTACTCAAGAACTATTTGACTTATCGATTTCCTGTACGAACCATGATAAAGAGCAGTAAATTCTATGTATGTACATGACATAACAATGTAATATCTATGATAAGAATTCGCTGTTACGTAGGCGGGATTTTTTTTTCTTTTTTTTTTTTTTGTGTCCGACTCTGGGCAAAGGCTTCAGGGCCTATATCTTGGGGGCAGTAGCCTATTCCAAGGCCCAGTAGTCCTCTTACACCTCCACATGTCACCACTTCGGCGCTGTAATATCTATGATAAGAATTCATTGTTACGTAGGCGGGAATATTGCATATGCTATGCGCACATCACAAAAGTGACGTACGGACGTGAGTTCCCAATCGTTTTTGGCGATTTACTCGAAAACTATGAAGCGTATCGAAATAATTTTTAGGTCATTAGAAAGCTGGTGAAATTCTGCATAATATTATGCAATAAAAACATAACATGTGCAAGAAAATGTCAGAATTTGAGCTCCTTGAATTTTTTTCAAAAATGGCTTTCAATTTTTGGCTATTTTCTCGAAAACTACAAATCATATCACAAGTGGATTTGTCTGTTTAGAAAGCTGATGAAATTCTCTATAAAAACTTCTAATAACATTTTCCTGTATGATGGAAAACATTCGAATGGTGATGTTGGGAAGTGAATGTGATGTAGCGATATGTTTATTCACGGCCGCCTAATGTTGTTTTATTCGTGTTTTCCTGTTTTTTTTGTGGAGCTTATCAGCTAGAACAAACATCGACGAATAAGATGACATAGGTTTCATGGCAGTATATTGATATTTGGGTGGCAAAAATAAGGAGAGAATACGTGTTATTTGCCGCGTGCGGGCAGCCGGGCTGGGCGGCTTTGCAGATAGAGTTGTGCGTTCGTTCGTTTGAAGATTTCCTCCACCTATAGTGGAGGCCGGCCATACATTAGCCCAGCCGGTGGGATTAAGCTTTGATATGAAGGGGGAAGATAGGCCTTGTGAACAGGGTGGACGTGCCGCCCTGTGCACACTCTGTTTCTTATGCGTTTTTTTTTTTTGGGGGGGGGGAATAGTTAGGGTGGAGGATGCGTGCTTTGCACCACTTGAAGGAGGGTACTGAGTGGGGCGGTGGCAACGATGTTGGCTGTGGTGTTTTGGAGGGTGCTGAGCAGGATTGCTGCAGTGTGGGCTCTAGGAACGTCAGGATTGGGGTAGGGGGAGTTTGCTGGAGGCGGGAGGTGACTGGGCAGCGAAGGAGGTAATGGAGCAGTGGTTATGGGGTGTAGGCTTGGCAGTGCTCGCATTCTGTGGGAGGGGGGTCGCTTGGTGCTTCTAATTCAGAGAGGCCGGGATATCCCAATCTCAGGTGGCGAAGGTGGGTGAGTAGGCAATTGTCTTTTGGCAGAGGGGGTTTGAGTGGCGCGTATTGGGTGGCCTGAGCAAACCACATTGCAGAAGGAGAGCCGAGTTGTACTTGCTGATTGTGGCTGCGGGCTGCTGCACGGTGTTGAATTGTTCTCTTGATGTTGGAGAAGCTCAGTGTCAAAGGTGGGGCATAATGTTGCTTGTCTCGCAGTGTCATCTGCCTTTTCGTTACCCCCGATGCCCACATGACTGGGGATCCAATGTATAGTCACTGATCCCCCTGCATCCTGTATTCGCTGGGTGGTGGCAAGTAGGTCTGTGATAATGAAGATGTTATCGGTAGGAAGAGGCTGTCTAAGAGTGTGGATGGCTGCCATAGAGTCAGAGTGAATGATGATGGTGGATGAAGGGTTGTGGAACAGGGCGTCCTTAAGTGCAGCCACTATTGCCACCAGTTCAGTTTGTAGTGTGGAGGCCCCGTTGTTTAGACGGAACCCCTGTGCTCTTTGTTCACAGACAAAGGCTGCAGCTGCTCGACCATCAGAGACAGAGCCATCAGTATAGTAGGTGACTGCATCCTCTGGGGTGATGGTGTGGATGCGCTGTAGGCCTTCTTGGCGGAGTTGTTGGGTGGGAGTGTGTGATTTAGGAGGTGCATTTGTGATGATTGTATTGAATAGAGGGGGGTCCCATGGGGCTTGGGGGCGATAGTGGGGGGCAAGAGAGTCAGGGGCTTGATTTATGAATGAGGATGTCTCGAGGGCATGGATGGCTCTGGCTGTGCTGTGGAGCCAGCTGCCCATGAGTATATCAGGGTGGAGGCCTATTGATGTTTTGATTCGTGATAAGAGAGGGAGCGGAGATGCACTGCGAGTTAGTTTGGTGGCAAGGGTAGCAACACGAGTTTTGATGTGGAGGTCAAGGCTAATGAGGTCACACTCGAGGCGGAGGTTGACAAGTTTTGTCCACCTCGGAGAGCCAGACATGATCCTCATGGCTTCATTCTGTATGACCTCTAGTTTTTGGGATTGTCCTGCATCGATTGCTGGGAGAACAGATGCGGAGTAGTCTACGACTGATCTGATAGTCTGCATGTAAAAGAGGCGGAGGACCTTAAAGGTGGCTCCAGCCCCTTTACCTGCTAGAGCTCTCAGTGCTGAGATCTGGGTTTTGGTTTTATCTCTCAAGCGTGCGACTTCGGGTCTGAAAGAGAGGTGAGAATCAATGGTCACGCCCAGGTATTTGTGTGTGGTTACATATGCAATGGGCGTTTGCCCAAGGCTCAGTTGGTTGACAGGAGGTCTGATGTTGATAGGGAGGGCCTTTGTTTTTGAGGCGTTAATTTTGAGGCTGAGTTCTTGGCACACTGAGTGTATTTTAGAGAGGGCTTTCTGGCCTTGAGCATGATAAGGACCTCTGTGGATGGCGAGGGCTAGATCGTCGGCATAACACAGCAGTCTGATCCCAGGTCCGAAGTTGATGTGTAGGAGGCACTCCACAAGGGCATTGAACAGGGTTGGACTGAGAATGCTGCCTTGTGGAATGCCATTTCGGTGTTTGTGGGGGGAAGAGGTGAATCCTTGGAAGCGGACAGCAGCTTCACAATCTCGGAAGAAGTCCTCGAGCCAGCAAAGGAGGCGACCCCTCACGCCCCTGCGTGCCGGGGTTGCGAGGATAGCCTCTGGGCATGCTAGCTTGATGGCTTTCTCGAGATCTATGAAGACAGCTAGACCTCTGCCTCCTCGGAATTCAGACAGGAAGGAGCTGAGGCATTCTGAGGCACCTTTGCCCTTAGTGTAGGCGAAGATGTGGCTGTGTGGGGGAGGTAGTGACCAAGTCAGACGGTGAAGACCCATCCACTCAGCAGTTTTGCCAATGCAACTGAGAAGGGAGATAGGACGGGAGTTGTTAGGGTCGTTTTGTTTAGGGATGGGATGGATTACAGCAGGCTTCCGCTGCGAGGGTACACGTCTGAGGGTCCAGGAGTGGTTGAGGAGGTTGAGGAAGGCCTTCCCAGCCACTGGACCCACATGTGAAAGCATGCTGTAAGTAATCCCATCTGAACCTGGAGCAGTGTCGGTGCTAGTTTTGTAGGTGTGTGTTAGTCTGTGTATGGTGAAAGGGCAGTCTGTCTCGGCTGGGGTGTTTTTACTAGTGTGGATCAGGTGTGCTCTGTGTTGGTGTAGGTCATCTTGTTTGCGTCTGGTGAAGAGCGGGAGTTGTTGGGGGGAGGTTCTAAGGGCAAAGGCCTCAGCCATGTCGTCAGCTTTCCCACGGGGGTCGGGGGGGTCGGGGGGCGGGCAGTGGGAGGGCTAGAGACTGCTTTTAGTTTCCTCCAAATAGACCCAAGATTGGTGTGAGCTCCCAGAGATTGGCACCACTCCAGCCATTTCTGCTCTTTTATGCTGTTCTTCTCTGCTATAGAGTGCCTGATAACACTGGAGATATCTTAGTGCATTGGGGGTGGGGTTGGAGCGGTAGATCTTTTTAGCCCTGTATAGTTGGTGGTTGAGCTCTTTGACCCTAGGGCTATAATACCAATGGTCTTTGTGGCAGTGTTTTGGAGGACCGGTGATGGGGATTGCTGTGTCTGCCGCAGCCTGGAAGGCCTCCGTGATTTGGTTGGCATGGCTGTCAAAGTCAGGTGAGGGGTCTAGGGTAAGGAGGTGGTGGTCTAGGGTGTTTGTAAATAAGCCCCAGTTTGCTCGTTTCGTGATCCATCGTGGGGGGGAGGGGCGGGGGACTTCGGTAGAGGAGTGATTCCTAGGGAGCAAAGGATGGCATGGTGATCTGATGTTAAGGTGGGGTGGATCTCCCAAGTGGATCAAGGAACGAGGGTGGAGGAAACAAGGGAGAGATCCAGCCTACCTCCCTGTAGGTGTGTAGGCGTGTTGGTGTTGTTGAGGGATATGGTCGGGGTTTCTTCAAGCACTAGAGCTCTGTGGCGTCCTGTTGGGTTGGCTGGGCTACGGGATCCGAGGCATATGTGGTGGGCATTCATGTCCTCCCCTATGAATATTTCCTCTGTGAAAGGGAGAAAAGCTCCCCCAGGTGTAGATCGGCTGTTGGCGAACGATAGACATTGAAGAATTTTAGATTTTCGTTTGCCAAGGTAAGTCCTACTCCCTGAATTTCAGCTCTGGGTCCGCAGTCTGGGAGGGGGTCGATGGCTATTGCAGGGATGTGGTTTTTGACGAGGATGGCACAGCCTCAGGGACTGCCGTGAGCACAGGGAAGAAGAAAGGGGGTTAAACCTCTCAACTGCAGTGGTTGGTGCTTATTGAGAAGAGTTTCCTGCAGGAGGAAGACATTGATGTTGTCTTTGTGGGCAGCCTCCTCGAGCAGGGAACGTTTTGCAGAGGCACTGCTGATATTCCACTGCAGTATGCGAAGAGATGTGGGAGGGGAGGTGATTTGCTGTGAGGTAGAGGGGTGGCTTGCAGTGCTTGGGTCATTCTGGTCGGTGGAGTGGATGTGGGAAGTGGTGATCTGGATCGAGGTCTCCCTCTCTCCCCGGAGGGGGTGTGATGTCGGTAGCTGGGGGCTCCTGCATGCTTGCCCAGGTTTTCTTGAGGCCTGTCGATGGAGATGGAGCAGCTTCTGTTTCTTGGATCCTGTGATGAGGGTGTTATATGGGGTCATGAGTTTTGGCATGGTTGGTGGGCGGTGGCTGGGTTGGGTTGAGTTGGTGGGGGTTGGAGTGGCGCCTGTAGTGTGGAGGTAGCTGGGGGCAGATTGTCGGGGGTGGTGTTGGTTTGATCTGGATGCTCGATCCATTGTTGTATGGCTTGGTGAGTTACCTGGAGGAGGGGTTTGGGTTTGAGCTGTTGTCCCAGGATCCTTCCGAGTTCCTCTGCTATTGTGGTGCATAGGCAGTTTAGGAATCTGAAGTCCTCTATGCTGACGGTGGCAAGGCCTGGGAGAGGAGTGGTATCTGGTGAGGTTTGGGTGGAGGAGTCTAGGTTGGTCTGTGTGCTGGCGTCGGTGTGTTGTGGGATGGAGGGGGGGTGGCGAGGTGGCTGTGGGGTTGAGGTTCGTGGTTGGTGAGCTGGGTTTCCCTGTGAGTGGAAAGCCACCGACGGGGATGGGGTGGGGGGGGTGTAGGGAGGGAAAGTCAGTGGGCTGTGGAGGAGGGAGAGGGAAAGACGAGGGTCGGGGAGCACGCCCCAGGCGCTGGTGGTCGGAGGGGCTAGGGGTGCAGGGAGGTGATCTTGGACCCAATGCGTCTCCCTCTCTATCCCCCACTGCACACATTCCTTCCTGGCAGGGCAAACCTTGTTCCAAGCATGGTGCTTCCCGCCGCAGTTCAGGCAACGTGCAACGACTGGCTGCTTGGCCTTGAATTTGTCTAGGCACTCCTGGGTGGCATGGTGGCCGCTGCACATGGCACAAACTGGGCGGCGGGAGCACCGTGATTGGAGGTGTCCGTATTGCTGGCAATTGAGGCAGCGAAGGGGCTCTGGGATGTAGAGGCGTAGGTGGTATGAGCCCCATCGTCCTAGGTTGAGAAGTGGAGGGACAGTTCCCCTGATAGTGTCAATAAGTTGCCTGGTATTTTGTCCCTGTACGTTGCATCGCTGGGCAGCTTCCACTGAGTCGTGATCTAGGACTGCCGTCATGGGAAAATTTGTTGGATATTTTGTGAGGACAAATTTGTGCGGGGTGAGGTTAGGGTCGCGTCTTTGAATGCTGATAGGTTTTCCGGCAACAGTGTCCAGAGTGTGGAGGATGTCGTGAGAGGTATCATCGAGGCGAACAATGGCAGTGTCCTGATTTTTTAGCTGGACCATTTTGAATTTTAGGGAGGGGTGTGCTGCTGCAATTGCGTTGGTGATGTCATATGTAGAGGAAAAATTCTCATTGGGAGTGATGATGAAGGCTGGGTACTGATGAGGGGACTGAGGAGTGGCAGGAGGGGGCGGCATCTGCAGGCGCATGGAGGACCGGGGGTGGGGGTGTAAGGATGGTGAGGTGCAGTTGTGGAGTTCAGAGGGCCCAAGGAGGCGCGTGGTCTTGGCAGCAGAGCGGCGTTTTTTTTTTATAACCAGGGTGAAGCCATCGGCATTGTCAGTGGGTTGACCAGGGTCTAAGGCAGTGGTCTCGGAGGCCCTGGGGGTGTGGCTTGGGTCTTGGGCTGGTTTGGAGGTCATGGCAGAGGCGCGATCCACTTCGTCAGAGTCAAGGTTGGTATTCACAGTCGGGGTAGATTTGAAAAATCTTCTGGAACATAGTCTGGACCAGTGAGACGAGGTTTCTTGGCCTGGGATGTCTTAGGGGAAGGCGTCAGAGCAGGCTTGGGTGGAGGCTCCATGTTACAGACACACGGATATGCAGACACAGAGCTTGAAAAGTAAAATTAAAAATAAAATAAAAGTGAAAGGAAATGAAAATAAAAAATAGAATAAGGTGGGCAAAAGGGGATAGGTAAAGGGATAGAACTGAAAAAAAGAAAAATAACAAAAGTCCAAAAAAGAGCAAAAAAAAAAAAAAATAGGGGGCAAACTCTCCGGCGGTTCCCTACAGTGACAGGGGCCTAAGCTCCCCACCCTCTAGAGGGCGTCGTAGGAGACCCCGTCACTTCCCCGTGAGGGACTTACCTAACCTAGCCCTAACAGTGCCAACCCTTGCCGCCTCCTATAACCAGGACTCTAAGGCCCCCCCTCATGGAGATACCCTAACGGTATTCCTTCAGGGTTCGGCGTCGTACTACGGCAGGGACTCTAAGGTGGCAGCCGGGTAGTAGCTGAAGAGGAAGAGAAAGGAAAAAAACTGAAAAGAAAGAGGGGGGAGAAAAGGATAGAGTCAGGAAAGACTCGAAAGCTCTGTGAGGTGCGATGGTGAAATGGTTGAGAGAGTCTATGGAGCCTGGAACCCACGGTTCACTAAGCGGAGGAGATGTTGGCTTGGCGAGAGGTGGGCTGCGAGTGTAAAGTCGTGCGCCGGAAAACTTACTAAAACTTACCGTGCACGAGAGGGTTAACACTACAGTTTGACAGAAGAAAAAACAATAGTATAATCCTCCAGGGGTAACTAAAAACAATTTTTAATAAATTAAGTAAAGACTATAGGCATGAGTATAATGAATGGATCCCGATGTCCGTTGACCAGTGGGCAGTGTGGGAGGGGGGGTGGGGGGGCAGCAGGCCGACTCCCAGTCTTCTGGCAGAAAAACATCGATTTTGTCCATACACTAAATGTCTATACTCATTTTTTTTTAATACATTGTGGCGAAGATGCACTTGACAGTCTGGTGATGACTGGCTGAATGCAACGTCCGAATAACATTTACTAACCCAAATTTTACCCTCAGATATATGCTGTCAATTAATAATGCAAACAAGTAAAGAGATTATGAAGTAATGTTGGATTCAGCCAATCATCACCAACCTGTCAAGTGCATCATCGCCTCGATAAAAAAAAAAAAAAAAAAAAAAAAAGAGTATTGTACTGTAACGCATTCGTGGACACTTTTATAGCCCACACCTGTGTTATATGAAAAACCTAGCCAAGGAGCGACAACCAGCTACCTTCACCCAACACAGCGCATCATTTTAGGAAGCTACTGAGAACACCACCCACTTGGGCCACATTTGAAGTAAGGACCATGTGGCCAAAGTTTGCGTGGGTCCCAATAATGTCCTCGAATGCATTCCAGGGTTAAAGATGGTGGCTAACGGTCTATGGTCAGTAACAATGGAAAAGTGTTTGCACCATAAATAGTGGCTGATAAATCTACATGCACTTATTACTGCCATGGCTTCCTTGTCTGTTACTGAGTATCTGTTTTTCTGTCGGGGTAAGCTTCTTTGAAAAGTATCCAATCGGTCTCAGATCTTTCTCGCCCTCCAGCTGCATAAGAGCTCCGCCAATGTGCGAGTCACTAGCATCTGTGTGTAACTCAAGCGGTTTAGTTAAATCTGCCTTTACTAGTACTGAAGCTAACACTGACTTTTGTTTAAGAACTAAGAATGCATTCTCACACTCCTCTGACCATTCAAACTTTGCGTCCTTCCTAAGCAAATTAGTGAGAGGACTTGCAATGGCAGCAAAGTCCAGAATGTGTTTGCGATAAAAGTTACACATGCCCACAAAGCGTCTCACTTCCTTGGCCTTCATTGGTCGTGACATCTGTTCAGTGGCTTCAAGATTCATACTGTCAGGGCGTACTCCTTTCCCAGACACTACATGTCCCAAGAACTTAATTTCTCGCCTTATGAAAGGGCATTTACTAACAGTCCTCTTTTCAAACTCGGTTAATCTTCCAAAGGTAATCTTCAGTTGGTCTAGCATCTGATCGAAAGAGTCTGCCCAAATCGCAACATCTTCTAGGTAGTTACGGCACCAACTTTCTCTAACTAAAGGGGCTAACACTTGATGCATTTTCCTCGTGGAAATTGCTGGACTCACAATCCAAAAGGTAAGCGCTTGTATCTACACAAATTACCCCCATCAGAAAAAGCTGTCAAGTCTCGAGAGCTCTCATCCAACCGAACTTGGAGGTAGGCGTCTTTCATATCAAGGGTGCTGTAAAACTTTTTCCTAGCTCTTTCTTCTACTAATTCATCTAATCGGGGTAGGGGTTGGATGTCCATCTTGACCCTTTTATTATGAGCCCGATAATCAATACACATCCTTTTACTGCCGTCTGGCTTACTAACTAAGACTATGGGGGCTAAATATGCAGTGGTCAATTCCTCGATCACATCCTTATCAACCATCTCGTCGATGATCTCGGAAATTATCTTCCTCTGCTTGCTCAGGATGCTGATACAAGGAATATGCACGGGTTCAGGGTCGATAGTATCAATGTGGGCTTCAGGTACTTTAAGGGTGCCAATTTCCTTCGGCCCAAGAATGAACAGTGCATGATTATCCAATATCAACTCTCTCAATTTGTCTCTCTGTGACTGAGACAAATGTGTCCACTTCAGCCCTCTGAGAATTGAATCAAGTGCAGCACGTTGGCCATTCCCATCCTGTGCCAGATCCATGTGGGGTAAGAAAGCATTATCGACCTGAACTACTGGTGCCACAGGGTCACCTTCTGCCCCACTCTCTGGTTGCACTAATTCAGGTGGACTTCTGTCCTGTTCTTTGGGGCTAAGATAAGTAATACTCGACTCGTCAACATCATGGTACGTCCCCAACACTTGTCCTGGGTTTAACTTCACTGGCCCCTTGGTTATGTTGGTAATGGGTAAATAGCATGTCCCGTTCTCACTAACTCTCACTCAACAATTTGGTGCATATGAAGCTTTACCCCTGGCCTTCTGAAATTTACTAACATGTAGGACATCTCCGGGGTTTCTGTCTTTTAACCCAATGGGTACTGACATAAATGTCTGTGCAAGTACCACGATCCTACACTTCACTTGTACTAGCTCTCCTTCTGCCTTTTTCGTACAGTTAGACCGGAACCTTATTCTATTCACTGTCTGGCAAAGCTTATTTTGGACCACCCCAATGCATCACCTGACCTTCTCTGTCCCAAGTAAAAATCGCCCTACCAATTAAGGCCGCACCCTTGAGCACTCCTGTTGACAAACAATAGTCTGAGACCACTACAAATTGCTGCACTACACTTGTCTCGGGGGCGATATGCACTACCGACGAAACCTGGCCAACAACAGTTAATTTATGGTTAGATACTGAATGCAATGAACGTCGACACTTGCTAATCTTTAATCCTAATCTATTTGCTATACTCTCTTTCATCACTGTTGCTACACTACCGGTATCTACAAAAGCTGAAACCTGATACTGTCCCAAAATCAAACGTATCACTGGAATGTTTACTTCGCCTCGACCTTTCGGACTTCCTCCACCTCAGTATTTGAAAGGTTGTGACTACTCTCATTCTGTTCTACATCCTGTACACTACACACGACATGACTGGGAGCCTGCATTACCTCAGGGTCCTCTAGTCATTCACTAGGCGGCTGGGAGTCTGGATGTAATCGAGAATCGTGCTATGGAAGGGGATTAGCTGTTGCGAAAGGTATACTTGGCGCACTTCTGTCTAGTTTCCTACTCAGGGTAGGTCTGCCAGGGCATCCCTCATGTCCCCTTCTAGAGTTAGCTTTCAAGCAATCAAAACAACTTCCTGGCTCCGGTTTCCTTGGGCAACTCGCCCGGTCATGTTACTGCCATCTGACCACCACCCACAAGGTCACATTGTATGTCTAGGTTTAAAGGATCCCTGACGTACAGGTACTCGAGTCACTGGACAAGCGTTGTCACTAACAACTGGAGATGCGACTCTAGTATGGGATGGAACGTAATTAATGCCAGACCCTTGTTCATCCACAACTTTTGCCACCCTACGCACTGTCTATAATGCCTTTCTCTCTCTAATTCTGAAATAAAGGTCTCCTCCATTCCCAGATCCTTAAACAACTCTAATTGTTCCCTAACTTCCTGGGGTATATTACGTAGCACAGCTTTCTTCCACATCTGCTCCACATTGGGAGGGTTAATATGGAGATGTTCTCTACAAATTGCCCTAAAGTTACTCTTGAATTGTCTAACAAACCTCTTAGGTGGATCCTCAAAGTTATACTCCATTTGGGCAAGCTCGCAGAATGCATCAGTGATCCCTGCGTGACCTCTGAACTCTTGTTGCAACAACGTCTTGATGCCCCTGTAAGTACCACCTGCCTCACATAAGCTTAACTCTCCCAGAACATATGTACGAAACTCTGTGTCCATACGAGTGAGTGCTACCGCCTTCTGCTGTTCTAAGTTAGCAGTCACTGACTTCACCTGTATTAAAAAGTGATCCACTAGGGTCCTAGTATGTAGACCATACATTACACTCATCCTTAGAACGTCAACATCCTTGCACTCTAGTACTACCGAATTTCTCTGACAGCTCTGCATACCTCCTACAGGCAAATTTGACCATTTTGGAGTTGACTGCCAGAATGGATTTCCAGACTTTATGGGGGTATACTGTGATGGGCCTCCAATCTTGGTCGGGGTGAATCTGGGTGGGCTTAACATCTCCTCTAAAGCTCAAATACACTCAAAACACTCATCAATTGTAGATGGTTCCTGCTTTACACCTACTCCCTCAGACATTTCAGTCTCAAGGTCAATTAATTTTTCAACACGGGACTCCATCATGACTTATACAAATATGAGCAACCCCAGAAGGTGAAGCTCGGCTATTAAAATGCCCAACTGCAACACCAAAATAGTACACACTACAAATACACATACTCTATAATTCTACATATAATGTCAAGTACATATACCTTTGAGAACTTGGGGATGAGCTATTACCTTAATTAGATTTAATGACAATCCTCTAGATGACCTCTTGATTATTGCTTACCAGTTTAATTACCCTCACATTAATAGGTCATCCCAACACTGCAACACCACTTGTACTAGTACGCTCTGTGATCCAGACTTTTGCGTGGTCAAAAGGGGCAAAAATCAAGTTACTGGTGATGACCACTGCATGCCGGAACGGTCGGGAACTCAGATTGATGGAGACTCTCTCCTAATAGCGACCTCTTCGGTTGCGTTTGTTACTTTCCAAGTGGCCAAGTTAAGAGTGGTAGCATGCCAAAATGACAGGGTCAGTCTCCAACTCGGCCAACCCAAGCCCGATCTTCGCAATTTCCCAAAATGCTCCTGGGTTACATATTAACAAGCTACTAGGTAAAGTTTATACCACCAGTTCTCAAGGGTTATACAAACAATAAAGTTTGAGTAGGATGAAATGTGTATTAACAAGACCCCCCAAAAGGTAGAAATCTTCCCAACTACTATCCTTACAGAATAACCCTGAATCAGTTGGCACGTTATTCAACAAACACATGGCCCTAATATCAAATTCCACAAAACTTAGCTTTCTTGTCCCAGGCCCAGTCCAATGTAGCTCTCCATACCGGTAATCATCCCTCTGAGCTCATAGTTCACTGGTCCAGTCTTCTAATACTCTTGCCCTTGACTTCCACACTGAGACCTTGACTCACGCACTGGAACCTTGACTCCCTCTCTAGGACCTGCTAGAAATTAATACTGTATGTACAATGAATAACTATTCTCCCTAATAAAAGTAATCCCTAATTCACGTGATCAAGAAAGTCTCAGGTCAATATTAAGTGTTTGTCATTAATCAGACCCAGCTGTCTGGGTTGAATAGAAACAATCTACACAATAAATAGGGCAGGAAGTCAAGTGAAAGCTGTCGCAAATGCATTAGTTGGGAAATTGATGAATTAATTTCAATATCTCACTCCTGGCTTACCTTGCTCATTTCGGCCATTTTTCCCCTTCTTTACCCTTCAGGAATGAGAGCGCCTCCATTTTAAATGAACCAATCATTTTCAAAGTAGACAGTGACGTCATTTCTCAGATGCGCGAGCCAATCAGATTCAAAGGAAGACATGCGGGATCCAATCACATTCAAAAGAAATGCACATGCAGCTCAGTCATAGATATGGCGTTCCCCTTGTCGGCCATGCTGTGTGTGGGCTGTGAATATCTTCCCTACGATATTATTAACCTGCCCCATCCCGACCTCTTTTCCACCACTGACACCCCCCAATGCCGACCACTTTTGGAAAAATTTTTTTTTGGCTCAAACCTCTGCTTTTGGTGAGAAACATCGAAAAATCATAGAGAAATCGCTCACCTGAGGTTTAAAATACTCGATACAGGTAGCAGTACCTCCTCACCTTACTGTGTTTTCTATCAGGCTGGCTCCAAAGAAAACGAGTTCTGTGGGAGGATAACCATTCCACACCACTCATAAACGGTATTTATTTATTTATTTGGTACGAATTTATATGTAGTACGAGAGTATATTGGTTTTCACGCTAATATAGGCAATATAAGCACCGTTTCACTCACGAAACACATCAACATACCTGACCTTTTTTGGTGACATTACCTGATCATCATTTCTGACTGTTTCTTCCTCTAATGCTATGTAAAGTCTGTCCTCCACATTGTCATCGATTGGGGAATCACTCTGGCCCTCAATTTCGTACCGTGGCACGACATGTCTTTACTGGCCAGGTCACTGGTGACAGGTGAATTGCCAAGACAGTGGAGTGTGGGGAGGGAGGAGGTCATGCTGGGTAAGGCATTGTCCCTGCCTGGCATCTTGTAGAGGAAGGTGTCCCATGTATAAGTACCAAAAATCACTCACACAAATTGAGAATTGTGCAAATTAGGGACCTTGCAATTGATTCGCGTTTATGTACATCAACGGGATTGACAGTGACAAAACGTGTGGAAGTTAATTCACGTCAATGGGATGCGGCGGGTTAAGGCATGTTACAAGGATAATCAAGCCAGCATCGGGTTGTTAGTGAACCACGGTGTCCTTCCAGCCATACTGAACTGTCCTCTTTGCGGAAAAAAGTGCTTGAATAACGAGAGAAAACATCAATTTTATTGCTCAGGTACATACATGATCCCAAGGATGAAGAAGCGTCGCTGCTGCAATTACAGTGTAACACAGTACAAAGGCACCTTTCTCTCCTGGACTCAACTGCAGCCTTGGCAAGTCATCTGGTTCATAAACGAATGGCTGGATAAGTCCTGGTGTCACTGCAGGAGAATACAAAATCTTCAAATTAGCCTCCCAACAAGTATTGACTGGAGATCATTTTGCTCTGAAGTCACCCAGCACTGGTTTGCTAATCAAGAACCTATTGGAGGACCTGACATCAAAACTGAAGTGGATGAAACACTGGTAGCCAGGAGAAAATACAACCGCGGACGAGATAGCCAACAAATCTGGCTGTTTGGCAGCATTGAACGGGACATGAAAAGAAGATTCGTAGTGCCTCTTCTTACAGATGATGGCGCTGTGCTTCCCAGGAATAAGGACACCTTAATTCCTATAATCCAAAAATTCGTCAAGCCTGGGTTGGTCATCTACAGCGACTGTTGGAAGGCCTACAATACTCTAGAGGACGAAGGTTTCATCAATCTGTGCATAAACCACAGCCTCAACTTCGCAGATCGTGATAATCATGACATTGACACCCAAAATATCGAGAGGCTGTGGCTGGACGTGAAACAATACACCAAGAGGCCTGGCATCTAGGCAAAATATCTGACAGTACTTCAGGAGGTATTTATTTCTTAAGGAGCACGAGGGGTCGGAATTCCACGCCTTCCTCATCGAAACCGCAAAATTGTATCCTCCAAACTCCAATCCACAGCCTCTCAGACGCTGTGGCTGTGCTATTCCACATAAAACAAATGAACGAGAAGATGACGATGAGGACGAGCATGACCTGGACGACGCTCCTATACAACAATACGACGATGAGGACGAGCTTGACCTGGACGACTCTCCTATACAATAAGGTATTGTAGGTTAGGTTAAGTTAGGTTAATTTAACCTAATTTCCACTAGTCTTTTATTTCATTTTTTCGAGTTTTTTGGTTGTTTTTGTATGCTGAAACAAGCTGCAAATTGGTTTTTAACCATTACCCCAAAAGCGTTGGATAATGGGTAAAAAACAATTTGCGACAGGCTTCAACATGAGAATCAACCAAAACAACCAAAAAAACTCGAAAAAATTAAATAAAGAAACGGTGAAATGGAGTAATGGCAGACATTTAATATTGACCAAGTCTCATAATAAACATGAGTTACAACACTCGGCATTTCAATTAGAAACAGAATAACACATGGACTACAGACACATAGGTCTGTTCAAAATAATGCATAATGTAGGGATAACATAGAAGAAAAGTACTACAACAAATAAGCTTGAATAACCCTGCTCTAACCATGAAAAATATCACTGCATCGATATCATGGTGCCTCACAAAGTAACTACGTGAACATTAACTCACAACTAACACAGCCCTAATAAGTACTGAATTGCAAAGTCATCCCAGCACATATACAAACAATTTACAGTCTCTTGGCACCTGATATTTGACCCGCAAAAATCACACATTTATCTGTAGTGAGTAGGACTCGGGACTCGCTCTTCCAATGAGGCCAATGGCATTACGTGATCAGACACAATTCCTGGGGAAAGACAACACTTGATACTAACCCAAGTCTGTTTCTCTATTTTCATCACTGTTATCACTCGTGGCGTATCACTTATTCGCGCTTCATTCGCGCTTCAACATATTAAACACGAGTATTACCAAATTACAGAATTCCTTGGGGGAGGGGGAGGAGGATGACGACAGTACCTCCATCACATTTCACGGTCGGTGAGTCACACGCCAGTCTTCCTTGGTGGAAAGGGGATGGAGGGATGACGGCTTACACAATTTAAAATTTTCATTACTATAGACTCGTGATAGACTCAATGTGATGCCTTTCCCCTTACAGTGGCGTTTACTAGTTACAATAATTACAACAATCTCTATACTCTTACAACAAAAAAACAATGAAAATCATCGTGTCTCACAGCACTTTGCACATGTGTACATTATGCTGAATTACGTGACTAGGCACATATTCCCATAGATATAAATATACCTAGATGCCGCACGACACTACTTCAGGGACGTCTACACGACCGCCATCATAGAGCGGTCGAGGCAGGCGATGTTGTGTTCCAGACATTGGGCAAAGTTGACCACTGTTTACCTTGAAATGCTGCAACACTGTCTGCTTTTGGGTGTAAAAATCGTCGAAATATAGAAACAAGACAACAGGGAATAACTCTCCACAAGTTAAGTTGATTTAAAGACTAGTTTTTATGTGATAATTTGACGTCGGCTTGACAGTGCATCATTGATGACAATGTCAGTGATGTCCGTGTGACTGCTGTACCAGCGCCAGTGACATGTGAAATTATTACTGTACAATCTTAAACCTGATGCAAAATTATTTGCTTTTTTGATTTTCGAGTGTATAAAGTACCATGGAAGATTGGGGAAAAAAAATCAGCATAAGCATTTGAAAGTCATGAGTTTGGAGGCTGTCCGTTCCAAGAAATGACCAGATATATTGTAAAAATTTATTGTTGTGCAGCTGTCACAGAGTCCGTATTAATGTCACAATATGTATTCAAGGCCAAGCACAATGATTCTGTTTCATTTATCTCTATGAAGGTATTATTTTACAAGTTGTCAATATGTGGTTCTGGGATATTACCACCATAAACGCATAGCATGATACCTAACTCAAAGGTAAGCATTCCGCAGCAGCAGGTTAGGTTAGGTTAGTTAAGTCCAGAAAAATATACTGCATCACCTTGGGGGTGTATTGGCAATTTGTAAAAATATACCCCCATGAATTAGACTCCAACAAAATAATACTTTTACCACAAAAAAACAATTGTAGAAAATAAATTGTATGCAGTTAAACTTAATGCAAATTTTTCTTGCATTTTATCTAAATAGGTTTCCTAGAGATCCTTATGCATTGCATTTTCTGCTGATGGGTAATCCTATGTGTAAATATTTTGCCATAAGCATTGTATTTTCTACTGATGTGTAATTCTATGTGTAAATATTTTGCCATATGCATTGTATTTTCTATCGATGTGTAATTCTATGTGTACTTTTTTTGCCTTATGCATTGTATTTTCTATTGATGTGTAATGCTGTGTGTAAATATTTTGCCTTATGCACTGTATTTTCTATTGAAGTGTAATTCTATGTGTAATTTTTTTGCTTTATGCTTTGTATTTTCTATTGATGTGTAATTCTATGTGTAAATATTTTGCCTTATGCACTGTATTTTCTATTGATGTGTAATCCTATGTGTAATTTTTTTGCCTTATGCATTTTTGCCATGTGGAGAGGATGGAGGGTGAAAGACTGACGAAGAGAGTGTATGTGAGTGAGGTGAAGGGGGGAAGAAGGAGGGGGAGGCCGAGGATGAGATGGAGGGATGGGGTGGAGAGGTATATGAGGGGGGTGTGAGTTGGGAGCAGGGCAGTGAAATGGCGGGGGACAGGGCGACTTGGAGGCGATTTGTTTGTGGCCACCCCAAACGGGATTGAGGCGTCTGGGAATAGATAGATAGATAGCATTGTATTTTCTCGATGTGTAATTATTTTTTTCCCTTATGTATTGTATTTTCTATTCATGTGTAATTTTTTCCCTTGTGCATTGTGACAGTGCAACAACTTAAAATGTACATATTTATAACCTGTGACTTGTAAGCCCTCCTTCCATTTTTCCTTCATTTCTCTTGTCTTTCCTTCTTTCATTCATCTTTCTTCTGTGTAGGGGAGGGCGGTGATGATTCGGACAGTGGGATGGTTCGGACAGTGCATTCCATGAGAAACGTATGGGATCTAGGGCTGTGTGATCTTGTGTGAATGTGGGAGAGTTTGGTTACTTCGACCACATGGAACCTCCAGGCTAGAAACCCCTCACTTTTTGATGCAGGTCAGATTTTTTTTTTTTTTTTTTTTTTTTTGTCTACTATGTAATAATTTGAGTATATCGTAAGCTCTACCTTTATGAATATGCCAAGCATCGAACTGTGCATTATCAGGGTGAATCTGTGTTGCATGCAGAACATATTGCTATGAAAAACGAATGTTAAACTCTCTCGGGTGAAACTTGAGAGCACCCGTCAATTAATTACATAGGTTCGGGATGATTCGGACAGTTGAGGAGGGGGATGGTTCGGACAGTCCTAACTATCCCTCCACTAGTACCAAGTCATGACCTTATCAAATGATAACGCTACCTTTGACCATTTATATTTGAACACATAGTGAAACACCATTCTTAATAGTTATCAGGGAATATATATTAATAATTTTGTTTGTTTAACCTATTCCTCAAAGTGTTAAAAGATGGAAGGTGTATTACAACTTCTGCTTCAGTTTTGCGGGCTACAATATACATTAAAAGTCTTAATTTAGTTCGTCTGAAATAAGGCCTAGAAAGTGAAAAGTGAAGTCAATATTCCAGAGATAGAGACAGAGAAAGCGAGTGAGAGACTGAGTGAGAGTGAGAATGATAGAGAGAGAAAGGCTAATTATGCATAATTTTTGTAGCAGAAAGTAAGAGGTTAGGTCTATCTATCTATCTATATATATATATCTATAGCCCGACACCCTAATCCCGCAAAAGGTGGCCGCAGACAAAACACCTCCAAGACGCTCTGTCACCCATCATTTGACTACCCTCCGTAATGTATAGATTAAGTCATTTATTATTAAATCTGGTGAAGGTTATTTCAGTTATATATATATTTTTAAACAGCAAGTAGTTCACTTGGATTCTGGAGTTTAATATTGTACTGTACTTTAGTAAAATGAAATATCTTTCAATTAATAAATGTTTGTTTTTATCCAATATAACTCACATAATTTTAAGAATATGAAGAGTAATACATATGGCCGAACCATCCCACCCCACTGTCCTAACCATTACCACTGGTAGGGATGCTTCGGACGATTTAGTCACTTGTATTTCGTTAACTATAGCTTAAAGCTGAAAAGAGCTAAGAATTATATACTATCAACCTAAAGAGCCAAATGACGTGGCAACATTTTAACATAAACCAAATTACACTCCTGCTTAAACTTGAATTTGTATAAATTTTTTTTTTTTTTTATGTCCGAACCATCACTGCCCTCCCCTCCTCTACGGATGACTACACAGAGTCACAAGCCGAATAGTTTCTTGTATACCTGTGAGAGTTTACCTAAGTGATATAAGGTAAACTTTACATGTGTGAAAATTAATTTTTATCAGCTACCAGCTATGTCCTATTGGTTTTAAGTTTTAAAGTTAGTAAGACTTAGACTATAAACATGGCCAAGTGCAGAACATAGTTCTTCAGTTATTCTTTGATGATAGAGGTAATAGCCCTACAGAGTCTTTGATCTACTTGGTAGTCTAAACACTAGCTATATGGCTATAATATATCCTTTATTATGAAAATCTGATTATGTATTGTCTTTGCTTAATTTTCTCTTCTTTAACCCCTACACAGCGGGGATGTTGGAGCCGCTCCTTGCGTGTCCCGCGGGGATATTCATGCTCCGACTGACTTTTAAAAAATATTTACCAAAAGTCAGTTATTAGTCCTAGAATATTATAATTTTATATGCATATGGCACATACCTTCAGCTTTCTCCTGGGATGTTTGTTGAGCCTTCGTAGGACTTGTGGAGACTTCTGAATTTCGGTAACAAAGTCTCCACTTTACACTTCCCGACACCCTGTAATATGATTACCACAGCGTGATATTATCACTAGAAACACTATTATATGATTTTCAAGTAGTTTGAAATCCATATTCCAAAAAAAAGCACTGAAAGCAATGTAAATTGCGAGCATGTATGAGCTTCCCACCCTTGCTCATTCCCCGCTGGTATTCTGTCATTTATTATTCATAAATACACTCACAATTTATATTCCTATTACTTTATTACACATATATGTCTACAGTATTTATCCATAAGTTTCCTCCAGTAATAGTAGTTTATTTTCACCCCAGGCATTCACTTTCTCGTTCAGTAAACTACATAATGTATTTTCAATATTTACATTTCTGTTTTATTTACACTATGTTATGCACTGTCACTTGCAATAACTTATAAAACTATTTTCCACAGTTCAATCATATTTACATCCATTGCTTTTGCTTGCTATTTACACATTATTTACATTTCCACTTGCACTGTTTTAGAGTTACCAGAAAGATCGTAGTCACTGTCCATCATTATCATTGATTTTAGCCAGTTCACGCTCCACAGCAGAGTCACTTAGACCTTTACCCCTTCCCACACGAGGTTTAGTAGGGGTAGAGGTCACACGGCCCATTGCAGAGGGCTAAGGACAGGCGTGAATCGGACGTGGTTTCACCTTGAAAGACGACAGTAAACTGAATGATGTGGCCTAGGGACAGGGAAGGGCTGTCAATGGCAGTGTGGTGACAGCTGCTAAGTTATATGTTATGAAATGATTGGCAGGAAATCTAGAAAATACGTAATAAATTAGGTAGTTCCAGGTTAATGTAAGCATCACTTAGGCATCTCCCTTCCTTTCTTATATATATTTTTGTTACGAGAACAGGTCATACAGCATATTTCAAGGGTAAATAAACGGAAAATTAGCGAACAAGTGCATGTGGGGTGTTGCCAGGTGATAATTAGCCCATTCCAGATGTATGGCAGTATCAATTACCTTTTCTCTTTATATATTATTATGTATAAGAATAGGGCATAGGGCACATTTCAATTGATAAAATGAGTGGAAAAATCTGTCCAGAATTTGTGTAGTGCAGCGCAGCTGGGCAGGCAGGAGGAGAGGGTAATGGAGGGGAGGTAAGGAGGGGAGTCAAGGACAGGGGAAAAATGGCTAAATTGTCGACAGTGGATGAGAATACAGAAGACATTAGCAGAACTGAGTATAGCTGGACACTGGTAGTACTGATAGATGATACAAGCCACCACTTGAAAGCCTGGGCGAATTAAAAAAACACAGAATCACAAAAGTGACGCCCCGCGGTATGATCCCTTGCTCCTGAGTGTCACAAAAGTGACGCCCCATGGTTAAGGGGTTAAATCAAAGTTTAACAAAATCAGACAAGAAATGACAAAGTTACATTCATTTTCACAGTCTGAATTCACTCTAAAACAAGCATCACTATTACATGCTGGACCGTTCCAAGATGGCAGCCACACAGAGGCATCGGTGCTGTACTGAAGAATGGATGATGCGGCATCTAGGTATATTTTATATCTATACATATTCCTACCGGCTCGAGATTTTAATATTATAAAGAGACTTAGTACTAATAAATTACAATAGAAAAAAAATGACTTAGCAACTAGGTAACGTAATCTACATTCTGATCACGTTCACATGGAAACAGCCATTTCCTGGCCACACTCTCTCACTAAACCGGACTTTTGGTTGTAAAATGAACCAAATACAACTCATTATCACTTCCGGGCACTAAAATGCTTGCTGCTGTGTGTTGTCTTTGAGTGACTGAATGGAACAGTGAGTTATTTGAAAATGGATGTGCATCTGGAAACTGGTTTGAGGCTGGCAAAGGAGGAGAGACGACTGTATTTGTGTATGATATCGCATGCTGGGTGTTGTTTTGATGTTCCTTGGTGTGTGTGGATGTGCTGCCATGTAGTGTAGTGGATGGTGTGGGTTTGTGGAGGCTGCGGTAAACATTTGTATGCCTCTCATGTCTAGATGATCTTTGACTTTGAGGACTTTGGTTTCTTTGGTGTAGGTGGTTTGTATATGTAGTAGCCGTGCAGCCTGTGAATATTTGTAGGGCCTTGTTCTGTATGGTCTGTAGGGTGTTGTATTGTGTTTCATTGAGGTTAGAAGCCCAAGCAGAGCTTGCATAGTTCATCACTGAATGTATAATTTGTTTGTATACTGTGGTGGTGGTTTCTATATTGTGTCCAAATGTTGTATGGGTAAGTGACCATAAGGCGCTGAGTCTTGGTGTTAATTATTTTTAATGCTTGTGATGTGTTATTAAACCCTCGCATGCACGGAAAATTTCAGTAAGTTTTCCGGCGCACGATTTTTTCTGCGAAGCCGCCCGGCCCGGCTGCTCGCGCGCAGCAAATAACAAGTATTCTCTCCTTATTTTCGCCACCTAAACATCAATATACTGCCATGAAACCTATGTCATCTTATTAGTCGATGTTTGTTGTAGGTGATAAGCACCACAAAAAAACAGGAAAACACGAATAAAACAACATTAGGCGGCCGTGAATAAACATTTTGCTACATCACGTTCACTTCCCAACATCACCATTCGAATGTTTTCCATCATACAGGAAAATGTTATTAGAAGTTTTGATAGAGAATTTCATCAGCTTTCTAAAGAGAGAAATCCGGTGTTGATACGATTTGTAGTTTTCGAGAAAATAGCCAAAAACTGAAAGCCATTAATGAAAAAAATCAAGGAGCTCTAAAACTGATTTTTCTCGCACCTGTTATGTTTTTATTGCATAATATTATGCAGAATTTCACCAGCTTTCTAATGACCTAAAAATTATTTCGATACGCCTCATAGTTCTCGAGTAAATTGCCAAAAACGACTGGGAACTCACGTCTCTACATCACTTTCATGATGTGCGCACAGCATGTGCAATATTCCTGCCTACGTAACAACAACTTCTTATCATAGATATTACATTGTTATGTCTTGTACATACATAGAATTTACTGCTTTTTATCATGGTTCTTATAGGGAATCAATACGTCCAATAGTTTTCGAGCAATTGGGCGACAACGTGAGATTACTCCTCTGAGTGCTTTTGACTACCGAAACAGTCTGTTCCCCCAACTTTTGCAACAGAAAATGCTCCCAGAGGCTTATATTCTGCAAATGAACATACGTAGAATTTACTGCTCTTTATCATGGTTCTTACGGGAAATCGATACGTCCAATAGTTTTGGAGTAATTGGATGACAAACGTTGAATACTCTTCCTCACCTGCATGCGAGATAAAAAATATTCTTTCCCTCCCTCACCTATGGCTACATATTTTCGCTCGTTATGTTTTATTATTTTCTGTTTTTACTCAAAGTATACACGTAAAATATCATAAGGTTTTTGATAGTGTTGTCAGAAACTCGACATGACCACTAGTCTTTTGCAAGGTTCTGATACTGAAGCTGAACTTTCTTCCATCTCATATATGTGTTTGTAAAAAAAAACATTACATATTTGTGTAAAAAATATTGAACTATAGAAATAGGTCAATATACAAATCAACAAAATATGGATAACTCACTTCCTCCAGAGGTGTTGAGATGCTGACAGTAACTTCAAGATGAGGAGTTATGTAATGTGTGAGCATGTGCGTGTGGGTGAGCGTGTGCGTGTGTTGGTGTGCTTGTGTGGGTGAGTGTGTGTGTGTGGGTGGGTGTGGGTGAGTGTGTGTGTGGGTGGGTGTGGGTGAGTGTGTGTGCGTGTGTATGTCTGTGGTGTATTTTCTCTCCTTGTGATACATTTGCCTAAAACATATGTGATGCACACAATAGATTTCTCCACGAACATTCGCTGCACAACATACATATGTATATGTGGCTGTGGCATATTTCTTGTCTCTGATACATGCTCTTTGTTTTAGCTAAGTCAGTCAATGCATGAAATATTTCTCTCTGAACACTCGCTGCGACTCTATTGTATTGGCACACACCATACTCCTTCACAAACACTCACAGCATGTTTGACGTATATTTCACACAATTCCATATGCATTTTCACTATCAGAATCACAATAATTCCATCTCTAAACCTCTAATTCTTCCTTCCCGACTATAAAAACTGTACGTGATGCCTGCCCCATTCCACACTATGGTTCCATAATTTCACCAAGCCAGCCACAATATCTTTCACACAAAATACAGTTTAGGCATTGGCTTCATTATATATGTATTTATAATCACGCCATAGGGCCTTGGGGAGGGCGAGAGGCGAAACCCTGTAACAGTGAACACGCAAATCGCCTCTAAGCCTAATTGATAACGGACAAAATTCCTTTTCGTGACATATATCTATGTTGTATCGACAATATCACATATAAATATGCCCACAAATATTGCATTATCACACTGAGTCCATAGGGGCTTCTGCTCGGGCAGGAGAGGGAGAATTAGTAGGAGTTTAAAGGGACAGTGCACTCGACGCAACCTCACCGCCTGGCTGCTTGGAAGAGACTGAGGTTTATCAATACGTGCTGGGCCCCGTCAGGCAACTCAGTGTTGCCAATGCCATACCATTGGAAAGTGCTGCATTCGCTACGATGTATCAAAATTTGACGCAAATCCGCCAGAAACTTAATTTTTGACGAATTTTTTGGTGCTTAGGAACGCGATTCGAGTGACTGAACATCTTTAGAACAATCCACATGAAACGCGAATCGCGTGACTGACACTGAGAGGGTATGACATTGATATGTGTGTTGTAGTGGGTGTTGTTTATGGTAAGGTGTGGAATGTGACTATGCTCTGCTGTCCATTTTGTGAGAAGGGCCACTGTAGATATGGCTGGGACTATTTTTGGGTCTGTTTTTGGTGAACCATTCATGTAGTGTGTTGAGGTAAGGTTGGAGGATGTGTGCAGCTGTGTTTGTGTTTTGGTGTGTACATGTGTTGTGTCATCTGCATAGGAAGCTATGTGTATCTGTGGGGTGTGGGTATGTCGTGCCTGTATAGGTTAAAGTGTGTTGGGGACAAAACCGATCCTTGAGGTACACCGTTTGTGAAGTTTCTGATGTTCAGTGACTGACCCATAAATGTTGGATGTGCACATCTGCCTGTTAAATAGTTTGCCAGCCATGTTTTTGTGTTATTGTGCATGCTTGTGTTGGATATTTTGTTTGTGAGGTTGTGGTGGGGGATGGCATCAAAAACATTGCTGATGTCTAGTGTGATGAGGAGTGTTCTGTGTGGTGGCCTAGCTGAATTGATGCCATGAAAAACTCTTTGTGTATGGTCTGTAAGAAGAATGTCTGTGGAGTGTAGCCTCTAAAACCATCTTGTGATGGGGCTAGGGGCATGTAATTTTTAAACCTGCTGTTATTTCTCCTCGAACAATATATTTAACTGTGTGTTATTGAGGAGAATGTTTTTTCGTCGGTGAATATAACATGAGTCCAGTAATTAAAATCTTCCTGCACTTGGTTCTCTGCAAATCTACGTCTGCCCTTACGATACCTAGGTGTTACCTGCTGTTTTTTGGCCAGATCCCTGTGATGAATAGCCGCGGCATGCTATCTTCATCTTCATCACACAGCCTGAGCAGTCACACCTAGCCGTAATTGTTCTCGTATGGTCACCGCGTTGGTACAGGGACTGTTCTCCGCAGCTCCTCTTTATCTCCCGATTGTCTTCGGCCATGGTCTCCCTTGGTGGTTGCCCCCCCCCTCTGGTTTATTGCTCAAGTCTCCACTTTCTACCCAATGCGTGAGCCTTAATTAAACTGTTGTCTTTGTTATTCCTAGAGTATTGGTGATCTCCCTTATAGACTTTCCACTCGCTTGCGTACCAACAATTCGACCTCGAAGGACGAGAATGTCTTGCTGCCGGTTCATCGTTTATATTTTTGCCTCATTCTAGGTTTGTAAATTGCCTCGACACCTCGGTTTGGGATAAGTATTGGTAATGTCTTAAAATGGCAACACAAGCAACTTCAAATGATCATGAACCAACGTCACCTAAATTATTCTTCCAATGATAAAGATGAATATTTTTTTTTTTTTTGTCACAGGTTATACTGGTGGCTGTTTTCCATGTATTATGTCTAGCATTATACTGCACGTATGTTAATCTTCTAATACAGAACATTATATTTATCAGACTTAACGAACTGCAATGCAGTCCGCCGTAAGGGTACGCCCTTTGCCTAAGAACAGTGTTCATCTAAAAATAGTAATTGTTTGTATAATGCTTCATGTTTATGTTGGCAAATATTACGTAATTCGTACTGGATATACATTTGGTGATATAAATACGTTAGAAACGAGATTATATTTGCAGTTTATATAGTATGGTCAGGCGTCTCTGATAGGCTATTATGCACGGGTGCAATCACACTTGCTGGAGACACTGGATGGCCCCGGGTTAGCAATGCTGGGCAGACAAAGTCGGAATCTTGACTGAAACCAAAAGACTTGGTTTCCGTTTTGTCACTAAACCTGCTTTGGACAAGTGCAACCATGCCAAAATCTATATTACTCCATCTTGTCTTAGCTCGTTAGATATGGGTCTCTTCTGGCGTAATTTAGTTACCAGGAAGTACTCAGATCAAAGCAACCAATTTCTGCCAACGTTGTGAAGCAGTTATATTAAACAACAACTTCTTTGTGGAGGGAATTTTTTCTTGTCAAAATCGCTTGGAGTAAGCCAGAACAGGATATCAGAGGTTCTGAGATGGCAATGGAAGTGTTAAATAAGGCATGATATATTTTTCACAAGACCAAGTATGCTGTTCCAAGAGGTATACCGAATTTAAAGCAATCTCCCTAATATCCTCACTTCCTTGGCTTTCTGTTTATTTAATCTTGCAATCGTCAGATGATTTTATTCGGCACTGTCATGAGCAGACGAGTTTTCTACGCATATATTTATAGGCTTCTTCATTGCCAGTACAGATATAACTCACTGGTTGGGAGTTTAACTAGATAGACCATGCGAGGTGAGAAAGGGCCTAACCTTTGAGGAGCCGCATGTACAGTAGCGTTGTGGTTGGAGGCCGCATGCCTCATCAGAGATATATTGCAGTCTATATTGCATTTTTGGAAATCTTGGGGCCCTGGTGGGGGACCCCTAGTTGAGGAGGGGTCTGTGTAGACTGTAGCACCAGTCGAGCAGGGCAGTACTCCCAAGGTGGATGGAAAGCTGATGACAAGGAGTGCTGGAGCTCCCGTTTCACCAGCCCTCAGGACTAGTTCCTGACCATCCCCCTTTGCTGAACTTTTTCAGTGTCTCAGTTACAGAGAGTAGGCCAGCATGCTCTCCAGTACAAATTTCTCTAAGTATCTATACCAAACTACATGCACAGTACACACTACACTTCCTATTCAAAATTCATTTAAAATGGCGTCTCTTCACCAAGCCTCGGAGTCCCCAGGGGGGGAGGACCATAAATGCCCCCACCATCCGCTCCTCTCCTGGTGACGACTCGAGGTGCCTGGAACCACTGTCTGACTTTCTTCTTCTTCATTTCTGCAACATTCGCGGCCTTTCCTCAAACTTTCTCTCTGTTGAAGATCACCTCTCATCCTCTACACCTATCCTCCTCTTCCTTACCGAGATTCAGCTGTCTGAGGAAACTGACAGCAAACCCTTTTCTGTATCCTCCTACTTTCTCTATACTCATTTCAAAGCCAAAGGTGGCTGTTGTGTATATATACGCAACGACTTATCTTGCTCTCGTGTTCCTGAACTCGAATCTTCTGAATTCTCTACACTCTGGCTTTGGCTTTCCTGTCATTCTCTGCCTAAATATATCAGTGCTGTTTACTTATCCCCTAATTCTACTGACTATCAAAAATTCTTCGACTATCTTACTTCTACGATGGAACACATTCTATCCATTTCTCCTTTCTTTGAAATCTCCATTCTTGGAGATTTCAATGTTCACCACCACCTTTGGCTCTCCTCTCCTTTCACGGATCCGCCTGGTGAACAAGCCTACATCTTTTCTATCCTTAATGACCTAGAGCAGCTTGTACAGCACCCTACTTGTATCCCTGACCGCCTTGGAGAGAGCCCCAACATACTTGACCTCTTCCTCACAACTAATCCTTCTGCTTACTCTGTTAATCTTTTCTCTCCGTTGGGCTCCTCCGATCACAACCTTATTACCTTAACCTGTCCTATCACTCCGGTACGGCCTGTGGACCCTCCAGGGAAACATCGTCTGTGGCATTTTGGAGCCATGGAGTGGGAGGCCCTCAGGCAGTACTTCTTTGATTTTCCCTGGAATGATTATTGCTTCCATGGCCGGGAGCCATCTGAGTGTGCCTTGCGCATTACTGAGGTTATTCTCTCGGGCATGGAAGCATACATTCCTTTCCCATATCCTTTTTCTAACGCAAGAAAGCCTTGGTTTAATCACGCTTGTTCTAATGCTGTCTGCAACAAGGAGAGGGCCTACAAAAGGTACCGGAGCCAACCCACCCCTGAATCACATCATCTTTACGTTTTTGCCCAGAATCGTGCTAAGTCTGTTCTTCGCTCTACTAAAAATAATTTCATCCATACTAAATGCTCTCAACTCTCCAACTCGAATTCTTCCCGCTCTTTCTGGCACCTTGCCAAAAATCTTTCTAACAACTTTACCTCATCATCCTTCCCTCCTCTTTTCTACTCTGATGGTTCTGCAGCTATTTCTTCTACTGATAAAGCAGATCTCTTCACACAGACTTTCTCCTCCAATTCCACCTTAGAAGATTCCGGTGCTGTTCCTCCATCTCTTCCCCCCTCTGACTTCCTCATGGCTGACATTAAAATTTCTTCAGTTGATGTATTTTCTGCCATTACTGGCCTCAGTACTAACAAGGCATATGGGCCTGATGGGGTCCCTCCTGTTGTTCTCAAGAATGTGCTTCTGTGCTTACACCCTGCCTAGGCAAACTCTTTCGCCTGTGTCTGTCAACTTGTACCTTTCCTTCTTGCTGGAAGTTTGCTCTCATTCAGCCAGTCCCAAAGAAGGGTGACCACTCCCAACCCTCCAACTATCGTCCAATTGCTTTAACGTCCTGTATTTCAAAAGTTTTCGAGTAAATTCTCAATAGAAAAATTTTAAGGCATCTTTCCTATCACAACCTTCTTTCCAATCGTCAGTACGGGTTCCGTCAGGGATGCTCCACTGGCGATCTTCTCACCTACCTTTCAGACTCCTGGTCATCCTCCTTTCGGGACTTTGGCAAAAGCTTTGCCATTGCACTTGACATCTCAAAGGCTTTCGATCGAGTCTGGCATAAATCTTTAATTTCCAAACTGCCCTCCTACGGTTTCTATCCTTCTATCTGTGCCTCCATCGCTAGCTTCCTTTCTGGTCGTTCTATAGCCACTGTTGTAGACGGCCATCGTTCTTCTCCTAGATCGATCAACAGTGGTATTCCTCAGGGCTCTGTCCTATCACCTACTCTCTTCCTTTTATTCATCAATGATCTAAGCTGTACATCTAACCCTATCCACTCATACACTGATGACTCCACCCATCACCTTTCCATTCGGTTCCCGCAATGCCCATCTCAGCAGTTACTTCAACAAACAAGGGATGAGGCTATGGCACACCTAAAGTCTGACTTGGCTCGTATCTCTGACTGGGGTAAAAATAATATGGTTGTTTTTAACCCTTTAACCGCGGGTATTGTTTTGGTCTGACTGTCCTCTCCCGCGGGGGTTTCAGCCAAATGTAAACAAACCTTTAAACCTTAATAACTCTGCACAGAATAAAGCTAGAGAAAAAAATAAGGTACCATTAGAAAGTACTAACCTTCAGCTTTCCATTGATGTAGGTTTCATGACTTTGTTGACTTTCACAGGACGGGCAGTGCCGTTAGAAGTGAGGGGTGTAAAATCACTATTTTTCGCTCACACATCATTACCTTCGTTCATACACCATTACCAAATGCCAACCTCATTCTGATAATAATACTATAAACATATATGAACACTGCACATACGATAAACACCCACTCTGTGTTCACTGAGGCAGGTAAAAGGCACTGTAATTACCTGCACTTCACTGCCACATCAGCGGTGTTGTAATCACTATTTTTCGCTCACACACCATTACCAAATGCCAACCTCATTCTGATAATAATACTATAAACATATATGAACACTGCACATACGATAAACACCCACTCTGTGTTCACTGAGGCAGGTAAAAGGCACTGTAATTGCCTGCACTTCACTGCTACATCAGCGGTGTTGTAATCACTATTTTTTGCTCACACACCATTACCAAATGCCAATCACATTCTGATAATAATACTATAAACATATATGAACACTGCACATACGATAAACACCCACTCTGTGTTCACTGAGACAGGTAAAAGGCACTGTAATTGCCTGCACTTCACTGCCACATCAACTTGTGTTGTCACTCACACAGCTGGACAGATACTGATGCGCGCTTGCTCAGGGGTGGGGTGGGGGGCCCAGGGGATGGGAGGTGGGGCCCCAGGGGGGAAAGAGGGAGGTGGGGGTCGGCTGGAGTGAAAGAACTTAATAGCTACTCTCCCTTGAAACAATTGGCGCACGGAAAAAACGCGGGGTATTCAAAATATTCACAAACATTCGAGAATGACACCCGCGGTTTGGTCCAGTTTTTGCAACGTCATTCTGGAATGACACCTGCGGTTAAAGGGTTAATGCATCTAAGACTCAGTTCTTACACCTATCAACCCGACAAAATCTTCCACAGGTATACCCACTGATGTTTAATAATATTCAGCTTAATCCTGCATCATCTTTGAACATGCTTGGGGTTTTATTTACTCGGGACTTATCTTGGAAAGATCATATTACATCTCTTGTAAAATCTGCTTCTAAGAGATTGGGTGTGCTAAGCCGACTCCGCTCTTTCTTTACCCCTGCACAATTGTTGACTCTATACAGGGGTTTTATCCGCCCCTGTGTGGAGTACAACTCTCATGTGTGGGGAGGCTCCCCACATACAGCTCTTCTCAATAGGGTGGAGTCAAAGGCTTTTCGTCTCATTAACTCTCCTCCTCTTACTGACTCCCTTCAACCTCTGTCTCTTCGCCGCACTGTTGCATCTTTATCTCTTTTCTATCGCTACTTTAATGGTCACTGCTCCTCTGAACTGTCTGCTTGCATTCCTCCACCTGTACGACGGGCGCATAGCACCCGTCTGGCAGCAAACTCTCATCCCTTTTCTGTCCAACTCTCTAATGCAAGAGTTAACCGTTACTCCCAGTCTTTCATTTATGCAACAGGTCAGCTCTGGAACTGTCTCCCTTTGTCTGTATTTCCTGCTGCCTATGATCTCCAGTCTTTCAAACGCAGTGTGTCCAGGCATCTCAAAATGATGGGATCTTGAATTTGGCTCTCTTTTGTATTTTTTATTTTTCTCTTGGAGGGAACTGTTACTGCGGGCTGATGGCCTTTGGTTCCTTCTTCCTCGCATAAAAAAAAAAAAAATACAGCACACAGTTTCAGTCGGGCCTCTAGTGTGAGACAACCTAACTGAAGGAATGAAGTGAAGTAGAGAATGGGAGAGTTACAAGAACAAAATTGCTGGTTAATCGAAATCGATTTATACCTGTCAACTATTGAAGGTCTGCAAACCCATTCTTATGGGTGACGTCATTAATATTTATGTTTCCTTATTCCAGATGTTCTTATTCAGTGACAGAGAACTTCGAACAGTGAGGGAGGGACAATAAAAACTATATCTAACCCACCAGTTCGCAATGTGTCCATGTAGCCAAATAAATCCACATGAAATCAGAATTCATTCTTCCTAAAGAATCCATTTGATATTATTACACATAAGCAAATACCAATCAGAGAGACAGCGACTTGGAGGTTAGTGGTTTCCCTGCTATCCCCGCCTCCTCCCAGAGCGTCCTGTGGCACTGCCGACTGGTAACTCGGAGTTCGGGTAATACGAAGTATCTAATGTGGGGTGGTCTGTGTGTGTGTGTGTGTGTGTGTGTGTGTGTGTGAGAGAGAGAGAGAGAGAGAGAGAACTAGTCTTAAGAATAGCTTATCGACCGCACTAGGGGTCATTAAAGTGGATAACCACAATGGGTTAAGATGTGGGGAGAGCAGATATTGCAACCTCCACCTTCCTCAGTCACTGGGGAGTGAGGGAGAGAGGAACTGACTGTTTAGTGGGAAAAGGGGGGAGTGAGAGGGGTAGGGGGTTCAGGGGAGGGAGTGGGGGAGGGGAAGATGGGAGTGAGCTTCCAGCGGACAACAAGGGAAGGGAGATTTATGTTCTGTGATGGCGGTAACAGACAGTAACCACGTCTGCGTAGGATGTATTGACCTTACAGATTATGCCATTATATAGTTTATGGAAATTATTTGATTTTTGTATCAAATGAAGCATTGGTAAGGAGGTTCTTCACCTTCTCGCAACGCAAGACATCAGCTATTTTTAAGGCTAAGCGAGCACCCACTGGATCAGTCTGTGATATGAAACCTCATAATATCATTTATCATTGCAGTTTATTTATTATCTAAGTGTGCTACGGCATCAATAGAACACACCCGTACGTATGATTACTTATGCTACAGTCCTCTAATTACATGATTCGTATCTACGTGTCAGTTTTGTCCAGTGATTGGCAACCCATTCATTCATTCATCCTTCCAGACACAACAGACGCGTGAATACGTCACGGGCTGCAGGCACACCAACTACCACACCCAGGCCTCTCTCTTATACTGTACCAGGTTCATATGTTGCCAATTGTACATCATCAAGTGCGAGGAGCCCTCATGTTTCCAGGAGAGGTGATGAAGTGCAAGTATGATGCCAAGGCAAGTGAGGTGAGCTTCAGGGATGGTGACCAAGTTTGGTTATACAATCCTCAGCGAAAGAAGGGACAGCCACTGAAGCTGTAGAGCCCATGGGACGGGCCTTACACTGTGTTGGACCGCCTATCAGATGTAACGTATTGGTTTCGGAAAGGCAGGAAGTCTGTCCCAAAGATGGTATATGTGAACTGTCTGTGGCAGTACCATGGACCAGGACAGTACAGCTGGGACGTCTCCGAGGAATCATGCTCTCCCGCAGCCGAGGATGTTGAGGAGGACCAATGAACTGAAGTACAAGAGGATGGCGACAGGAAGAGGACAAAGACATTCCAGAGGAATGGACTGCATGGAAGAACGGGGATGTCGTCGGAAGCGGCATAGGAGAATACCTGATAAGTTTAAGGATTACGCTGTGTATAATTAAATGTTTAGTTTGTGTCAGGACTATGTTTGTGTACATTGTGTAGTTTTGTCAGGACGACAAAGAACTTGGGAGGGGGAATTGTTGAGAAATGAAATTTTCTAGTTAGGTAGTCTGGAAGTTTCGCATTGATTCCCAGTGTTTACTGTAGTTCCGGTATGAGTCAGAATTGCCAGTTTGCGAGTGTAGTTGTTTCGTAAGTTATGCATTAATTTTTTTGGTCTTTTTCTTTTTAATGTTTTATGTGATTGATAAATTATGTAATTTAATTTACATTTGTATGCTAAATAATTTTGAGTGTTATGCAGTGCAAGAAAACTCGGGCATGTGTCGGATGTCTCCGAGTTAGTAACTATTGTGACTGATGCTCTATCTCTGGAATTCATAAGAACTGTCGAGAAATGTAAATCATTCTAGAACAATGCGAGCTTATATAATGATGGGAAGAGACTGGAGCAGTTCGATCACTTTTCAGTGCAGTTTGAATGTAGTTCAGTGTCAGTGCAATGCAGTCTGTATATTTTCAGTGCTTGTGAAAATAGTGAAGTGTTGTTGGCAAACAGTGAAGTGTTATTGCAATTTCTATACTTTCAGTACTTGTGAAAATAGTGTTGTTGGCAAACAGTGAAGTGTTATTGCAATTTCTATACTTTCAGTACTTGTGAAAATAGTGTTGTTGGCAAACAGTGAAGTGTTAGTGCAATTTGTATACTTTCGGTACTTGTGAAAATAGTGAAGTGAAGTTGGAAAGCATTAAGTGTAATTATTTGGAAAATAAAGACAGCGAACTTGAGAGGCCAGCGTTTCTTTATTTTCGCCTCGGCTGATCTTGTGTGCTGTACACCGAAAGGCCGACCATTGGAAGAACAACTCACTGGGCAATCTAAACTACTGCTGTTGGAGCCTGTGGCAGTGAGGGACGGGGATATAACATTATGGTGTCCGGCTGTCTTTGGCTCACAAGTAAATTGAAAACTATCTATCCATCTATGGCCCTATGCCATGGTCTCGTGAGGGGTGACCATTTGTCTTTGAGTTAGTTGTTTTATGGGGAAGGGCATAAACCCTTGGCCATTCCATTTGTTGACATGTAGGAGTTGTTGACACGTAGTGGTTGGCTATATGGCTACCACCCAGCACTGTACATGAAGTCCTGGCTTGTGCAAAACCATTAGGCTTGTCATTTAATGGAAAGCCACTGAAGAAAAAAAGAAGAGTAATAAATACTGATAGGAAAGATGGGGTAAATAGGGAGAGAGGAGGGAAGAAACAGAAAAAGTCTGAAGTAAGTCAAGGAAGAAGTAGGCAGTTCTGTATGAAATGAGTGGATGATTGTCGCCACCACCTACCACTAACTTAAAAACACACTTAAAAAAAAAACAACCAAAAAAACATGAAGGACTTTGGTAAAACAATTAAAAGAAATGGAAGGAAACTGCAAAATACAGGGATCCCATGTCTTCATGAAAATTACCCCACCGGTCTTCCACATAGGTATATGTATATAGTACAGTGAATACTCGGTTATCCGTGTTTGGAACATTCATTTTTCAGCATATCCGGACTGTGACCAAATGGTACAGTAGCACAGTAATGCATAAAATTATCAATACGATAACACGTGTTTAAACAGCAAGCGTCCGGATGCTAGCGAACAAGCCACGGGTAAGCGGGAGTGAGTCCACCCCCCACCCATACCTCCTGCTTATGACCCAGTCACAAGGGTAATGGGGTAGAGTTTGGTGAGGACACTGATAAGGATAAGGAAGGGAAGTTACCATCAGAGAGAGATGCACTTGTCTGTTCACTCTTTAGTTCGTTCTTGTGTGTATGTGTGAAAGAGAGAGAACTGTATTGATACAAACAATAATGTATTCCATTAATAAATCAATCTAACAGTACAAGTGGTCCCCGATGTACGATTGGGTTACGTTTCAATAAACTGATCGTAAGTGGAAAATATCATGAGTCGAAAATGCATTCAATACACCAAACCAACCAAATATCATAGCCTAGTCAACCGTACTGCATGTTCTTAGAGTGCTTACATTAGCCTACAGTTAGGCAAAATCATTAACAGAAAACCTTTTTTTTATAATAACCCAGCAAACACTGAAATTACGGGCCAGCATTGGCATATAACGGAACTAATTAAGGGAAAACGGCAACCGATTCGGTGATTCCTGGCCATAATATTCTGTTTACAGTATATCAGGCCAATTGATGTAAAACTTGTGTTAGGTCGATATATAAATATAACTTGTTTTCTGACGCTCGGCTGAAATGACAACCATACTGTACATTGGACCGATTCCTGGCAGTAGTTGTTTATTTTTATATATATAATATCATCATCACCATCATCCGGACCTTCTTTCCTACCCAAGGGCAGGGTGACGAGTAGCAATCTCCAGACAGCCCAAATTTGCCCAAGCCAATGGACCACACATCCATTCACTATTCAAGCCCCCGGAATCCTGGTTCTATCAGATACGCCAAAAACATTCACCACGTTCTGTAGCTTCACATAAACGTATCCGATATATAAATAGAGAGAGAGAGAGAGAGAGAGAGAGAGAGAGAGAGAGAGAGAGAGAGAGAGAGAGACCAAATTTGCCCAGTCCAATAGGCGACGCTTCCATTCACTCATCATTCAAGCCCCCGCCCCCCGGAATCCTGGCTCTATCGAATACGCCAAAAAACATTCACCACGTTTTGTAGCTTCACATAATCGACTGGCTTGATCAGCAATACATAGACTGGACCAACATTTTATTACCATTCTTGACCCAGTTGTCAAAGAAAGTTATATTTATATATCCATCCAATACATGTTTTACATCAGTAGGCACATTATATATATATATATATATATATTGTTACGTCCCAGTCCCACACTGCCACAGGCTCCAACAGCAGTAGTACAGTACAGGAAGGACGTTGCCTAGTGAGTTGTTCCTCTTAAGGTCAGCCTTTAGGTGTACATTACACAAGATTTAGCTGAGGCGAAAATAAACACTGGCTTCTTAAAGTTCACTGTCTTTATTTTCCCAGTAATTCCACTTAATGCTTTTCAGTTTCACTGTTCTCACAAGCACTGGAGCTATACACACTTTACCGATTGCAGTCACACACAATGTTTAACAACACTTCACAGTTAGTACACTTAATGCTTGCTAACACATCACTTATTACACAAGTACTGAAAATAATCTTCACTGACAGTAATTACACTTAATACACTTCACTGTCTTCTCAAGTTCCAATGATATACAAACTTCAATAACCCATCACTGTTTGCCACTGTTTTCACAAGTACCAAAAATATACAACCTTCACTGACACTGACACTGCACTACACTCACTCAAACCAAAACCGACTGCACTTCACTCAAACTGACCTGAAACCAGACTAAACTTGTAATAATCTCTACCCCATCTTATATAAGCTTGCATTACTCTCGAAACTTCTACTTCTCCAACATTCCAGGACATAGTGTCTTACATCAGCCCCTAGCAACAACAGTTACCAACTACGAGACATCAAAACATGCTAGAGTTGTCTCACATTACATAACACTCTAAATCATTTACCATACGAACTTAAATTACATAGTTTAACAAGCAATTACTTAAATAAAACATTATAAAGAAAAGGAACATAAAAATAAATGAATGTTTAACTTGCGAAATAGCTACGCTCACAAACAACAGGCAAACTGGCAACGCTAATGACTCGTACAGCAACTTACGGTATATACCAGAAACATCTCGAAGGTACGAGACTACCTAACTGGCAAATCTCCCTTCATAACGCAACCCCCTCTCTAGTTCTTTGCCGTCCCGACAAAACTACACAGTATATACGAACATAAAGCCTTATCCTAACGAAACATCCAACTGTACACAAAAAGATCTTTTAACTTATCAGGTCTTCTATGCAGCTTCCGACGATGTCCTTGTTCCTCCACACAGTCCACTCCTCCAGGAAGGTCTTGATCCTCTTCTCGACACAGCACACATCACAGGTCCGACACCACTCTTCAACATCCTGACGCATGCCAATCCAGTAGAACTTGTGTTGCAGCCAGCTTAGAATTGTCTTCACTCACAGGTGCCCACTAGTGATCTGGTTATGGGACTCATCCAAGATCTCAGACCTTATCTTCTTCAGAACCACCAGTTGCTAACACTCGCTGAGGCCATTGGACGTCTCCCACTGACGCTCCAGTAGTCCATTGCAACGAAGAAGGTCCCACTGACTCCAGCAGCTCCCGGTCGCAAGGCCCAACCTGGAAACTCCTCCCCATGATGGTTGCACTGCACTCTGCTGCAGCCACTCCAGTGCCGGTTGCAAATCTGCACCCTCCATCTGCAACCTCCCCAGGTCTTCTCCGTCCGATGTCGGCCCCACCACTACAGTGCAGCAGCATTTCTTCCTGCAATTCCCATTCCTGCTACGTTGCATGTCGTCCTTCTGTCTTCTTGCACACTATTCTTCAAGGTTCTCTTGCATTTCTTCAGTGGTGGGTCTTCTGCAGCCTTCTTATCATCCCAACCATTCTGATCAGCAAGTAACTCAAATTGTGCACAGTAAGCTTCCCAAGGTATTCTACCATCACTTTCTTGAGGTTTCTTCTTAACTGAATCCCCATTATAGCCATGCACTTCCCTAGTTTGGAGCCTAAAAACTGGGGCATTAATAATTAAGGCCAGGACTTAAATCTCCTAGATTCTGATTATTCAGCCCTGTAATGCTACTTTTAGATGCTTGGGATCCGTCAAGATTCACCATATGCTGTCATTCCTTTCAAATGCTCCCTGTACACTAACCTGAGGCTCAGCAGTGCAATATTTCTCTGCAGCCTCAATTTTCTCACTAATTATCTTCTCATGATCGACTATATGCTTCAAATGGTTATCTACATGCCGTCTGCACTCCATCACTATTTCCTCATTAATTGACTTCAACTGGTCGTCTACATGCTGTCTGCACTCCGCCACTATTCCCTCACTAATCTTCAGCTGTCTGTCCACATGCTGTCTGCACTCTGTCGCTATTCCCTCGCTAATTTTCAGCTGGTTTTCCACATGATGTTTGCACTCCGTCACTATTTCCTCACTAATCTTAAATTGATTGTCCACATGTTGTTTGCACTCCGTCACTGTTTCCTCATTAACTGTCTTCAATTGTTCGTCTTCATGATGTTTACACTCAATCACATTGTTCCTTACCTCATACTATCTAGCTTGGCATCTACTTCCTCCTTAGGCTGTTGCTGTTATTCCTTCATTTCCACCATGAAAGCATCTGGTTGTCCTTGAACCCTCAGTTGCACCTCCCTCTGTTGCTCTTGTAATGTCTCGCTAAGTCGTTCTTAGCGTTCTTTCTGTTCTTCATTCTGTGCCTGCAATTGTGCTTGGAGTTCTTTCTGGCCTTCGTTCTGTGTCTGCATAAGTGCTTGTAATAGTTTCATAATTCCATCCAGCAATGCCTCTTCCTGCCCAGCTTGGCCTCTTGTCTTTCTTTCTTTCTTTTTTTTATGCGAGGAAGAAGGAACCAAAGGCCATCAGCCCGCAGTAACAGTTCCCTCCAAGAGAAAAATAAAAAATACAATAGAGAGCCAAATTCAAGATCCGATCATTTTGAGATGCCTGGACACACTGCGTTTGAAAGACTGGAGATCATAGGCAGCAGGAAATACAGACAGAGGGAGACAGTTCCAGAGCTGACCTGTTGCATAAATGAAAGACTGGGAGTAACGGTTAACTCTTGCATTAGAGAGTTGGACAGAAAAGGGATGAGAGTTTGCTGCCAGACGGGTGCTACGCGCCCGTCGTACAGGTGGAGGAATGCAAGCAGACAGTTCAGAGGAGCAGTGACCATTAAAGTAGCGATAGAAAAGAGATAAAGATGCAACAGTGCGGCGAAGAGACAGAGGTTGAAGGGAGTCAGTAAGAGGAGGAGAGTTAATGAGATGAAAAGCCTTTGACTCCACCCTATTGAGAAGAGCTGTATGTGGGGAGCCTCCCCACACATGAGAGTTGTACTCCACACAGGGGCGGATAAAACCCATGTATAGAGTCAACAATTGTGCAGGGGTAAAGAAAGAGCGGAGTTGGCTTAGCACACCCAATCTCTTGGAAGCAGATTTTACAAGAGATGTAATATGATCTTTCCAAGATAAGTCCCGAGTAAATGAAACCCCAAGCATGTTCAAGGATGATGCAGGATTAAGCTGAATATTCTTAAACATTAGTGGGTATACCTGTGGAAGATTTTGTCGGGTTGATAGGTGTAAGAACTGAGTCTTAAATGCATTAAAAACAACCATATTATTTTTACCCCAGTCAGAGATACGAGCCAAGTCAGACATTAGGTGTGCCATAGCCTCATCCCTTGTTTCTTGAAGTAACTGCTGAGATGGGCATTGCGGGAACCGAATGGAAAGGTGATGGGTGGAGTCATCAGCGTACGAGTGGATAGGGTTAGATGTACAGCTTAGAAGATCATTGATGAATAAAAGGAAGAGAGTAGGTGATAGGACAGAGCCCTGAGGAACACCACTGTTGATAGCTCTAGGAGAAGAACGATGGCCGTCTACAACAGTGGCTATAGAACGACCAGAAAGGAAGCTAGCGATGAAGGCACAGATAGAAGGATAGAAACCGTAGGAGGGCAGTTTGGAAATTAAAGATTTATGCCAGACTCGATCGAAAGCCTTTGAGATGTCAAGTGCAATGGCAAAGCTTTCGCCAAAGTCCCGAAAGGAGGATGACCAGGAGTCTGAAAGGTAGGTGAGAAGATCGCCAGTGGAGCGTCCCTGACGGAACCCATACTGACGATCGGAAAGAAGGTTGTGATAGGAAAGATGCCTTAAAATTTTTCTATTAAGAATTGACTCGAAAACTTTTGAAATACAGGACGTTAACCCGTCACGTCCCGAGCCTTTCCGCACCTATGACATACCCCAGTCCCGAGCCTTTTTGGAAAAAATTTTTTTCTTCTAAAACTTCCGCTTAGGTCGAGAATCGATGGAAAATCATGAAGAAAGTGGTCTCTGCGGTCTATAAGTGGTCTATACAGGTGCGGTTTCCCCCCGCAGGTATCGTATTCTGTAATGGGCTGGATATGCGTTAACGTTTTCTATGGTAAGGAATAATGGGACAAACAACACACAATACCTCTACATTTATTGAATTTGAACTAATAAACAATAACAGTAACAATATAATGGATTTCAGACACATATATAGGAAAAATAAGCATTGTACCATCGCGCAAGCATAACGAGTTAGGTCAGAGTCGTAACATGTTATATGCTAATTTTCTGGTATGAGTCAACCTATCATTTTTTCTACTTGTATACTTCTGTTTCAATGACATTTTACCAATTACAACTGTTTGTAAGTGTTTTCAGATGTTTTCATTCATTATGATGACATGCAGCATAAGTTTAGCGCACATCAGCTTACTAAGCGCACTCGCTATGACTCGTATTTCAACATACCAAATTGTTTTATCACTTCCCAATTATTTTCCCATTTACATAGAACCTTTCCCCCACCTCTGTGAAGGTTTTCAAATATTTTCATTCATTACGAGGGCATTTAGCGATATGCTAGCGCCCATTCACGTAGCAACCACGATCTCAAACACTCGTGTTTCATCATCTACTTTATTTATTCACTCCAATTATATTTTCCCACTTACATTACACACGTTTACACCCCTGCAATGCACTGTACATACTTACTGCCATTATTTATTCAAGTGAGCGTGAGAATATCGCCTGAAAATACCCTCGCAAGGAATGTTACGTCATACATAATACTCACACACTTATATACTAATTCACTCACACACTTATATACTAATTATTCACTTTATCACTTGCTGACTTTTATTTTGACTAATACGTGCCTTATTCATTCGACTAAGCGTCAGGAAATCTTATCTTTATAGACACGCTATGAATATTTGACTTAGAATATACATCATCATATACAATAATTTGAACTTATCTTATACCCGTAAGAATGTCACATAATAAAAAATATATAATAAGGGGCCGTATTTATTGCACTGAGCGACAGAATATCGCATCAAACAACCCTCTCTATGTAAGTTTCAACTTAGGGCAGATTTATATACTTACACCCAATGTTTTCACTTATGTTCTACCCGTAGGCACTTTATACTAATATTTGGCGATCCACATGACTGATATTTTCACAGAGCGTCTGTCTGTCGCATTTACATCATAATTTCAGCGTCCTTTCGCATTCCCACCATGCTAAAATTGCAGCAACGTGTGATATTCACTAAAACATGGGTGAATACACAGACCCACGTCACACTGCACGCACTCATAGCGGGTGTCCTTCCTCTGTGTCGTGAGTCTCACCTGGGAATTACTGCACACGTGACACCTGCTCTGGGGCCTAGGTCTGTTGGGCTGGGGAGGGATAGGAGTGGGGAAATGGCGGCCGGATATTCTCTGGGGAGTTGGGTAATAGGGGCAGTGCGGGGGCGCTGTTGGGGCCTTTCAACAGCATACTTAGCAAAGATTTCTCGTGTGAGCTCCCTCACAAACCCTTCAAAGGTTTCCTGAACTCCTGTGGTCATGGCGTGAAGGTGGTGGCAATTCAGAGCAGTGATATCTAGCAAGTGAAAGAACAGTTTTTTATACCACTTCATCGTGGTCCTGGCACACTCTACCGTCGATATCATGGAGTCAGACTGGTCCACGAGGCGCATGTTTATATTGTAATCCATTACACACTCAGGTTTCCAAACACGACGCCTGCTCTCGCTATGGTAATCAACAGAATCAATACGGTGCATCAAGAGGCGGTGAACCGTGGACAAGAGGCTTACTTCTCTGTTGTGGTTCCACATTGTTGCAAGGATGTTGTTTGCTTTGAAGAAGACAACCTCACTCCTTGCAAGTTTCCGCCCTACCTTGACCATGTGACGCCGGTTCACCTTTACGGTTCCACAGACTCCCGTTTCATGTCTGTGAAGATAACGAGCGAGAAGAGGGCTAGTGTACCAGTTGTCGAGGTAGAGAACGTGACCACGATGAAGGTAGTCTTGTATCATCGTCTTTACCACTGCTCCCAAAAGTCCTATACTTCGATCTTCTATTATGTCTGTCTGTGCACCGGTGTACAAGACTATGTCTTGCACGTATCCAGTCCTACAGTCACACATAACAAAGATCTTGAACCCAAAACGGTGCCTTTTGCTGGGTATATACTGTCTGAATGAAATATTGCCTCTCCACAACACGAGACTCTCGTCTATGACGAGATCTCTATAGGGATAGAATGAGGATCGAAAGGTTTGCCTCAGGTGATCAAAGACCAACCTAATTCGCCTCATTTTGTCAGTGTTGTTCGCATTTGCAGGGTCATTAGCATCATAAAAATGGAGGCGACTTAGAATTTGTTGAAACCGATTACGGCTCATCACTTGACCAAATATGAGGGTAAACATAACAGGGTCCCTAGTCCAGTAAGCAGGAATTCTATTTTTTCTTATTATACCCATCAAAAGGACAAGGGCAAAAAATAAGAACATTTCTGGAATGGAGACAGGGTAATCATAAATCATAGAATGCCTACTCCTTGTTCCCAATCTTTCACTTTCTAGGCGCTGGGCGCTTGCAAACAGGTTTGTTTGAAAAACGATCTGATCGACGAAGGCCTCACTGAATAACAGGTGGAAAAAATCCAACCTGCTTGAATTGCAGTGAATACCTGGTGCAATGCAGCCAGATCGCCCTTGCTCAGTGAAGGGGTGAATGAGGGGAGAAAAATCACTCCCATCCTCCCAATCCCACGACACAAATCCCTCGTCCCCATCACCGCCTTCGTCTGGGTGGGGAGGAGATCCTGGTTGGGGAGGTTGGGGAGAAGGAGTACGGAGGGCTTCCCCACTGTCACTCCTCTTCCCTCTGCCTTTACCCTTTCCCTTTCCCTTACCCTTACGGCCTTGAGGAACATTAGGGGGCTGTGGGGATGAAATAGAGGAATATTGGGGAGCAGAAGACGTGCTGGGGAATGGTTCCTCCCCACCTTCCCCCTCCATTACCACACCACGTGCTCTTTCACGCAACCTTGATCGACCACGTGTTAGGGGATATTGGGGAGCATAAGACGTGCTTTGGAGTGGTTCCTCCCCACCTTCCCCCTCCCTCACAACCCCACGTGATACTGAACGCACCCGCACTGGCCCACGTGATCCACTCTGCCGCCTCACACTGCGTAGGGAGAGCAATGACTCACCCACGTCACTCTCACTTTCCCTAATCCCAGGAATTTCCATTTCACTCCCCACTCCCTCCACTTCACTTCCTACCTCCCCAAACAGAATGCTAGGCCCATACCTGCTTAGACGACGTGGTGTGCGCTCTGGGCCACGATGGGTAATCACCTCCCGTCCATACCACGTGGCAGCACGTCCCACGGCTCCGTCCTCGTCCTCGTCCTCGACCTCGAATTCTGCTTTCAAGGCACGCTGGGGATAGGGATATGACATACCACGTGCCTTCTTTGCCTCCTGCCCCTCTCTAGCAGCACGGTAAGTCACGTACTGCCGCTTCCTTGGTGGCGGAACTTCCTCGTCACTGCTGGTGGTTTCTTCCTCCTCTGGCTGCACATAATCCTTGTCCATCTCCTCGTCATCCAGTGGGGAATCACTGTCGCCGGTAAAGGTGTCCAGGGCGACTTGAATTTCGCTCTCTGAGAGACCTCTCTTAGCCATGTCTGAGCAGGACCGTGGCTACCAGGTGAGTGGACGAGTGGTGGGCTAGCGCGGGTCGCGCGGGGTCGCCGAGTGTCCCCGCCTGATGGCAAGTAGGGGAAGGTCAGGCGAGGCTACGTACCGCAAATCAAGCGTGAAATTTGAAAATTGTCGAAATTATGCACATTGCAATTGCACGACGTACTGGAACGTCGCCGGGACTGGCAAATGCAAATCGTTCCAACGTTCCCATACGTCGTCGGGACGGGGCGGGTTAAAGCAATTGGACGATAGTTGGAGGGTTGGGAGTGGTCACCCTTCTTTGGGACTGGCTGAATGAGAGCAAACTTCCAGCAAGAAGGAAAGGTACAAGTTGACAGACAAAGGCAAAAGAGTTTGCCTAGGCAGGGTGTAAGCACAGAAGCACAGTTCTTGAGAACAACAGGAGGGACCCCATCAGGCCCATGTGCCTTGTTAGTACTGAGGCCAGTGATGGCAGAAAATACATCAACTGAAGAAATTTTAATGTCAGCCATGAGGAAGTCAGAGGGGGGAAGTGATGGAGGAACAGCACCGGAATCGTCTAAGGTGGAATTGGAGGAGAAAGTCTGTGCGAAGAGATCTGCTTTATCAGTAGAAGAAATAGCTACAGAACCATCAGAGTAGAAAAGAGGAGGGAAGGATGATGAGGTAAAGTTGTTAGAAAGATTTTTGGCAAGGTGCCAGAAGGAGTTGGAGAGTTGAGAGCATTTAGTATGGATGAAATTATTTTTAGTAGAGCAAAGAACAGACTTAGCACGATTCTGGGTAGAAACGTAAAGATGATGTGATTCAGGGGTGGGTTGGCTCCGGTACCTTTTGTAGGCCTTCTCCTTGTTGCGGACAGCATTAGAACAAGCGTGATTAAACCAAGGCTTTCTTGCGTTAGTCAAAGGATATGAGAAAGGAATGTATGCTTCCATGCCCGGGAGAATAACCTCCGTAATGCGCAAGGCACACTCAGATGGCTCCCAGCCATGGAAGCAATAATCATTCCAGGGAAAATCAAAGAAGTACTGCCTGAGGGCCTTCCAGTCCGCGGCTCCAAAATGCCACAGACGACGTTTCCCTGGAGGGTCCACAGGCCGTACCGGAGTAATAGGACAGGTTAAGGTAATAAGGTTGTGATCGGAGGAGCCCAACAGAGAGAAAAGATTAACAGAGTAAGCAGAAGGATTAGTTGTGAGGAAGAGGTCAAGTATGTTGGAGCTCTCTCTAAGGCGGTCAGGGATGCGGGTAGGGTGCTGTACAAGCTGCTCTAGGTCATTAAGGATAGAAAAGATGTAGGCTTGTTCACCAGGTGGATCTGTGAAAGGAGAGGAGAGCCAAAGGTGGTGGTGAACATTGAAATCTCCAAGAATGGAGATTTCAGAGAAAGGAGAAATGGATAGAATGTGTTCCATCGTAGAAGTAAGATAGTCGAAGAATTTTTGATAGTCAGTAGAATTAGGGGATAAGTAAACAGCACAGATATATTTAGTCAGAGAATGACAGGAAAGCCGAAGCCAGAGTGTGGAGAATTCAGAAGAATCAAGTTCAGGAACACGAGAGCAAGATAAGTCATTGCGTATGTATACACAACAGCCACCTTTGGCTTTGAAATGAGTATAGAGAAAGTAGGGGGATACAGAAAAGGGTTTGCTGTCAGTTGCCTCAGACAGCTGAGTCTCCGTTAGAAAAAGAAGGTGAGGTTTAGAGGGGAGAGGTGGTGCTCAATAGAGCGAAAGTTCGATGAAAGGCCGCGAATGTTGCAGAAATGAAGAAGGAGTCAGACAGTGGTTCCAGGCACCTCGAGTCGTCACCAGGAGAGGGGCAGATGGCGGGGGCATTTATGGTCCCCCCCCCCCTGGGGACTCCGAGGCTTGATGAATCGACGCCATTTTTGATAAATTTTGAATAGGACGTGTAGTGTGTACTGTGCATGTAGTTTGGTGAAGATAGTTAAAGAAATTTGTACTGGAGAGCATGCTGGCCTACTCTCTGTGTAACTGAGACACTGAAAAAGTTCAGCAAAGGGGGATGGTCAGGAACTAGTCCTGAGGGCTGATGAAACAGGAGCTCCAGCACTCCCTGTCATCAGCTTTCCATCCACCTCGGGAGTACTGCCCTGCTCGACTGGTGCTACAGTCTGGACACCTACGTGCTCCATGTCGAAGATTAGACTCACTGCAGCCCTGAAATAATAATCCCACTCCTGACACGAGTGTTACCTCCCAGTCCCACACTGCCACAGGCTCCAACATCAGTAGTACAGGACAGGAAAGATGTTGCCCAGTGAGTTGTTCCTCTTATGGTCAGCCTTCAGGTGTGCAGTACACAAGATCAGCTGAGGCGAAAATAAACACTGGCTTCTTAAAGTTCATTCTTTATTTTCCAAGTAATTCTACTTAATGCTTTTCAGTTTCACTATTCTCACAAGCACTGGAGCTATACACCTTTACCGATTGCAGTCACACTTAATGTTTAACAACACTTCACAGTTAGTACACTTATTGCTTGCTAACACTTCACTTATTACACAAGTACTGAAAATAATCTTCACTGACAGTAATTACACTTAATACACTTCACTGTCTTCTAAAGTTCGAATGATATACAAACTTCAATAACTCGTCATCTGTTTGCCAATGTTTTCACAAGTACCAAAGATATACAACTTTCACTGACACTGACACTGCACTACACTCTATCTATCTATCTATCTATTGCCAGACGCCTCAATCCCGTTTGGGATGGCCACAAACAAATCGCCTCCAAGTCGCCCTGTACCCCGCCATTTAACTGCCCTGCTCCCAACTCACACCCCCCTCTCATATACCTCTCCACCCCATCTCTCCATCTCATCCTCGGCCTCCCCCTCCCTCTTCCCCCCTCCACCTCACTCACATACACTCTCTTCGTCAGTCTTTCACCCTCCGTCCTCTCCACATGGCCAAACCACCTCAGTGTGTTCCTCATAACGATTCCTATCACATCCACATCCACACCACAACGCTCCTTTACATCCTCATTCGTCAGCCTGTCTCTCCATGTGACTCCACAGGCTCCTCTTAAATAACTCATTTCCACTGCTCTCACTCTTGACTTGTGTCCATCCAACAACGTCCAAGCTTCACTTCCCTACGTTATAGTTGGTATCACAATACTGTCATGTAGTAACTTTTTCACTTCCATGCTCACTTCCCTGTTTCTTATCACTGCTTTCAAAGAACCAGCATCCTTTCTTCCCTGCTGTACCCTTTCAAGCACTTCACCCTCCAAACCTCCATCCTTACTCATCACACTACCCAAGTACTTAAACATACTCACATTTTCCAATTCCTCACCATCCAACCTCGCTGTACATTCACTGACTTCACCTCTCTCAACGACCATCACTTTACTCTTCCCTACATTCACATTTAGATTCCGTTTCTTACACACTCTCCCAAACTCATCCACCAAGCCTTGCAGCTCCCCTTCGTCTTCACTCAACAGCACAGTATCATCTCCAAACAACAGTACAAGGAGTTTCCAAACACTATCCTCTCTCACCAGGACCACTCCAACATCCACTACCCTACCTTGTACCTCTTTTATTACCCCATCCGTGTACAGATTGAACAACCATGGAGACATGACACATCCCTGTTTCAACCCAACTTTCAAAGAGAAAAATTCACTTAGTTCACCATCCACACGCACTGCAGCCTTCGCACCATCGTACATCCTCTTCACAGCATTCAACAACTTCCCAGCTACTCTATATATTCCTAACACTTTCCACAATCCTTCTCTATCCACCCTGTCATATGCTTTCTCCATATCCATGAAAGCCACATACAACTTCTTTCCCTTCTCTAGAAACTTTTCCACTAAAGATCTAAGAATGAATATCAGATCTACACAACCTCTTCCCTTCTTAAATCCTCCCTGTTCTTCTCCAACTAATTTCTCTGTTCTTTCTCTAACTCTGTCAATAAGTATCCTACCATACACTTTTCCTATTATACTAAGAAGACAAATGCCCCTATGATTACCACACACTTCTTTTTCCCCTTTTCCTTTGTACAAGGGAATAATTATACCTGACTTCCAATCCTCCGGGACTCTACCTTCCTCCCAGGCCAATCTGCACATCTTCCACATCCATTCTACTACAATCTCTCCCCCATGCTTCAGCATTTCACCACACACTCCATCAATTCCTGGGGCTTTCCCCAATTTAACTTTCTTCATTTCTTCCACAACTTCTATCCTACTGATTTCTTCCTGTCTTCTCACCTCCCTCCTTCTCCCAGCCATTCCCCAGCCACTTATACTCGCATTACTTCCATCCTCTACGTTCAACAATTCCTTAAAGTGTTCTCTCCATCTGCTCACTTTTTCTCCCTTCTCAACTAGTAATCTTACCATTTTTATCTTTCACTCCCCTGCTAACTTCACTTCCACCCTGTCTTACTCTTTTCACCTCTTTCCAGAACATTTTCTTACAGTCCCTCCACTTTACACTCAAATTCCTTCCAAATTCCTCATCCACTCTCTTCTTACTCTCTCTTACTAATCTTTTCACCTCTCTCTTTCTACATATAACTCTCTCTTCCGCCTCTCAACTTCTTCCACGCCCCTATTTCTCATCCATTCATTGTATGCTTTCTTCTTTTGTGCCACAGCCTGTTTCACCTCTTCAGTCTACCATGCTGTTCCTTGCACCCTCCTCCGTCTTCTTTTCCTTCCACACACCATATCACATGCTGCACATACTTCTTCTGTAAATATCCTACACACACCTTCCACGTTTCCCATCTGCTCCAATTCATATTTGCCCAATCGTTCCTCCACTTCTCTCTTATACTCTGCCTTTTTCTCATCCTCTTGTAACCTTTCCACTCTCCTTGCAACTATTTCTTCCTCTCGTCTTTCCCTTCTTCCATTCCTCCATCTTACTTGAATCCTAATTCTGGCCACCACCAAGTAATGGTCAGAAAGTCCACTCCCCCAACCTCTATAAGCTCTTGCATCCATTACACATCTTCGGATCCTTTCATCCGCACACACATAATCAATCATTGCCTTCCTTTTATTCAGTTCACCACCCACCCTTCTCATCACTCGCCATGTATACCTGTGGATCATTTAATGGCTGAAGAGGGTATTGGCTATCACCAACCCCCTCCCAGCACAAATGTCCACTAACGCACTCCCATTCTCATCAATCTCAGCAGGCACACCCCACTCACCAACTATTCCATCCACCTTCACATTCCCAACTTTACCATTCATATCACCGATCAAAAACACTCTCTCGTTCCTTCCAAACTTTTCCATGCACACTTCTACATTTGTCCAGAACTCTTCTCTCACTCTTCTAGCACGATCTTGCATTGGCGCATACACACACACAATCACCCACATTTGTATTCCAAATTTGAACTTTACCCACACAATCCCTGACCCAACTGATCCATACTGTCTTATGCTCCTCTTCCATCTTTTACTCACAACTATACATACTCCTTCCTTTGCCCTCTCATTCTCACCTACTCCTGCACATATACCCCATCCATACTCCCATTCTCTCACACTTTCTCCTCACCATTTTGTTTCAGTTATTCCACATACATCCACTTTCGCACCCTCAAGCACCTGGACAATCTCTCTTTCTTTCTCCTCATCATTCGCTCCCCTTACATTCCATGTTCTGATAACCATGTCCTTTGTCCGTTCCTTGGTCGTCATCGTTTGGTCAGTCCTTGTCCGAGGCTTATTGTTTGTTTTTTTAGTTAGTTGTTTTCCGGGGAGGGGCACTAACCCTCCGCCAACCCTTTTAGTTGCCATTTACGACAAGCAGGGATACTGGGGGAGTATTCTTGAAAACCCCTCCTACCCCCAGGGGTAATAATCTCTACCTCATCTTATATAAGCTTGCATTACTCTCGAAACTTCTGCTTCTCCAACATTTCAGGACATACTGTCTTGCATCAGCCCCTAGCAACAACAGTTACCATCTACGAGACATCAAAACATGCTAGAGTTGTCTCACATTACATAACACTCTAAATCATTTACCATACGAACTTAAATTATGTAATTTAACAAGCAATTACTTAAATAAAACATTATAAAGAATAGGAGCATAAAAATAAATGCATGTTAAACTTACGAAATAACTACGCTCACAAATAACAGGCAAACTGGCAACTGTGATGACTCGTACAATTACCTCCATTTCTAACGAGTACAGCGGGTGGGGTGTTTGGTGAAATGTGGCATCACTGTGTTTTGTTTACATCGCAGTAATAGTAAGTCAATGGGCAGACCAGGCGGAGCTTCCCCTCCTCTACAGTATCTAGTACCCACAGAAACAATGTTCTGTCAAGTCATACTTTGTCTGCAAATCCAAGTGTTTGCCACGTATGTATATTAGAGAGAAAAACAAATAGTAATGCCATTCGATCCCATTGTTTCTCTGATAGGAGATGACTGTGAGGTGGGGTGGAACGGAGAGGAGGGGGGGGACAGGTGATGGGGGCGCATTTATCGAAACTTTCGTTCTGAAAAATGAAGGGTGTGATTATACAGGTGTTCTGAGGTGATCAATAACGTGTATTGGATGAATGTAGGAGTCCTAATGTTCGTCAAACAATGTGGTGAACAACTGTAGTTGTGCATAAATGTTAGAAGGTGTGATGTCCGGTGTTTCGAAACGTGGTTCATCTGGGTCTAGTGAGTGTGCGACTCAACTGCTGTAACATTTTTGTGGCTGAACCAGGGTGGTCATAAATGATTCGTGATTAAGCATATGACACAACGGTCATGTCATGTTGTGCATCATCTAGTCTGTTTTATTGTGAGGAAAAACAATCATTATATTCGCAAACCATGGCATAAGTAGATGTTCTGTTACATAGGATTATAGCTAATTTGAGCGTTGGAGAGCTATTGGCTTATTGTGCGAAAATGTTCTGCAGTCATCATAATGATAGATAACGCTGAGGTAATGAGATACTCTATTTGCATAATGAATGCATATCTTGTATTACAATAACTGAAATAAAATTGTTACGGATGTTCAGTCCACAAATGAAGTCGCTTTCTTCGAGGTGTTATTTCAGTAGTTTGGATAGTTGTGACACAACATCCACAAACATTGATCAAAGTATTTTATACCCTCCTTAAAACAGTCATGCACTAGTTTTCATAGAAATATTACATATTCAGGCCCTCCTTAGTTCCAGACGCATCATACTATGTAATCGTGTGTCTACACTCACGCACTGTTCATCCAGAGGGAGCAATATTTCCTCTACCATGCACGTCTGTCCGTTGTCTGCCATTATAACACAAGAATTTAGTATGTGGGCACGGCTACAGAAAATATATCGGTGTTCGTGCAGGGAGTCTGGTAATACACTTCACACAATTATTCACACTCATGCCAAGATAGCAGCCAAAATCGCGGTTTTGGTGACTATACTGACTCACCATTGAACACTCTTTCACCTCTCAGCAGTCTGAATGCGAACCTGTTTTCAAGCAAAAGGACCATTAAGTAGTGCTGTGAACAATGCAATTTTATATGTAAAGTAAGGAGTGTTTTATGCACCGTGTCATCATGCAGGCTTATACAGTATAACACAGCCAATGATAACCTGGACCTAGGTGGGATAAAGGTTGAGTGCTGCTGGAGCATCCATATAAACGAAAGCAACATTGGTGCACTAGCACCTGGATGGTAAAACCCAACAATCGCTCTTAGTAAAAATGCCCTCGGGTTCTGAAGCTACCCCACGTCATCCAGCAGATTTACACAAGGTCATTGATAAAGGTGCAACCTCGTTGTAGTGATGCGATATGATAAGGAAGTCAGTATCAGGTCTCGTTACCCATTGTATGAGGAAGGGCCGGAATTTTGTGTGAGACAGACAGACAGACAGACAGACTGACAGACAGACAGACAGAGACAGAGAGACTAACAAACAGACAGACAGAGTGGTGCATTCTTGGTGTCATTACAGGTTGCTACAAAACACCATAATATACCTAGGGAAGGATAGGGTGGTCCTTGTCTCCTTGGGTGTCCTTCTACAATGACGGAAGCCTCATATCACCCACCTGTGACAGTGTATGCAAAACAAGTCTCCTTGTTTAAAGGGTCTTTGAGAGAGAGAGAGAGAGAGAGATACAGAACGAGAGAGCGGGACCTCCCCCTCCCTCTGTCTGTCTCTCGCTCTCTCTCCAGATACATTATACTATTTAATCGTGTGTCTACACTCACACACTGTTCATCCAGAGGGAGCAGTATTTCCCATACCAACACCAAACAGCACATATGTTGGTGATGACCCTACTCCCACCTGTCAACCTCCCCAGTCGCTCCTACTCCACAACAGTCCACTTCCACACACACCTTACCACCAAGCAGGATGGTCAAGCCCTCCCAGCCTCTCTATTCCTGCAAAATTTCCTTCCTTTCCTAATACTACGTCCTGCTGACCAACCTCTCCTCAAGTATACCCCCTTACCCACGAAATATTCTAATCTATTTCTAACTGCCTTGGGAATGACACGGCATCACAGATATCCGTAATACCAAAATCTGTTGTCGAACTTGTTATTATGAATCTCTTATACCATAACGACGTTTCGCTTCCCATCAACAATCGCAACCACCACAGCGCCCGGCGCATTACACGTGATGATACTTTAGGTCCTGCTTCCCTTTGTCTTACGACTGATATGCTATGTGTGTCCATTGTCTGTCATGATACTGCATGGTTAATATCGGGCCAGTATTCGATGTTTCAGAGACATTTTGATGGTGTGTTTTGCTAGAAACATTGCGTAGTCTAACCTTGTTTGTGCAGGGGTCCAGTAATGCAACTGGCCACTCCAGATCCATGTTAACACAGTAGATGACGTCTGTAACGATTGCGTGCGATAAACGGATTTATAACGAACTGCAACACTGAGCAACATTATGCATGTCTGTCCATTGTCTGCCATTATAACACAAGGTTTCAGTATGTGGTCACAGCTACACAAAATATATCGGTGGCGTAGTGCTAGTTGGAGAGTGTAAAACTGCATATAGTCTACGTGTGCTTGTGCAGGAAGTCTGGTAATACACTTCACAGACTTGTTCACACTCATGCCAAGATAGCAGCCAAACTCGCGGTTTGGTGACTATACTGACTCACCATTGAACTCTCTCCTCCCAGAAGTCTGAATGAGGTCCCGTTTTTAAACAATAGAAACATGAAATAGTGTAGTGAACAATGCAATTATATATGTAAAGTAAGGAGCGTATTATGCAACGTGTCATCATACAGGCTTATACAATATAACACAGGCAAGGATAAGCTGGACCTAGGTAGGATAAAGGATGAGTGCTGCTGGAGCGTCCAAGTAAACATAAGCGACACTGGTTCACAGGCACCAGGATGGTAAAACCCACAGAGGTAGGAGTAGGTAGAGGCGGCATATGGGATTAACCAAGGGTAGGTCAGAGTGAGGCCGACAGACCTGATTCGACCAACATGGCGGCGACCTCTTTGACAGCTGTCTGACTTGGTTCCGCTGACCAGGCAGGAGTGTTTTCTTAGTTGCAAACAGAAAAAAATATGTTTTATCTTTATTTATATATCTATCTATTTTTGCATACTAACCAACAAACTATAATTCACTCTAAAGATGTGAAATGTAATGGATGGGTCAGATTTCTTATCTCCTCTTTCATTACACCCAAATGCGGCACAGGTGGTGGGCATTTTTGGAGACTTAGGTTATTTGATGGTGAGTTACAACTTAGGACAGAACGTCTCACACCCACAGCTGAACTACAACTAAAACCAGAGGTAGAATGAAGTCTACTTTGTTTCTGACATTCTCCCTGAGGAATACCAGGTGGACACACAGCTGGAGGTATTAAAGGCTTAATAATCTCATGGCCATACCCATGGAGGTAGGATTAGGACTCTTACCTCTATGGGCACAGCCATAGAGGTAGGAGTGCACAGCAATCTTCTTCAAGTCAGGTAGGTGTTGCCGTGACCTCTTGACTTGACCAATATGGCCGTTTGACAGTTCTCTGGCTTCACCGGAGCCTTCTCACGCCGACTCTACCCTATTCCTACCTCTATGGTAAAACCCAACCATTGCGCCTACTAAAAATAACCCTGGGTTCTGAAGCTAGCCCACGTCGTCCAGCAGATTTACACAAGGTCATTGATAAGGGTGCAATCTCGTTGTAGTGATGCGATATGATAAGGAAGTCAATATTAGGTCTCGTTGCCCATTGTATGAGGATGGGCGGGAATTTTGTGAGAGAGAGAGAGTCTCTCTCTCTTCTAGTTATATATATATATATATATATATATATATATTATGGAGCCTCTGTGGTACAGTAGTAGAGTGTGCGTTTCGTACACGGGTGAACCAGGGTTCACGCCCCGCCAGGGTACTAAACTTTGGGAGTGTTTACCCGGCCACGTACTGCATTGGTGGAGACAAGGGGTGCTGTGGTTGAACCAGTGTCGCTTACTGTAAAGGATGCTTGCACCCAGTCAGCTTGCACGGGCTGATTACACTTGGTTCACAGACTACACACACATCCAAAACCACTCCAACACTACAATTACACTTCCAAGCACTTCTCACCCTACATACAATCTCTACCAGACAGCCTAAGCCACTTGGTAGAGATACATTGGCTGTATCGTCCCGACTTCGGTCGGGATAGGCCGGTCCTGCAGTGGATACTCAAACGGCTGATGATGATGATGAATATATATATATATATATATATATATATATAGAGAGAGAGAGAGAGAGAGAGAGAGAGAGAGAGTGGAAGAGTTTTGTTATTTGGGAGACATGCTGTGTGCTGGACCCGTGGCTAGGTGGTTGTGCTAAGGGGTCTTTGTATGCAGCATGTGTTAGGAGTGTAATGCTGTATGGTAGTGAGACCTGGGCAGTGAAGGAGGAAGATATTCGCCGGCTCAGACATACGGGAATGACAATGATTAGGTGGATGTGCAGTGCGTCCCTGCGTCCAAGGCCTGGAGGGGCTGGGTTTACGATGGAAGAGTTGAGAGTTAGGATGGGACTGCAGTGTATTGGTGTTATGATGAGGAGAGGTAGATCGAGATGGTTTGGACATGAGGAGAGGATGGGGGATGATAACTGGGTGAGGAAGGTGAGAAGTGTTAATATTGGGGATGGGGTTATGAAGGGTAGACCGAGAAAGACATGGGACGAGGTCATTAAATGTAACCTCAGGGTTAAGGGACTGAACAGGGAGGCTGCAATGGATCGTGCAGCATGGAGAGCCGCCATTAGGTGACCAAGGCCGACACATGCAAGCATGTTGGAGCCTTTAAGAACGAAAACGAAAACGAATAGAGAGAGAGAGACAGTGAGAGAGAGAGAGACCTCTCTCTCTCTCTCTCTCTCTCTTTACATATATATATATATATATATATATATATATATATATATATATATATATATATATATATATATATATATATATATATATATAAACAGAAGAGAGAGAGAGACTTCTCTTTCTCTCTCTCTCTCTCTCTCTCTCCAGATGCATTATACTGTTTAATCGTGTGTCTAGACTCACACACTGTTAACCAAAGGGAACAATATTTCCTATACCAACACCAGTCATCACATATTGCCACCTCCTCACGCCCTCCTACTTCAAAACAGTTCACTTTCACACACACCTTGCCACCACGCAGGGTGGTCAAGCCCTCCCACCCTCTTTATTCCTGCAACATTTCCTTCCTCTCCTTCTCCTCAAGTCCTGCTTTACCTACCAAATATTCTATTCTGTTTCCAACTCCCTTCGGAATGTCGTTTTCAATGTTTGGCGCCATCGGACACGGGATCACAGATATCCGTAATATCAAAGTTCATTGTCGAACTTCCCCACTGTAGGGGGTCACCTTGACGTGGTGGTGGGGCTTGAAGCATGGTTGGCAGTGCCACCTACTTGGAATGCAAGCCTACCTTTGTAGGGTTTGGCATTTGTCGGCCTTGTGGACCAAGCACCCCCTTCATCACTGGTAGAGGAGGCCTACTGGTGATGTCAGTCCCTGCCCATTTGCCATCTAGGGCGGGACTGTTGCCTCCCCACGTGTTTGCCGTGCGTGGCGTCCCGTAATGCTGGGAGACGGGAGTCCTGGAGGTTGAGCGATGCTGCATGGTGCGCCCTGCAACTAGGAATACACCTCTTTGGTTCCTTAATCTGGCTAGAAGGGTGGCCTGGTTGGGCCCGACCAGATCAATCGGCTGGTCTCTGGCTAGCCATCCAGGCTAGTCACCTAGTGGCTTTAGGGTCAAGCGGGCACTGGGGGACCTGGTGGCTCCTATCGTCCTGGAGTCACCCTTGTCAGGGTCCCTTGGTGGTTACCTGAGTATACTTTCCCACTACCTCTGGGGTCGCCAGTGGTGCTTTCCCTGGCATATGGCCTCCCCTTGTTGGGCTCCATGGTGGGTGGAGGGGTGGGGGAATGAAGGTGGTTCTTTTTGAATATGGCTTTAAAATTTTTGCAGCTGACGACCCTGGTTCCGTTCCTGACCATCCATTACAGTCTCCCTCCTGTGCGCCTCCTGTGCCTTTGGCTGGTGAGGCCCATATTGCCACCCTGGAACCATACCTACCTGGTTCCAGTGGTTTACGGTCAGTGGCCACCACAAAGAAGAGCCGGCAACAGACAACAACATATTGTGGACATGCCCGTGAGGTCTTGCCGGGTGTCTTTGAGAGGGTTGATTTCGCAAGGTACTACACCATTCGTACTTTGGATGGTCAGCCTATTGGGAATTTGGATATTTTTACTGTTCATCAGTGCATTCTGTCAATTTGTGGGAGAGAGCCGAAGATTTCACCTCAATGGGATGGTAGCCTACTAGTGGAGGTTACATCCCCTGAAGAGGGTTCCCGGCTGGCTACCCAGTGTAAGGACCCGGATGCACTGTTTACTTGTGTCCCTCATGCTTTTTTCAATCATAGTCGAGGTGTTGTTTTCTCCAAAGACTTACTTCGCTACAGTGAAGAGAAGCTGCTTGAAGAACTCCAAGTCCACAGGGTTGTTAAAGTGGAGAGGTTTCGGAAGAAGGTTGATGGTGTACTTACCCCAACTCCATCCTTGTTGCTGACGTTCGACTGTACTGTTCTCCCTTCATCCATCAAGGTGGCTTGGTTGTCCCTTAGGGTCAAACTCTTTGTACCAAACCCACGACACTGCTACCACTGTCAGATGTACGGGCATGTTGGGCGAGTCTGTCATCGTTTGCAAGAGGGCCTCCCAGTGGTGTGTGTCAGTTGTGGAGCATCCACTCATGCAGGACAGGACTGTACTGGACCTGTTTGTTGTTTGCACTGTGGTGAGGCACATCCTGCTTCATCTAAAGACTGTGACCAGTTTTGCTTGGAGGAGATCCTCCTCATCCGTAATCGTGATAAAATAAGTTTTGCTGAGGCCAGGAGTAGAGCCACGTCATCTGTTTTCTGTAACTGAGTGTCTTATGCGTCAGTTTTGTCTGGTCATAGCCGTCCTCGTCGTCCTGTCCAGCAGCAGACCTGAGTTCCTCCTGTTGTGTCAGCTCCTATGCCTTCATCTGTTGATTCCATGCCAGTGCAACAATCTCCCGTACTTGAGACGGTTGCTGCTTCGGTTCAAGACTCGACCTCTACATCTATGGTATCCCCTGGTAGTCATGGTGCACATTCTTCATTCGCTAAACGTCATCGTGGTTCCTCAGAGTCTTTAAGTCTTGAAGATCCTCCAAGCAAGGTGTCGGTCATGGAGTCCACATCCTCTGTAGTTAGTCCATCTGTGCAACAGCCCTCGGACCCTGCTTCTGGGTCTTCGGGGGCTTCTGGGGTGTCAGGTCAGTCTGGCACCTCTTCCTCCGGGGTATCAGATGTTCCTCCTCCGGTTACCTCAGAGGATCATGTCCTGCCCCCTCCACGTTTGGAGGCCAGGACCACAATCCCTCCTGGTCGACCCCTTGGTTCACTGGGGGCCCGGGGCAGGGTTGGGAGTAGCACTTCCTCTCCTGCTGGGCAGCGACGGGTGTCTGTGAAGTCTCCCAACACTTTGCAGACCCCAGGCCCTCGTTCTAGCCATGCTGCCGCCCGTGACAAGCCCCTTAGTGGGCATATCCGCGTTCCCAAGAAGATTGTCTCCCAGGGTCGCTCAGTGGTTTCCACTAAGTGACCCTTTCTTTTGTGTATATAGTTCCTCCATTTTAATATTTTTAGTATTTTTTTATGGTTTTCTGTTTGTCCCTCTCCCCTGCTCCATTTTATTTCAATAGTTTTAATGGCTAATATTATTCAATGGAATTGCCGTGGTTTACGAGCAAATCGAGCACAACTTATTGGCACCCACAGCATCCCAATGCTCCTGCCAACAGCACCAAACCCTGAAGGCAATAAAGGAGCGCATATCTGCAGCAGGCAGACGATACAGAGGGGACTGTGCAAGAGGGGGACGAGCCGCTGCCGCCTTGGCCAGCTGATCAGCTCGTTCATTCCCTGCCACTCCTACATGAGCTGGAACCCAACAGAAATCTACACGGCGTCCATGACGCCCTAAAAGGAAAAGCCACTCTAAAATGGATAAAACCAAAGGATGAGAGGAATAAAAAGACTCCATTGCAGAAAGAGCACTTCGTGAGGCACTTAAAACAGTAAAAGCAGTGTGGGGGAGAGTGAAGAGAATCTGAAGGGCAAATAAAATAGCAGTCAGCTCAGCCGTAAAAACAGAAGCAGTCACAGGGAGGCTCCCACCTCGACAGAAGGTGGGAAACACCACACCAAAACCCACACCCGCATCAGACTTAGATCCATCAGTATAAACTGGTATGGAGTCCCCATGAGAAGAGGCATGCTCTAAAAACAGAGAAAATAAAACCTGAGAAGGAAGGGGGGCCTTTCCGGATGAGAAGAAACAACAAAATGTTACCCTGGGGAGAAGCCAATAGCCCACCCTCGGGACACGGTGGGGAGTGATTGGCACAGAAGGAACAGAGAAGCTAGACATAACTGACTGCACCATGAAACCAAAGGGCTTTGGAAAGGATGGCCGAGTGGCAAAAATAGGTGACCGAGAATCTTGAGAGACTTTGACAAAGGGCACAGAGTCTGGGAGACGAGATAAGCGATACCAACATCACATCAAAAGGGAAGAGCGGAGCAAGTCCAGAGGAAGGACACCAGCATCAGCCAACAAACTCGAAATCAGGGAAGATCGGAATGCCCCAGTGGCGAGACAAACACCAGCATGATGTATGGAATCTAAAATACGAAGCCGGGCTTCTGAGGCAGAGGAATAAACTTCACATCCATAATGAAGTTTGGATAAAATCAGAGACTGATGCAAGAGGAGGAGGGTCTTGCGATCAGCTCCCCAGTATGTGTGCGCTAAAACTTTCAAGAGACCCAATGCTCTGAGACACTCAGCTTTTACGTACCTCAAGTGAGGGACCCAAGTCAACCGGCTGTCAAAAATCAGCCCTAAAAACCGGGTTTCCTTTAAACACGAAATACGACGCCCGTCTAAAAAAAGGTTTGGGTCAGGGTGGACACCACGAATGCGGCAAAAATGCATGGCAACGGTCTTCTTGAAGGAAAATCGAAAACTTCGGTCATCAGCCCATCTAGAGACACGGTTGAGAGCCATCTGCATCCTCCTTTCTGCCATTGACATCCGTGAGGCAGTGACAGAGATTGATAAATCGTCAACATAGAGAGAGCCACGAACACCATCAGGGAGCACAGAAATAACGCTGTTAATTGCCACTGCGAAAAGGGTAACACTTAGTACGCTCCCTTGTGGCACACCATCCTCAAGGGGACGTGCAGTAGACAGCTCACTCCCAACTCGGACCCGAATAATACGATCAGATAAAAACTCCCGGATAAAAGTGGGGAGTCGCCCACGGAGACCAAACTCATAAAGTGATTGTAATATACCATGATGCCAGGAAGTGTCGTACGCCTTCTCCAAATCAGAACACTGTGATATGATGCTGGTTAGTTGCAAAAGCCTGGCAGATGGAAGATTCTAAAGAAAGGAGAGCATCTGTGGTCGACCGCATCTTCCGAAACCCACATTGGACTGGAGACAAGTAACCACCCTTCTCTAAGTACCACATGAGCCGACTATTCACCATTTTTTCGAGGACCTTACAAAGGCAAGATGTCAGCGAGATAGGGCGATAATTAGTGGCCTGCAAGTGATCCTTACCCGGCTTAGGGATGGGGAGAACCACAGCAACACCCCATGAGGCTGGAAACCCACCAGTGCACCAAATTCTGTTATACAGTGACAATAGAAAATGAAGGGCCACATCAGGCAAGTGGTGTAAGAAGGCATATGGGACATCATCCAAGCCTGGAGACGAGTCGCGACACTGCGACAATGCCGACTGAAGTTCAGAAGCAGAAAAAGCAACATTATACGACTCCTCGGCAGTAGATGGAAAACTAATGCCCAAAGATTCCAGGTGCCGTTGGCGGCGTGCTGACGGGGATGAGGTGTCCTTCCTAGAGACATTAGCAAAATGAGCTGCAAATATCTCGGCAACAGACGAAGAATGAGCCACCACCACACCTGCATGAGATAAAACAGGAGGAGAGGGAACGGGAAATTTCCCTGAAATCTTCCTCACCCGTTTCCACACTTTCGTGAGAGGAGTCTGTGAAGAAATTGAAGAAACAAATGACGCCCAAGACTTCCTCCTAGCCTCCTTCATAACCCGCTGGGCATGAGCTCGGGCCCTCCTATATGCCACTAAGTAACCAGGGTCACCTCGGTGAAAACGAAGTCGGGAGAAAGCAGCACGTTTAGCCCGAACAGCAGAAGCACACTCATCAGTCCACCAGGGAACTGGATGGCAAGGAAAGTGACCAGTTGTTCTCGGAATACTCTGCATGCCGACGAGTGAAGTAAGTCTGTGAAATATTCAACAGCAGCATCAGTGCTGACAAAATCCTCCACACATCGGCTCGGGGAACACAGCTCCTCAAAAACCGGCCAGATTGCCCTATCCAAGCGCCAGCGGGGAAGACGACGCCAAGGCTCACTCTGTGTCGATCTTAATAAAATAGGGAAGTGGTCACTGCCATGTAAGTCTGGTAACACAGCCCATGTAAAATTCAGGGCTACCCCTGCAGAGCACAGAGACAAATCAATAGAAGTAAAAATACCCGTTTGACTATGGAAGTAAGTAATTTCACCAGAATTTAAAATGTACAGATCCACATCCTCCACAATGGAGGCTAACATAGTACCTCCAGCATCAGCTGTGGAGCCACCCCAAAGGGGATGATGACTGTTCATGTCGGCCAGCAAGAAATAGGGTGAGGGAAGTGCACGAATAAGATTTTCAAGATCAACCTTCTCAATAGTGGCACTAGGAGGGAGGTACAAAGAGCACACAGTATAACGACGGGGAAGGAAAATCTGGAGAGCAACAGCCTGCAGTGGAGTGTTAAGATTCACAGCAGTGAAAGGTATGTCACTGCATACTAAAATAGCCACACCCCCACCATGACCCTGTCCAGGAAGAGGATCTGAATAAAAAACCTGGTAACCAGGTGGACTGGGAGACGCAGCATCACCAACCATTGTCTCTTGTAGGCAAATACACACAGGTGAATACTCAGCCAGAGCCAACGGAGTTCCTCCCAGTTGGCTCGTAAACCACGGCAGTTCCATTGAATAATATTAGCCATTAAAACTATTGAAATAAAAAGGGGCATGGGAGAGGGACAAACAGAAAACAATAAAAAAAATACTAAAAATATTAAAATGGAGGAACTATATACTCAAAAGAAAGGGTCACTTAGTGGAAACCACTGAGCGACCCTGGGAGACAATCTTCTTGGGAATGCGAATACGCCCACGAAGGGCCTTGTCACGGGCAGCAGCATGGCTAGAACGAGGGCCTGGGGTCTGCGAAGTGTTGGGAGACTTCACAGACACCCGTCGCTGCCCAGCAGGAGAGGAAGTGCTACTCCGAACCCTGCCCGGGGCCCCCAGTGAACCAAGAGGTCGAGCAGGAGGGGTTGGGGTCCTGGCCTTCAAACGTGGAGGGGGCAGGACAGGATCCTCAGAGGTAACTGGAGGAGGAACATCCGATACCCCGGAGGAAGAGGTGCCAGACTGACCTGACACCCCAGAAGCCCCCGAAGACCCAGAAGCAGGGTCCGAGGGCTGTTGCACGGATGGAGTAACTACAGAGGATGTGGACTCCACGACCGACACCTGGCTTGGAGGATCTTCAAGACTCAAAGACTCTGAGGAACCACGATGACGTTTAGCGAATGAAGAATGTGCACCATGACTAACAGGGGATACCATAGATGTAGAGGTCGAGTCTTGAACTGTAGCAGCAACCGTCTCAAGTGCGGGAGATTGTTGCACTGGCATGGGATCAACAGATGAAGGCATAGGAGCTGACACAACAGGAGGAACTCGGGTCTGCTGCTGGACAGGATGATGAGGACGGCTATGACCGGACAAAACTGACGCATAAGACACTCCGTTACGGAAAACAGATGACATAGCTCTACTCCTGGCCTCAGCAAAACTTATTTTATCACGATTACGGAGGAGGAGAATCTCCTCCAAGCAAAACTGGGCACAGTCTTTAGATGAAGCAGGATGTGCCTCACCACAGTGCAAACAACAAACAGGTCCAGGACAGTCCTGTCCTGCATGAGTGGATGCTCCACAACTGACACACACCACTGGGAGGCCCTCTTGCAAACGATGACAGACTCGCCCAACATGCCCGTACATCTGACAGTGGTAGCAGCGTCGTGGGTTTGGTACAAAGAGTTTGACCCTAAGGGACAACCAAGCCACCTTGATAGATGAAGGGAGAACAGTACAGTCGAACGTCAGCAACAAGGATGGAGTTGGGGTAAGTACACCATCAACCTTCTTCCGAAACCTCTCCACTTTAACAACCCTGTGGACTTGGAGTTCTTCAAGCAGCTTCTCTTCACTGTAGCGAAGTAAGTCTTTGGAGAAAACAACACCTCGACTATGATTGAAAAAAGCATGAGGAACACAAGTAAACAGCACATCCAGGTCCTTACACTGGGCAGCCAGCCGGGAACCCTCTTCAGGGGATGTAACCTCCACTAGTAGGCTACCATCCCCCTGAGGTGAAATCTTCGGCTCTCTCCCACAAATTGACAGAATGCACCGATGAACAGTAAAAATGTCTAGATTCCCAATAGGCTGACCATCCAAAGTACGAATGGTGTAGTACCTTGGGAAATCAACCCTCTCAAAGACACCCGGCAGGACCTCACGGGCATGTCCACAATATGTTGTTGTCTGTTGCCGGCTCTTCTTTGTAGTGGCCACTGACCGTAAACCACTGGAACCAGGTAGGTATGGTTCCAGGGTGGCAATATGGGCCTCACCAGCCAAAGTCACAGGAGGGAGACTGTAATGGATGGTCAGGGACGGAACCAGGGTCGTCAGCTGCAAAAATTTTAGAAGCCATATTCAAAAAGAACCACCTTCATTCCCCCACCCCTCCACCCACCACGGAGCCCAACAAGGGGAGGCCATATGCCAGGGAAAGCACCACTGGCGACCCCAGAGGTAGTGGGAAAGTATACGCAGGTAACCACCAAGGGACCCTGACAAGGGTGACTCCAGGACGATAGGAGCCACCAGGTCCCCCAGTGCCCGCTTGACCCTAAAGCCACTAGGTGACTAGCCTGGATGGCTAGCCAGAGACCAGCCGATTGACCTGGTCGGGCCCAACCAGGCCAACCGTCTAGCCAGATTAAGGGACCAAAGAGGTGTATTCCTAGTTGCAGGGCGCATCATGCAACATCGCTCAACCTCCAGGACTCCCGTCTCCCAGCATTACGGGATGCCACGCACGGCAAACACGTGGGGAGGCAACAGTCCCGCCCTAGATGGCAAATGGGCAGGGACTGACATCACCAGTAGGCCTCCTCTACCAGTGATGAAGGGGGTGCTTGGACCACAAGGCCGACAAATGCCAAACCCTACAAAGGTAGGCTTGCATTCCAAGTAGGTGGCACTGCCAACCATGCTTCAAGCCCCACCACCACGTCAAGGTGACCCCCTACAGTGGGGAAGTTCGACAATGAATTTTGATATTACGGATATCTGTGATCCCGTGTCCGATGGCGCCAAACATTGAAAACGATATTCCGAAGGGAGTTGGAAACAGAATAGAATATTTGATAGGTAAAGCAGGACTTGAGGAGAAGGAGAGGAAGGAAATGTTGCAGGAATAAAGAGGGTGGGAGGGCTTGACCACCCTGCGTGGTGGCAAGGTGTGTGTGAAAGTGAACTGTTTTGAAGTAGGAGGGCGTGAGGAGGTGGTAATATGTGATGACTGGTGTTGGTATAGGAAATATTGTTCCCTTTGGTTAACAGTGTGTGAGTCTAGACACACGATTAAACAGTATAATGCATCTGGAGAGAGAGAGAGAGAGAGAGAGAGAGAGAGAGAAAGAGAGAGAGAGAGAGAGAGACAGAAGTCTCTCTCTCTCTTCTGTTTATATATATATATATATATATATATATATATATATATATATATATATATATATATATATATATGTAGAGAGAGAGAGAGAGAGAGAGAGAGAGAGAGAGAGAGAGAGGTCTCTCTCTCTCTCACTGTCTCTCTCTCTCTATTCGTTTTCGTTTTCGTTCTTAAAGGCTCCAACCTGCTTGCATGTGTCGGCCTGGGTCACCTAATGGCGGCTCTCCATGCTGCACGATCCCTTGCAGCCTCCCTGTTCAGTCCCTTAACCCTGAGGTTATATATATATATATATATATATATATATATATATATATATATATATATATATATATATATATATATATATATATATATATATATACATATATATATATATATATATATATATATATATATATATATATATATATATATATATATATATATATATATATATATATATATATATCAATCTTTTCATGTGGCACCCTCGGGGATGCATAGGGCCTCGATGAACTCACACCACCACATCCTATCTTGTGCTAACTCCTCAAGATCTCCCAACACTCATCTCCAGCTTCCCGTCTCATTGTCCTCACCCACGTCTCTTTTGGCCTTCCTCTACCTCTCCTACCAAGTGCCACGCACCCTGGTGTACCTCGTACTATTCCCTGTCTCCTATACACATGTCCTAGCCACTTCCATCGTGAGAATCTAACATATTCATCGATCGGCTGCACTCCCGTTATTTCTCTAATTCTACTATTTGGTATCCTTTCTCACCACTTAACTCCTAATATTCTTCTAAGTGCTTTATTTTCAAACACCAAGAATTTACTTTCCATAGTCACTGTGCTGTACCAAGACTCGTGTCCATAAATTAAGATACTCCTAACCATTATCTTATAAAGTTTGATTTTTGTATGCACAGAAAAATTGTTATTATTCCAAATATTTTCAAGCATTCCCATTGCCTGATTAGCCTTCTTTAACCTTTCCTCGAATTCAAAGTTCAAAGAACCATCCTTGGCTAAATAAGTACCTAAATATTTAAACCTATCAACTTGCTTTACAACCATACCTCCAATTACACATTCCTGCGCATTTTCCATATTCATATTGATTATTTCAGTTTTTCCACAATTAATAACCAAACCCACATTGCGACCTTCACTCACCAAACAGTCCAACACTCTCTGCATCTCTTCTGGCCCATCACAAATCAAAACTATCATCTGCATAATCTAAATCCAAAAGTTTCCTGTTCTCTCCCCAAAGTATACCTGCACCGGTTTCTGTTCCAACGCGTTTCATAATGTAATCAATGACCAATATAAATAGTAAAGGCGATAGAACACCACCTTGAATTACTCTGGACTTGACTTCAAACGAATCACTCAGACAACCATCAACCATCACTTTACAAAATGTGTCCTCATGCATGTTCATAATAACCCTCACAAACTCCTCTGGTATTCCATAATGTCTCATGATCTTCCCCATAGTCTCTCTCGAAACACTATCAAAAGCCTTTTCAAAATCAACAAAAAGACTTAACGGTACTCTCATTTCATTAACTTGCTGCATCAAATGCCTAACTATAAAGATAAGATCATTGCAACCACGTCCCTTTCTAAAACCAGCCTGTTCATCCCTCAGAATACCCTCAACCACCGTCTCCAACCTATTTAACAACACTACTGAAAACTTTCAAAGCTACCTGTGACAAAGAGATTCCCCTCCAATTACCACATTCACTCAGGTCTCCCTTCTTCGGAACTTTAACAATTACACCATTCTTCCAAACTGATGGTAGTAACCCCGTCACCCATATCTTATTGAATAGCTTGGTCAAGATCATTATTAATCTATCCCCCTCCACTTTAAACATTTCCGGAAATAAACCATCCTCCCCTGGTGCCTTATTATTCTTTAACTGTTTTACTGCTTTCTCCACTTCTGCAAGCCTCAACTCTCCTGTTTCTATATTTAAATCTTCCTGAGCAGAAGGTATATCCTCTTCTGGTGGTATTGGTCTATTAAGAACTGTCTCAAAATGCTCTTTCCATCTATTTCTAATATCTCCATCTTTGGTCAATAAATTTCCTTCCCTGTCTCTAACTGGTATTTCCTTGCGTTTACCTGCATTACCACTCAGTTCTCTAATCGATTCATATGCTATTCTTTGACTCTGTCCATCATTTTTGTTTATTAAGATTTCAGTCTCTGCAACCTTTTCATCCACACATCTTCTTTTATCTCTCCTAGCTAACCTTCTTACTTCTGAATTCAAACTCCAGGACGCAGCTCTTGCTAATTCAATCTCTCGTTCATCAACGCATTGCATCTCACTCCTCAATTTAGCCTCACCTCTCTTTTTTATCATATCCCACGTTTCCTCTGATATCCATTTCTTTCTCCTGAATCTATGTCTCCTTCCAATCGTACATTCAGCAGTCTCATGCAAAACTTTGTTCACATCCTCCCACATCTCATCTACACTTCTCTCCCCCTCTTCCAACGTTTCCAACACCAAAAACCTATTTCTGCATTCTAATCTGAATTCCTCCTTTTCTTCTCCTTCCCTTCTAAGCTTAACAATATCGTATCTACCAACACCAGATTTTTCCTTCTTCTGATTTTTAAGTTTAAACCTTATTTTTGCAATGCTGAGTTGATGGTCACTACCAATATCCGCTCCCCTTTTAACATGAACATCTAGCAGAGAACTTCTATGCCTCCTACTGATAGCGATGTGATCAATCTGATTTTTATATTTTCTACACGCCGACACCCAAGTTGTCTTGTGTATATTGCAATGCTGAAAGAGTGTGCCCCCGATGACTAAGTCATTTGCTAGACAGAAGCTTCCAAACCTCACTCCGAATTTAACTCATCCTACTACCAATATATATATATATATATATATATATATATATATATATATATATATATATATATATATATATATATATATATATATATATATATATGTTAGGAGAGAGAGAGAGAGAGAGACAGAGAGAGGCAGAGAGAGAGAGAGGTCCCTCTCTCTCTCACTGTCTCTCTCTCTATTCGTTTTCGTTTTTAAAGGCTCCAACATGCTTGTATGTGTCGGCCTTGGTCACCTAATGGCGGCTCTCCATGCTGCACGATCCATTGCAGCCTCCCTGTTCAGTCCCTTAACCCTGAGGTTACATTTAATGACCTCGTCCCATGTCTTTCTCGGTCTACCCTTCATAACCCCATCCCCAATATTAACACTCCTCACCTTCCTCACTCAGTTATCATCCCCCATCCTCTCCACATGTCCAAACCATCTCGATCTACCTCTCTTCATCAAAACACCAATACACTGCAGTCCCATCCTACCTCTCAACTCTTCCATCGTAAACCCAGCCCCTTCAGGCCTTGGACGCAGGGACGCACTGCACATCCACCTAATCATTGTCATTCCTGTACCTCTGAGCCGGCGAATATCTTCCTCCTTCACTGTCCAGGTCTCACTACCATACAGCATTACACTCCTAACACATGCAGCATACAAAGACCCCTTAGCACAACCACCTAGCTACAGGTCCAGCACACAGCATGTCTCCCAAATAACAAAACTCTTCCACTCTCTCTCTCTCTCTCTCTCTCTATGTGTATATATATATATATATATATATATATATATATATATATATATATATATATATATATATATATATATATATATATATATTCATCATCATCATCAGCCGTTTGAGTATCCACTGCAGGACCGGCCTATCCCGACCGAAGTCGGGACGATACAGCCAATGTATCTCTACCAAGTGGCTTAGGCTGTCTGGTAGAGATTGTATGTAGGGTGAGAAGTGCTTGGAAGTGTAATTGTAGTGTTGGAGTGGTTTTGGATGTGTGTGTAGTCTGTGAACCAAGTGTAATCAGCCCGTGCAAGCCGACTGGGTGCAAGCATACTTTACAGTAAGCGGCACTGGTTCAACCACAGCACCCCTTGTCTCCGCCAATGCAGTACATGGCCGGGTAAACACTCCCAAAGTTTAGTACCCTGGCGGGGCGCGAACCCTGGTTCACCCGTGTACGAAACGCACACTCTACTGCTGTACCACAGAGGCTCCATAATATATATATATATATATATATATATATATATATATATATATAAACTTATCTATATCTATCTATCTATCTATCTATATAACCAGAAGAGAGAGAGACTCTCTCTCTCTCTCTCTCTCTCACACACACACACACACAAAATTCCCGCCCTTCCTCATACAATGGGCAACGAGACCTAATATTGACTTCCTTATCATATCGCATCACTACAACGAGATTGCACCCTTATCAATGACCTTGTGTAAATCTGCTGGATGACGTGGGCTAGCTTCAGAACCCGGGGTTATTTTTAGTAAGCGCAATGGTTGGGTTTTACCATAGAGGTAGGAATAGGGTAGAGTCGGCGTGAGAAGGCTCCAGTGAAGCCAGAGAACTGTCAAACGGCCATATTGGTCAAGTCAAGAGGTCACGGCAACACCTACCTGACTTGAAGAAGATTGCTGTGCACTCCTACCTCTATGGCTGTGCCCATAGAGGTAAGAGTCCTAATCCTACCTCCATGGGTATGGCCATGAGATTATTAAGCCTTTAATACCTCCAGCTGTGTGTCCACCTGGTATTCCTCAGGGAGAATGTCAGAAACAAAGTAGACTTCATTCTACCTCTGGTTTTAGTTGTAGTTCAGCTGTGGGTGTGAGACGTTCTGTCCTAAGTTGTAACTCACCATCAAATAACCTAAGTCTCCAAAAATGCCCACCACCTGTGCCGCATTTGGGTGTAATGAAAGAGGAGATAAGAAATCTGACCCATCCATTACATTTCACATCTTTAGAGTGAATTATAGTTTGTAGGTTAGTATCCAAAAATAGATAAATACATAAATAAAGATAAAACATATTTTTTTCTGTTTGCAACTAAGAAAACACTTCTGCCTGGTCAGCGGAACCAAGTCAGACAGCTGTCAAAGAGGTCGCCGCCATGTTGGTCGAGTCAGGTCTGTCGGCCTCACTCTGACCTACCCTTGGTTAATCCCATATGCCGCCTCTACCTACTCCTACCTCTGTGGGTTTTACCATCCTGGTGCCTGTGAACCAGTGTCGCTTATGTTTACTTGGACGCTCCAGCAGCACTCATCCTTTATCCTACCTAGGTCCAGCTTATCCTTGCCTGTGTTATATTGTATAAGCCTGTATGATGACACGTTGCATAATACGCTCCTTACTTTACATATATAATTGCATTGTTCACTACACTATTTCATGTTTCTATTGTTTAAAAACGGGACCTCATTCAGACTTCTGGGAGGAGAGAGTTCAATGGTGAGTCAGTATAGTCACCAAACCGCGAGTTTGGCCGCTATCTTGGCATGAGTGTGAACAAGTCTGTGAAGTGTATTACCAGACTTCCTGCACAAGCACACGTAGACTATATGCAGTTTTACACTCTCCAACTAGCACTACGCCACCGATATATTTTGTGTAGCTGTGACCACATACTAAAACCTTGTGTTATAATGGCAGACAATGGACAGACATGCATAATGTTGCTCAGTGTTGCAGTTCGTTATAAATCCGTTTATCGCACGCAATCGTTACAGACGTCATCTACTGTGTTAACATGGATCTGGAGTGGCCAGTTGCTTTACTGGACCCCTCCACAAACAAGGTTAGACTACGCAATGTTTCTAGCAAAACACACCATCAAAATGTCTCTGTAACATCGAATACTGGCCCGATATTAACCATGCAGTATCATGACAGACAATGGACACACATAGCATATCAGTCGTAAGACAAAGGGAAGCAGGACCTAAAGTATCATCACGTGTAATGCGCCGGGCGCTGTGGTGGTTGCGATTGTTGATGGGAAGCGAAACGTCGTTATGGTATAGGAGATTCATAATAACAAGTTCGACAACAGATTTTGGTATTACGGATATCTGTGATGCCGTGTCATTCCCAAGGCAGTTAGAAATAGATTAGAATATTTCGTGGGTAAGGGGGTATACTTGAGGAGAGGTTGGTCAGCAGGACGTAGTATTAGGAAAGGAAGGAAATTTTGCAGGAATAGAGAGGCTGGGAAGGCTTGACCATCCTGCTTGGTGGTAAGGTGTGTGTGGAAGTGGACTGTTGTGGAGTAGGAGCGACTGGGGAGGTTGACAGGTGGGAGCAGGGTCATCACCAACATATATGCTGTTTGGTGTTGGTATGGGAAATACTGCTCCCTCTGGATGAACAGTGTGTGAGTGTAGACACGATTAAATAGTATAATGCGTCTGGAGCTAAGAAGGGCCTGAATGTGTAATATTTGTATGAAAACTAATGTATGAGTGTTTTAAAGAGAGTAAATATACGATGATCAATGTTTGTGGATCTTGTGTCACAACTATCCAGACTAATGAAATAACACCTCGAACAAAGCGACTTCATTTGTGGACTGAACATCCGTAACAATTTTATTTTAATTATTATGATACAAGATATGCATCCATTATACAAATACAGTATCTCATTACCTCAGCGTTATCTATCATTATGATGACTGCAGAACATTTTCGCACAATAAGCCAATAGCTCTCCAACACTCAAATTAGCTATAATCCTATGTAACAGAACATCTACTTATGCCATGGTTTGCGAATATAATGATTGTTTTTCCTCACAATAAAACAGACTAGATGATGCACAACATGACATGACCGTTGTGTCATATGCTTAATCACGTATCATTTATGACCACCCTGGTTCAGCCACAAAAATGTTACAGCAGTTGAGTCACACACTCACTAGACCCAGATGAACCACGTTTCGAGACACCGGACATCACACCTTCTAACATTTATGCACAACTACAGTTGTTCACCACATTGTTTGACGAACATTAGGACTCCTACATTCATCCAATACACATTATTGATCATCTCAGAACACCTGTATAATCACACCCTTCATTTTTCAAAACGAAAGTTTCTATACATGCGCCCCCACTACCTGTCCCCCCTCCTCTCCGTTCCACCCCAGCTCATAGCCATCTCCTATCAGAGAAACAATGGGATCGAATGGCATTACTATTTCTTTTCTCTCTACTATACATACGTGGCAAACACTTGGATTTGCAGACAAAGTAAGACATGACAGAACATTGTTTCTGTGGGTACTAGATACTGTAGAGGAGGGGAAGCTCCGCCTGGTCTATCCATTCACTTACTATTACTGCGATGTAAACAAACACAGTGGTGCCACATTTCACCAAACACCCCAACCTCTGTATTCGTTAGAAGTGAAGGTAACTGTACAGGAACTTACGGTACCAAAAACGTCTCGAAGGTACGAGACTACCTAACTGGCAAATCTCCCTTCATAACAATATATATATATATATATATATATATATATATATATATATATATTGTTATGGAACAGAGATAGATAATGAACACTTCAAGTGAGAACACCAAAATCACTACTATCCCGCAAAGTTCCAGGTTCAAAACAAAAGAGTTAAGTAAAATTACAAGTTAAAGTTTAATGCTCAAACTAACAACTAAACATTCAGGACTCATAAGGATAACGTAATGGCAAAAAACAGGTTAAATATATGGTTAACTGCAAAAGCTTCTATTAACACGAAATTAGAAAGGGTAAATTTATCTAAGTCAGCCCTGATAAAATGAGAAAACCGGATAATGCTCAGTTAATGCAAGATATATTATTACAGATACAAAATATTATTAACAATGGCTGACATCAAAAACTCCACATGAATCACAAAAACCCCACCAGGCCCACGAATTAACACCTTATGCTATACAGTACAAGAAAAAATGTAATAACACTTATACTCAAATTACACAGCTGCTAGATGGTTGGAGACTTCCTGAGCACTCACAATAATAACAACTGTACAGGGGAGGACAGAGATGTGAACAAAATGAGGAGTATATCTAAGTGGCAAATAATGCAGAGACTGAGCTCATTATATAGGGGCCGGCAGAGCTTGATACAACTTGTAAGAAGGACGCGCAAATGAAGCCATAGGGGACAAAGAGTTGACAATCCTGCTCTGAACAACAGAAAGAACGACTTACTCTACTATAAGGGAGAAGGGGGGAGTGAGGTAGAACACGGAAGCTTGGTCACTATGGAAACCACGAGGCGAATCGTGATCAAACATGCAGCATACTGTACGTTAGAATTATACAAAGGATGATGAAATCATAGGCTATGTAACACCTCCCCCCCCAAAAAAAAAGGAATTTACAAAGGAAATTTTTTATTACTCTAAAACAATCTGTCTAAAGTCTAGATAAGCAATCTGCAATAACATTTTCTTACCCTTGACATGTTGTATGTCTAATGAATACTCCTGAAGAAGTAGACTCCATCTTGTCAATCTCTGATTTTTATCTTTAAACTTACTAAGGAATTTCAGTGGGTTATGATCGGTATAAATGACTATGGGGTCAAAACCAGAACACAAATAAAATGAAAAATGCTGTAAACCCAAAATAAAGGCCAAAAGCTCTTTCTCAATAGTTGAGTAGTTCTTTTGAGGTGGAGTGAACTTCTTACTGTAATAAGATACAGGGTGTTCAATACCCTGATCATCCTCTTGCAGCAAAACAGCCCCAGCTCCTGTATCACTTGCGTCAACAGCCATCTTAAAAGGCTTAGCAAAATTTGGAGTAGCGAGCACTGGCTGACTTAATAGGATAGCTTTAAGTTTGCTGAAAGAGGATTCACAGTTATCGGTCCAGACAAATTTAACTCCCTTTTTCAGTAGGTCTGTAAGTGGTGATACAAGAATTGAAAAGTTAAGAACAAATCTCCTGTAATAACCTACCATTCCCAAAAATCTTTGTAGCTCTTTCCTACTTTTAGGTCTGGGAAGATCACGTATAACCTGAACCTTAGCTCCTGGTGGTGCAACGTGTCCATCACCAATTACGTACCCAAGGTACTGAACTTTAGCTTGACCAAACTCACACTTTGATAAATTAGCTACAAGATTAGCCTGAACCAAACGCTCAAGAAATTTACTGACATGGCATAGGTGATCTTTCCAGTTGTCACTGAAGATTAATACATCATCAATATAAACAACACACCCTGCCAAACTCTCTGTTACAACATTCATGAGCTTCTGAAATGTGGCTGGTGCTTTCTTCATACCATATGGCATTACAGAACATGCAAAAGTCTTGACTAGTGTTACAAAACATGAGATCTCCCTAGCATGTTCAGTCATAGGTACTTGCCAGTATCCCTTTAACAAATCAAACTTACTTTTGTATCTGGCCTTTCCGATCTTGTCTATGCAATCTTCCACGCGAGGGAGAGGGTAAGTGTCTTGTTTTGGTTATCTGATAAACACCTCTGTAGTCGAGTAGTCGATGCAAAGCCTCTGTGACCCACCTGGCTTAGGGACTAGAGTGACAGGAGAACTCCACTCGCTCTGACAGGGCTCAATCATCTTGTGGTCCAACAGGTAGCCAAGTTCCTTCTGGATGAGAGGAACTTTCACTGGGTTCACACGGTAAGAAGGCAATTTAATTGGCTTTGCGTCTCCAACATCGACATCATGCATCAACACAGTGGTTCTTCCTGGAGTGGCACGGAACACTTGCGGGTACTCCTGCAGTAATGCCGAAAACTCCTGCCTTTCCTCGGGAGGTAGATGAGAAAGCTTAGTCTGGAGATCATTCATGATATCAGGATTCTTCCCCAAACTATCACTCAGGCTCATGCTGCATGGGAGAACTTCACTTGCAGACTCGGGTGGAACAGCTACAGTGCAGACTGGGTTATTTTCGTCCCGCCTGTGATATAACTTTATCATGTTGATGTGACAAAGTTGCTTGTTCTTTCTATGATCTGGTGTGGCGATGACATAGTTGACATCACTGAGTTTCTTCTCCACGAAATAAGGACCACTAAACTTGTCTTGAAGAGGTTGCCCATGCACCGGTAGCAGAATCAAAACCTGATCTCCTGGCTGAAAGTGGCGTAATCTGGACTTCTTATCATACCAAGTCTTCATCTTCTCCTGAGGAACTCCTAAATTCTCTCTCGCCAGCTGTAAAGCAGTGGACAGCCGTTCTTTGAACTTCATCTCATACTCCAGCAGGTTGACGTCATCTTCCTCCGACAGCCAGCATTCCTTGAGTAGCTTAAGGGGTCCTCTTACTTCATGGCCAAACAGTAGTTCAAAGGGTGAGAAGCCCAGTGATTCATTTGGAGATTCTCTTGCGGCAAATACAGCGAATGGAAGACCTTTATCCCAGTCCTTTTGATGTTCCAAACAGTATTTCTTGAGCATCGATTTGAGTGTTTGATGATATCTCTCCAACGCTCCTTGGGTCTGGGGATGGTAAGCTGAAGACGTGATCTGGGTGATGCCCAACTCTTTCAGAGACTGCTTGAAAACATTTGACATGAAATTACTTCCCCAGTCTGACTGTACCTCCTTGGGCAGACCAAACTTTGTGAAGAACCCTAGCATTTCCTTAACCACGTTCTTTGCTGAGATATTTCTAAGTGGAATGGCTTCAGGATAACGAGTAGCCATATCAATCAGGGTCAACACATAAGAAAATCCTGAAGAAGTCTTAGGAAGAGGGCCCACAATATCCACCAACACACGGGTGAATGGCGCCTCAAAAGGAGGAATGGGAACTAGAGGTGCAACGTTTTCGGTCTGATTACACTTCCCCACAACTTGACAGGTGTGACAAGACTTACAATACCAGGAAACATCTCTGAAGCTACCTGGCCAGTAGAAGTGTTTCAAAATGCGTGCCACAGTCTTCCTCACTCCAAGGTGTCCTGCCAAACTGGAATCATGAGCCACTCTAATGATATCCTGCCTACAAACACGAGGGATGACAACTTGATGCACAACCTCCCTATCAAAGTCGGCTGATGCTGTTGGGGGTCTCCACTTTCTCATAAGTACTCCTGACTTTATATAATAAGTGGAAGCACTAGCTAACTCTTCCTCACTGCAAGCAGAGTTAGCTAGACCTTTCAACTCAGGGTCAGCAACCTGCAACTCAACCAACTCTTGACGAGACAAATTATCAACACTACGGGGTACTGCCTCATCTGGTGAGTGGTCCAAATTAGCAAGAAAAGTGTCAACTAGGATAACATCATCATCATCATCATTATCCTCTAAGTCACCAGTAACTTTAGACTTAGCCCTAGTGACAGCACATGCAGAGAACACATCAGGGATATCACAATCCTGGGTCGCAGTCACTGGTTCACTAGACAACTGAGGAGCTGGACACACTTGACTTCCACCAATATCATTTCCAAGTAAGAAAGTTACACCTGACATTGGGAGTGTCTCAACCAACCCAACCATAACGGAACCATTAACAAAACCAGACTCTAAATTCACTCTGCACAGAGAGACATAGAAGTAATTATTCCCTACACCTTGTAAGATTACAGTTTCATCAGAGGAATTAACATTAGAGCCTAGAACACTGGTCAGCATAAGGGATTGGCAAGCACCTGTATCAGGATATATTTTAACTGATTTCCTGTCATTACTGTCCAGAGGACTGACAAAACCATCAGACAGGAAATTAGCACATGAACTCTTGAGAGTGTCACCCACGTTACTGCTCAAAAGAGGAGCTCCATCATGAGAATTTAATTTACCCCTCAAAGCAGGTTCAGTTAACTCTGTTAAAGAATTCTGGGAACTCTCAAGGGTGGACACTAGACCAATTGACTGAATATTTAAAGACTCCTTTTTGTTCACATCACGCTGTCTCCTGAAACATTTCTCCGTAGTATGACCAAGCTTACTACAATAAGTACATTTACTTTTCTGAAATCTAAAGGTGGAGCTGGTATTCACTTCCTGAGAAACATCATCTTTATTCTCTTTCGTGTTACCTGTACTCTTAGTAGAGGCAACGTACTTACTCTCAGCTTTCCTTTTTTCTTTAGAATATCTCTTGTGAGTGAGAACATATTCATCAGCTAAAACTGCAGCATCAGACAAATTATCTATTCTTTTCTCATCAAGATATAGGCTTACATCATTATTAATACACCTTTTGAAGTCCTCCAGCAAAATCATCTGCTGAAATTTATCAAAATCAGAATTTACATTCTTAGAATTTAACCACTGCTCTAACAGATCTTCTTTGATTTTTGCATACTCAACATGGGATTGCTTATCTTGCTTATAAGTTGTCCTAAATTTTACTCTATAGGCTTCAGGAACAAGCTCATAGGCCTTAAGAATCAAGCTCTTAACCACATCATAATTATCAGATTGATCCTGAGGCAAAGATGCGTAAGTTAATTGAGCTTTACCGGTGAGAACAGAATGAAGGAGTACTGGCCAATACTTTTTGGGCCAATTAAAACCTGTAGCTACCCTCTCAAACAACTGAAAATACTTTGTTAAATCAAATTCATTAAAAGGAGGGACAAGTTTAACATTTTTAGCCACATCAAAATCATCAGAGCTAGATGATCCAGTTCCACTTTGTTTCATGCGATACTCATGGTCTGCCTGAATCCTAGCAATTTCGATTTGTGCCTGTGCCTCCTGAATACGAGCCTGAGATTCAGCCTCCTTAGCACGAGCCTCCTGCAGGGCTAGCTGTAACTTAGCTATTTCAATCTGCGTTTGCTCATCTGGAGGAGATACATTAAACAAGCTTTTATTAATCATGTCAACAATTTGATCTTTAGAATGATAAGAGCGAACAGCAATTCCCAATTGTTGAGCAACAAGCTGAAGTTCATTCTTTGTTCTGTTTTCTAGATCACACACTGTTTGCACATTTGACAAAAAATCTTTGGCTTCATCAAGAGTAGTAATAGTAGACATCATGAATAAATCACAGTCACAAAATATCAAGGAATATCCTTATGATAATATCCTGAATATCCTGATAAGAGGTCGCCAAATTGATATTACGGAACAGAGATAGGTAATGAACACTTCAAGTGAGAACACCAAAATCACTACTGTCCCGCAAAGTTTCAGGTTCAAAACAAAAGAGTTAAGTAAAATTGCAAGTTAAAGTTTAATGCTCAAACTAACAACTAAACATTCAGGACTCAAGGATAATGTAATGGCAAAAAACAGGTAACATATATGGTTAACTGCAATAGCCTCTATTAACACGAAATTAGAAAGGGTAAATTTATCTAAGTCAGCCCTGATAAAATGAGAAAATCGGATAATGCTCAGTTAATGCAAGATATATTATTACAGATACAAAATATTATTAACAATGGCTGACATTAAAAACTCCTCATGAATCACAAAAACCCCACCAGGCCCACGAATTAACACCTTATGCTATACAGTACAAGAAAAAATGTAATAACACTTATACTCAAATTACACAGCTGCTAGATGGTTGGAGACTTCCTGAGCACTCACAATAATAACAACTGTACAGGGGAGGACAGAGATGTGAACAATATGAGGAGTAGATCTAAGTGGCAATTAATGCAGAGACTGAGCTCATTATATAGGGGCCGGCAGAGCTTGATACAACTTGTAAGAAGGACGCGCAAATGAAGCCATAGGGGACAAAGAATTGACAATCATGCTCTGAACAACAGAAAGAACGACTTACTCTACTATAAGGGAGAAGGGGGGAGTGAGGTAGAACACGGAAGCTTGGTCACTATGGAAGCCACGAGGCGAATCGTGATCAAACATGCAGCATATATACTGTACGTTAGAATTATACAAAGGATGATGAAATCATAGGCTATATATATATAATGGGCCTACTGATGTAAAACATGTATTGGATGGATATATACAGTAAATCTTAAAGATTTGTTGTTTAAAAATGGTTTCCCCAAAAGATTCACCGAAACGTACATTGGTAAGACCCTTCATAAATTCTTTACCGCTTCAAAGGTCCAAGTCATCACTTCCGAAAAACATTATATACTTTCCCATAACATACACGGGACCCCTTAGCTTCACATTGAGGAACAAACTTAAAAAACTTCTAGCCGAACACTTCCCACAAGTGTCACTGAGAGATGTATTTAAAACCCAAAAAACTGTTCAGAGTTTTTTCAAGGTAAAAGACACCATTCCCTCACACTTACAAGCATCCCTTGTTTACCTCTTCACGTTTGCCAGCTGAAGGGCGGCATATATAGGTAAAACAAAAAGACACCTAAAGACACGAATCCATGAACACTTAGGCCGTTCAGTTCGAACAGGCCAGTTAATCACCAATCCATCGCACTCAGCAGTACGGGACCACTCACAACAACACCATCCTTTCTCTCATTCCCACTTTACAGTTCTTGGTGGTAGCAGCAATGAGACGGACCTTCCCATTATGGAAGCTTTGTACCAGTATCGTTTTAACCCTTCGATCAGTGACATGGCTTCCTGTGAACTGTTTCGCTTACCACACTAGGTAAGTTTTTTACATTATTGCACTTACTATTTTACAGATACGTTTTGCTTCCTTACCCCCAACCCATTCATTTTAGATTTTATTACTTATTGGTTTACGATCACGGTATATTAAGGGACCTCGTTTTTGTACTTGTATGTTTTTAGTCTTCTTTTGATCATTATAATATATAAAAATCTTAACTGTGTATATTTCTCGATTACAGATTTTGCTCTGAAGATGGAATAAGTATTTTCCGAAACGTCAGCAAATAAACACTCTAACTTCGCCACGATATTTGTGTTCTGTCTGGTGATCCTTTTCCTATTACGTCTGCGCTTTCCACGCTCCAAGTCAGCTGCAGTATATATATATATATATATATATATATATATATATATATATATATATATATATATATATACACACCCTGGGGGTAGGGGGGGGGTTTCAAGAATACTCCCCCAGTATCCCTGCTTGTCGTAAAAGGCGACTAAAAGGGTTGGCGGAGGGTTAGTGCCCCTCCCCGGAAAACAAATAACTAAAAAAACAAACAATAAGCCTCGGACAAGGACTGACCAAACGATGACGACCCAGGACCGGACAAAGGACTTGGTAATGGGTACTTGGAATGTAAGAGGAGCGAATGATGAGATGAAAGAGAGAGATTGTCCAGGTGCTTGAGGGTGCGAAAGTGGATGTATGTGGAATAACTGAAACAAAATGGAGAGGAGAAAGTGTGAGAGAATGAGAGTATGGATGGGGTATATGTGCAGGAGTAGGCGAGAATGAGAGGGCGAAGGAAGGAGTATGTATGTGAAAAATGTTCAATAATTCTGGTAAACAAATCTGGGCCCTCTTTCTGGGCACCAAAATGTGAAAACTGTTTAATGTATACAAGTCGGTATCCCTGCCGGAGCACCGCTATGTAAGAAATTTCTGGTATTTACTAATAACAACTCGTAGGTCGTTACTCGTTTATAAAGTTGTTCTTAAGTAAATCAAACAAGTCTCATAGAGTTAGGTGAAACGTAACTTAACCTTAACTCACCTACAATAACTATTTCTCTTCTATCTCATAGCTAATCCCCCCTTGAATTGGCCAATTCGTAAAGGATACTTAGCTAGTGAAGAGGGAGTGATCGATAACCGATGACGATGAGGCTGCTTAGTGTAATTGCTTGAGCAAGCAAGCGTCCTTATGGTGCGTATGTACCACCTAGCTTGAGAGTGACTAGGAACAGAGTGTGTTGACTCCACGAGAACTAGGAGCAGAGTGAGTGAACGCGGCAATTCTACCTCCCTCATAGAATGGTAGGTTGCCAACTTTTAGTTATTTACAGTACTAAATACAGTCAAATTACATCATGATATGTACAGGGCAAATCTAACAAATTAATCTTAGTTCCACTTAAATTAAAGTTAGAGCAAATATTCCCTTTAACTATGTAAATATCTTAATTCCACATCTGCCTTAACAGGGGAATCTTTCCCTGCTTGCCACGTCACCTATCGCGCAGACGCAGCTTAGGTCAGTGGAAAATACCACATAATTACATGTATTTACAATGCATAGTTGTCCTCAGGGGTTAAATGCAGTAGCATTTAATTTATCAATAACAAGAATTATTAAAGAGAACGTCGTTTCTGGGTTATTAAAACCGCTTGAATAATTAACAACAGTCTCTACGTCCTCTGCCTTTAACCAGGGATAGCTATGACCAATTTAGAGAGCGCAAGTGCTCTGGGGGAAAATATTTCCCACAGTTTTGGGGCCGGCGGAAAATGATACGTTGTATCATGTAATATGACCCTTAGCCAAGAGTTCCCTCAGTTCTCGAGAACCCTGTGCTGTGCCCCTACTAGGTCACGCCTCTTGACCCTTTTGATCTTGACCATTCTCTGAATCCGGAGTGGCTGCTAACTCAAGGGGTACCAGTTTATCAATAGTTTTTATACTGGTATGTCCCCTGCATTTTATTTTTACGAGTCTCGGCACCCCTTCAGAATCTGGGTGTGTGGAGATCACTTTAGCTAATGGCCACTGGGATCTTGGCTGTTCAGTCTTCACTAAGACCACATCTCCTATATTAATAACTGATTTGTTGCTGGCAGCTTGAGCTCCATAAAACCTCTCGCGTAGGCTCAAAAGATACTCTTCGCTCCAATGTCTATTCCATGTATCCAGCACCCTTTTCAGACCCTCCCGAAGGTGTTGTCCTAAATCATTATTTTCTATGTTAGGATCATCAACTTCTTCCTGGATATCCACACAAGGCATTGGATGGAGCTTCCTGCCATATAACATGTGAGCCGGTGTTAAGGCCTCTAGCGAGTCGCTAGTGTCATCTTGATAAGTCAGAGGTCTATCATTAATCCTGGCTTCAATTTCAGTTATTACTGTTCTTAAATCTTCTCTCGTGATCTTAGTTCTATGTAATGTTTTCCTCAGGCAGTTCTTGACAATACCAATCATTCTTTCGGTAAATCCATTTTGCCATGGAGCTCTTGGAGCTGTGAACTGCCAAATACAATTTCTGATTCCCAGCGCCGACTTAACCTTCGGGTCGTTCATTATGTTCAACAGTAAGGGAGCTGCTCCAACGAAATTAGTTCCGTTGTCGCTTATTAACTTGCCAGGACAAGACCTTCTAGCAGCAAATCTGCGAAAGACATTGAGGAATGTCTCTGAGCTTAGGTCTTCCGCTAATTCTAGATGGACTGCCCTTGTGTAGGCACAAGTAAATAAACAAATGTAAACTTTATGGGGAGTTTCCTCACCTGTAACAGTTATAGCCCCTGTGTAGTCCACTCCTGTTATATGGAAGGGCCGACTTATGCACACCCTTTCCTTCGGTAGGGCTGGTGGTCCAGGGTAGTTAAAAGGTCTCCGCTCATACCTCCTACAAATGATGCAGTTTTTGAGATATTTTTTAATAACCTGTCTACCCTTATGAATCCAGTACCTTTCCCGAATTTGGGCTAAGGTCTGCGGTACACCTCCATGGAGAATGGAATCATGGGCTTCCTTTATAATAAGTTGTACAAAGCACCCACTCTTTGGTAATAAAATGGGATGTTTGGTTTGGATGGGCAAGTCAGCCTTTACCAATCGGCCTCGACATCTTATCAGACCTTTTCCGTCTAAGAACAAGCCTAAATTCTTCATCAGCTTATTCTTTTTTCCAGTGTCTTGGCCTAAAAGTTCATATATTTCCCCTTAAGAATTTCCTTGTACTCTTTTCAGCCAGTATTCTAGGGGATCTAATTTCTGAAACCCCACCTTCTTATTCAAAAATTCAACAACCAATTTAGTAGTATTTAGAAGTTGTCTTATTGATGAAAATCGGCTGATGTCAATCACTTCTGGCTCAGGTACTACAGGATCCAAGTTCACTGCACTAATCTCAGCAATACTGTACTGTTTCTGTTCAGGCCAATCCTTAGTGAGTAACCATTTAGGACCTTTAAACCACAAGTTATCTTTGATCAGTCTCCTTACGGTCGAACCTCTTGAGAGCAGATCAGCTGGATTTTGTTTGGAGGACACATGCATAAATTTAAATTTGGAAGACAGCTCTTTAATAGTCTTCACTCTATTACGGACGAAAGGAATTTTACTGTCTTCCTTCCCTATCCAGTAAAGACAAATCTCACTGTCAGTCCATATGTAAATGTCCTCAAATTGAGTATCAAGAGTAATGGTTATATACCTGGCCAATTTAGTTCCTACTTCTATGGAAGCCAATTCCATTTGAGGTAGGGTTCTTTCTTTAATTGGCGCAACTCTGGCTTTGGACATTATAATCTTACTATCCTCTCCTGTTGCGCTATAAGCTACTGCTCCATAGGCCCTTTGAGAAGCATCACAAAATATGTGTAAGTGCGACTTCTCATTACTGTTTATTTTCCTGGGAATACATATGCTTGATGTAGTTTCAAACTCCTTTCTAATCTGTTCCCATTGTTCCACATATGTCTCACCTAATTCAGTGTCCCAGTCTAACTTTTCTCGCCAAGCCTCCTGTACTAAACATTTGCCCCTAATAACTATAGGACTGACAAATCCTAATGGGTCAAATAGCTTGGAAACCTGACTTAACAAGGACCTCTTGGTGAGAGTGACATCAGAGAACTTAATTAGTTTCAAACTTATTACATCGGCTGTTGTATCCCAGTTAAGACCTAACACATTTTGAGTTTTGGGAATGTCAAAATCTGGATAGTCCTCTTGTATTTTATTCCTCAAAAGCGGTGAATTTGTATTCCAGCTCTGTAACGGCAAATTTGCCTTCCCACATTCGGAATTGGCTACTTCATAAGCCTTCAAGACTTCCGATTCTGTATCAGCAACACCTTGCAAATTATCCATATAAAAAGCCTGCCCTATTTCTGGACATTTGGCATTTTCAAAATGATGCTTTAAAGTGTTGCAAAGTAGGAAAGGACTAGCACAAGAGCCAAAGAGCACCGATCGGAAACAGTAAGTTTTCAATGGACTATCCTCATTTTGAGGATCATGAGGCCAGAGGAACTTTGTAAATTTCCTATCCTCATCTCTCAGTCCTATTCTGAGAAAAGCCTTACTAATGTCTGCTGTGTAAGCGTAAGGTTTCTCTCTAAATCTTAGTAACACATTCCCTAACTTCTCTGTTAGTGTAGGTCCAGAGTATAGGCAATCGTTCAAGCTAGCTGATCCCTTGGACGCTTTACTACTACAGTTGAATACTATCCTTATGGGAGTAGTTACTGAATCCTTGCTTACAGCATGATGTGGTAAGTAGTGTCCTTCTTTGTGGTTAACAGGGTATTCTACCTCTTCTATAAATTTATTCTTCAATTGATCCTTTATAATATTATCATATAGGGTCAGATGTTCTGGTTTATCTCTCAACTTTCTTAGAAGAGAATTTAACTGAGCTTTAGCTGCTTGGTAATTTGTTGGTAACTCTGAGTGGTTTAGTTTCCATGGTAATCCCACCCAATACTGTCCATCCTTAAATTCCACAGACTGATTATACAGATCCAAAGTTATCTTATCTTCAGGGGTTGGTTCCTCAGAGTGTATACCTATACTGTCTAGGTCCCACAGTTTGTGTACAGGTTCAATGTTTTCATCCAACAAGTCATTTATCTGAGTAGGTTCTAATTCTGCACCTATTCTAGCTACCATCAATGACTGTGTGGGGGTAACAAACACTGAGTCTACTAGTTTGGCCTCTCCTTTATCTTGTTTTGGAAAAGGCAACTGACCCATAATAAGGTTACCTCCTGGACTCTTGAACAACTGTACCTTATTCCTTTTGAAAGTCCTATGTAGGAATCTTCCACAATAATCAGAACCAATTATCATTTTTATGGGACCCACAGTATCTGATTCCACATTCCGTTTAGCCAACTTTATCCCTGAGCTTTGCAAATGATTAGAGGTTTCCTTCAATCCCTTTATGTATATACTTGTCTCCATAGTATCGAGCACAGCTGCTGTTATACGGCATTTATATCTGCCTAATTGTATTACAGGTCTAACTAAATCAAAAGACTGAGCTTTCTTGGTTGTTAAGAATCCTGTAATGGCCAAATTTACCTTGCCGATAACTGGTAACTTTAATTTCTCCACAATGTCTGCAGAAATGAAAGTTTTCTGAGCACCCGTATCAAACAGGGTACATACTAATTGGTTTCTATTCTCAAACAATACTTTCACATCTGCTATTGGTACTGCAGCTGGCATTACTATTGGAGCATTCCCTTTTGCAATTGTCATGTTGACGCTTGCAGGTTTAGGAACCTCAATTTTCATCCTAGGGCATAAAGCACTATGATGATGATCCTTTTTGCATTTAAGGCAAAGATTTAATTTAGTCTTACAGTCCGCGGCAGTATGTTCGGAGTTCATACAGATTATACAACACCCCAGTTCCTGAAGCTTCCCTACTCTAGAAGCATAATCAGGGTAGTGTTGACAAAATACACTGGAATGTTGTTCACCACAAACGACACAAACTTTCCTGTCTTTTACCATGGAATGTTTTATTTCCTTAATATCTTCAGCATGTCTATTCCTTATCTTTAATACTTTATCCTCGGCCTTTGTGGAGCTAAGGAAAGTACCTGTCTCTTCTTTAGGCACATACTTAGTCTTCTCTGACTTAACTTTCCCTATCAGTTGGTTAGTGGGTTTTTTCTTTACTTCAGTCTTCTGTTTGACCTCAGTAGTGTTTAATGTTCCTTGCAAATGTTTACAGAGTTGCATCAAGCCTTCCTCTATCTCTTCACAGGAGAAATTATCCTTCTGGTACCTACCATACAAAGCATCCTTGGTTTTCGGTGGTAGCTTTAAGGACACAATTCTTGAAAGCACACAATCTGATGTCTTAATATCTTCGTAAGTACCTAAGGCCTTTAAATTACAACTTAGTGCAATTCTAAATTTTTGCAAGGAATCAAAATCGTGCCTAGGCGTGGGTAATTCTATTAGAGCCTTTACTAAATGATTTATAACTTGTTCCCTGTCTTCGTAATTTTGTCTAAGGATGGTCAAAGCCACTTCATAGTTATTTTCTTCTACTGGTAATTCTTTTATCAGTTGATATGGTGTTCCTTTGACCTGTCCTAATAAATAAGTAAGTTTGGTGACTTTAGGGAGATCTGTTCTATCGTGTACCAAATATTTGAACTGATCCCAGAAGGATTTCCAGTTCTGCTCTCCATCAAATTCCGGAAGCGTTATTTGTGGTAACACAGCTCTACTCTGCTGTGCCACAACTTGTGTTTCCGCGGCTGTCAGCTAATTCTGACTCTAGTGTCTTTACTACAGTTAAGTATTCTTCTAATTGGTTTTCAAACTTCGTAGTTTCTGACTCTAAGAGTTCCTTATTCTCAGCCTTTACTATAGCCGCTTCTAAAGTTAAGTAACTCTCTTCGTACTTACTCCATCGATCTTTCAGAATATTTAGGAGACTATTTATTCTCTCCTTGGACAGAGGTATTTGGTCCAGCGACTGGTTACATTCATTTATGGCTCTAGTTACCCATCCTGCCATACTACTAGAAGATCTTTGCAATAAAGAAACAGACATGTTGACGGAGTTCTAATTTAATAATTTAATTATAAATTCCAACCACAATTTTACCTCAACTTAGTAATGATTTGATTATTTTAAATTTTGAAGAGGGTAGGGATTAAGTCCTCATTGAGCAAATTATCCCCTCTCCCAATTTTGTAATATTCATTGCAGCTCAGCTAATTATTTAGTTTAAATTTGAGGAGTGTAGGGATTAGGTTTATAATTTCAACCTATTCCCCAGGGTTATTAAACCTCAAGGGTTTTATTTCATCCCCACACTCAATTGCCAAAACACCCATATTCCCAGAGCTCAGATTTTATTACCTCAATACTCCATAGGCCCACCCATAGCTTGTACTGTACAGCATAGAACTCTCCTTTCTTATGTTCTACATAATTTATAAATTTCTGCAGAACCGCTTCCCTACCATGATGGTTCCAATGTATACCATCAGATTTCAACATTGCTTGGAAGGGCTTGGCATTAAAATGTATGAAATCCCTTCCCTTCCTGGCCCGTTGCAACTTCCGGTTTACAGCTCTGCTAACTAATTTATATGTTCCATAACAAACTGGAGAGCCATATGGCAGGTTCCTTGGCTCGAGGAGGGTTATGGCTACTGAGGATTTACAAGAGCCCTCTATGGCTCCTACCACTGCTAAAATATTCTCCACAACTTCATTGACCTCCACGTCCTCATGGATATCATTTCCTCCAAGGAAAAGGACCGTACGGTCATGCTCCCAGTCTAGTACGGCATTCAGCCTTTCATCTTCAGAGAAAGCGCTTGCCGTTCCTCCCAGAGCTCTATAGACACGTACGTCCACGTCTTCCACTTCAACCGAACGTGGTAGTAAACTGTGCCCCACAAAAGCAACTTTAAACACATTCAGCGCCTCGGCACACATCGGTTTTCCTCACTCGGGGCACCAAAAATGTGAAAAATGTTCAATAATTCTGGTAAACAAATCTGGGCCCTCTTTCTGGGCACCAAAATGTGAAAACTGTTTAATGTATACAAGTCGGTATCCCTGCCGGAGCACCGCTATGTAAGAAATTTCTGGTATTTACTAATAACAACTCGTAGGTCGTTACTCGTTTATAAAGTTGTTCTTAAGTAAATCAAACAAGTCTCATAGAGTTAGGTGAAACATAACTTAACCTTAACTCACCTACAATAACTATTTCTCTTCTATCTCATAGCTAATCCCCCCTTGAATTGGCCAATTCGTAAAGGATACTTAGCTAGTGAAGAGGGAGTGATCGATAACCGATGACGATGAGGCTACTTAGTGTAATTGCTTGAGCAAGCAAGCGTCCTTATGGTGCGTATGTACCACCTAGCTTGAGAGTGACTAGGAACAGAGTGTGTTGACTCCACGAGAACTAGGAGCAGAGTGAGTGAACGCGGCAATTCTACCTCCCTCATAGAATGGTAGGTTGCCAACTTTTAGTTATTTACAGTACTAAATACAGTCAAATTACATCATGATATGTACAGGGCAAATCTAACAAATTAATCTTAGTTCCACTTAAATTAAAGTTAGACCAAATATTCCCTTTAACTATGTAAATATCTTAATTCCACATCTGCCTTAACAGGGGAATCTTTCCCTGCTTGCCACGTCACCTATCGCGCAGACGCAGCTTAGGTCAGTGGAAAATACCACATAATTACATGTATTTACAATGCATAGTTGTCCTCAGGGGTTAAATGCAGTAGCATTTAATTTATCAATAACAAGAATTATTAAAGAGAATGTCGTTTCTGGGTTATTAAAACCGCTTGAATAATTAACAACAGTCTCTACGTCCTCTACCTTTAACCAGGGATAGCTATGATCAATTTAGAGAGCGCAACTGCTCTGGGGGAAAATATTTCCCACAATGTATAGTTGTGAGTAAAAGATGGAAGAAGAGCATAAGACAGTATGGATCAGTTGGGTCAAGGATTGTGTGGGTAAAGTTGAAAGTTAGAATACAAATGTGGGCGATTGTGCGTATGTATGCGCCAACGCAAGATCGTGCTAGAAGAGTGAGAGAAGAGTTCTGGACAAATGTAGAAGTGTGCATGGAAAAGTTTGGAAGGAATGAGAGAGTGGTTTTGATTGGTGACATGAATGGTAAAATTGGGAATGCGAAGGTGGATGGAATAGTTGGTGAGTGGGGTGTGCCTGCTGAGATACTGTAGATGAGAATGGGAGTGCGTTAGTGGACATTTGTGCTGGGAGGGGGTTGATGGTAGCCAATACCCTCTTCAGCCATTAAATGATCCACAGGTATACATGGCGAGTGATGAGAAGGGTGGGTGGTGAACTGAATGAAAGGAAGGCAATGATTGATTATGTGTGTGTGGATGAAAGGATGCGAAGATGTGTAATGGATGCAAGAGTGTATAGAGGTTGGGGGAGTGGACTTTCTGACCACTACTTGGTGGTGGCCAGAATCAAGGTCCAAATGGAATGGAGAAATAGAAGAAGGGAAAGACGAGATGAAGGAGTAGTTGCAAGGAGAGTGGAAAGGTTACAAGAGGATGAGAAAAAGGCAGAGTATAAGAGAGAAGTGGAGGAACGAATGGGCAAATATGAATTGGAGCAGATGGGAGACGTGGAAGGTGTGTGTAGCATATTTGCAGAAGAAATATGTGCAGCATGTGATGTGGTGTGTGGAAGGAAGAGAAGACGGAGGGGGGTGCAAGGAACAGCGTGGTGGACTGAAGAGGTGAAACAGGCTGTGGCACAAAAGAAGAAAGCATACAATGAATGGATGAGAAATAGGGGCGTGGAAGAAGTTGAGAGGCGGAAGAGAGAGTTATATGTAGAAAGAAAGAGAGAGGTGAAAAGATTAATAAGAGAGAGTAAGAAGAGAGTGGATGAGGAATTTGGAAGGAATTTGAGTGTAAAGTGGAGGGACTGTAAGAAAATGTTCTGGAAAGAGGTGAAAAGAGTAAGACAGGGTGGAAGTGAAGTTAGCAGGGGAGTGAAAGATAAAAATGGTAGATTACTAGTGGAAAAGGGAGAAAAAGTGAGCAGATGGAGAGAAAACTTTAAGGAATTGTTGAACATAGAGGATGGAAGTAATGCGAGTATACGTGGCTGGGGAATGGCTGAGAGAAGGAGGGAGGTGAGAAGACAGGCAGAAATCAGTAGGATAGAAGTTGTGGAAGCAATGAAGAAAGTTAAATCTGGGAAAGCCCCAGGAATTGATGGAGTGTGTGGTGAAATGCTGAAGCATGGGGGAGAGATAGTAGTAGAATGGATGTGGAAGATGTGCAGATTAGCCTGGGAGGAAGGTAGAGTTCCGAAAGATTGGAAGTCAAGTATAATTATTCCCTTGTACAAAGGAAAAGGGGAAAAAGAAGTGTGTGGTAATCATAGGGGCATTTGTCTTCTTAGTATAATAGGAAAAGTGTATGGTAGGATACTTATTGACAGAGTTAGAGAAAGAACAGAGAAATTAGTTGGAGAAGAACAGGGAGGCTTTAGGAAGGAAAGAGGTTGTGTAGATCAGATATTCATTCTTAGATCTTTAGTGGAAAAGTTTCTAGAAAAGGGAAAGAAGTTGTATGCGGGTTTCATGGATTTGGAGAAAGCATATGACAGGGTGGATAGAGAAGGATTGTGGAAAGTGTTAAGAATATATGGAGTAGATGGGAAGTTGTTGAATGCTGTGAAGAGTATGTACGATGGTGTGAAGGCTGCAGTGCGTGTGGATGGTGAACTAAGTGAATTTTTCTCTTTGAAAGTTGGGTTGAAACAGGGATGTGTCATATCTCCATGGTTGTTGAATCTGTACATGGATGGGGTAATGAAAGAGGTACAAGGTAGGGTAGTGGATGTTGGAGTGGCCCTGGTGAGAGAGGATAGTGTTTGGAAACTCCCTGTACTGTTGTTTGCAGATGATACTGTGTTGTTGAGTGAAGATGAAGGGGAGCTGCAAGTCTTGGTGGATGAGTTTGGGAGAGTGTGTAAGAAACGGAATCTGAAGGTGAATGTAGGGAAGAGTAAAGTGATGGTCTTTGAGAGAGGTGAAGTCAGTGAATGTAGAGTGAGGTTGGATGGTGAGGAATTGGAAAATGTGAGTACGTTTAAGTACTTGGGTAGTGTGATGAATAAGGATGATGGTTTGGAGGGTGAAGTGCTTGAAAGGGTACGCAGGGAAGAGAGGTTGCTGGTTCTTAGAAAGCAGTGATAAGAAACAGGGAAGTGAGCATGGAAGTGAAAAAGTTACTAGATGGCAGTATTGTGATACCAACTCTAACGTACGGAAGTGAAAATTGGACGTTGTTGGAAGGACACAAGTCAAGAGTGAGAGCAGTGGAAATGAGTTATTTAAGAGGAGCCTGTGGAGTCACATGGAGAGATAAGCTGACGAATGAGGATATAAAGGAACGTTGTGGTGTTGATGTGGATGTGATAGGTAGCGTTATGAGGAACACACTGAGGTGGTTTGGCCATGTGGAGAGGATGGAGGGTGAAAGACTGACGAAAAGAGTGTATGTGAGTGAGGTGGAGGGGGGAAGAGGGAGGGGGAGGCCGAGGATGAGATGGAGGGATGGGGTGGAGAGGTATATGAGAGAGGGGGGTGTGAGTTGGAAGCAGGGCAGTGAAATGGTGGGGGACAGGGCGACTTGGAGGCGATTTGTTTGTGGCCACCCCAAACGAGATTGAGGCGTCTGGCAATAGATAGATAGATAGATAAAATATATATATATATATATATATATATATATATATATATATATATATATATATATATATATATATTGCCAGACGCCTCAATCCCGTTTGGGGTGGCCACAAACAAATCGCCTCCAAGTCGCCCTGTCCCCCACCATTTCACTGTCTTGCTCCCAACTCACACCCCCCTCTCTCATATACCTCTCCACCCCATCCCTCCATATCATCCTCGGCCTCCCCCTCCCCCTTCACTCCTCCACCTCACTCACATACACTCTCTTCGTCAGTCTTTCACTCTCCATCCTCTCCACATGGCCAAACCACCTCAGTGTGTTCCTCATAACGCTTCATATCACATCCACATCAACACCACAACGCTCCTTTATATCCTCATTCGTCACCCTGTCTCTCCATGTGACTCCACAGGCTCCTCTTACGTAACTCATTTCCACTGCTCTCACTCTTGACTTGTGTCCTTCCAACAACGTCCAATTTTCACTTCCGTACGTTAGAGTTGGTATCATAATACTGTAATGTAGTAATTTTTTCACTTCCATGCTCACTTCCCTGTTTCTTATCACTGTTTTCAAAGAATCAGCAACCTTTCTTCCATGCTGTACCCTTTCAAACACTTCACCCTCAAAACCTCCATCCTTGCTCATCACACTACCCAAGTACTTAAACGTACTCACATTTTCCAATTCCTCACCATCCAACCTCGCTGTACATTCACTGACTTCACCTCTCTCAATGACCATCACTTTACTCTTCCCTACATTCACCTTTAGATTCCGTTTCTTACACACTCTCCCAAACTCATCCACCAAGCCTTGCAGCTCCCCTTCGTTTTTACTTAACAGCACAGTATCATCTGCAAACAACAGTACAGAGAGTTTCCAAACACTATCCTTTCTCACCAGGGCCACTCCAACATCCACTACCCTACCTTGTACCTCTTTTATTACCCAATCCATGTACAGATTGAACAACCATGGAGACATGACACATCCCTGTTTCAACCCAACTTTCAAAGAGAAAAATTCACTCAGTTCACCATCCACACGCACTGCTGCCTTCACACCATCGTACATACTATTCACAGCATTCAACAAGTTCCCATCTACTCCATATATTCTTAACACTTTCCACAATCCTTGTCTATCCACCCTGTCATATGCTTTCTCCAAATCCATGAAAGCCACATACAACTTCTTTCCCTTCTCTAGAAACTTTTCCACTAAAGATCTAAGAATGAATATCTGATCTACACAACCTCTTCCCTTCCTAAAGCCTCCCTGTTCCTCTCCAACTAATTTCTCTGTTCTTTCTCTAACTCTGTCAATAAGTATCCTACCATACACTTTTCCTGTTATACTAAGAAGACAAATGGCCCTATGATTACCACACACTTCTTTTTTCCCTTTTTCCCTTGTACAAGGGAATAATTATACCTGACTTCCAATCCTCCGGGACTCTACCTTCCTCCCAGGCTAAACTGCACATCTTCCACATCCATTCTACTACTATCCCCCATGGTTCAGCATTTCACCACACACTCCATCAATTCCTGGGGCTTTCCCAGATTTAACTTTCTTCATTGCTTCCACAACTTCCATCCTACTGATTTCTTCCTGTTTTCTCACCACCCTCCTCCTCCCAACCATTCCCCAGCCACTTATACTCGCATTACTTCCATCCTCTATGTTCAACAATTCCTTAAAGTGTTCTCTCCATCTGCTCACTTTTTCTCCCTTCTCAACTAGTAATCTACCATTTTTATCTTTCACTCCCCTGCTAACTTCACTTCTACCCTGTCTTACTCTTTTCACCTCTTTCCAGAACATTTTCTTACAGTCCCTCCACTTTACACTCAAATTCCTTCCAAATTCCTCATCCACTCTCTTCTTACTCTCTCTTACTAATCTATTCACCTCTCTCTTTCTTTCTACATATAACTTTCTCTTCCCCCTCTCAACTTCTTCCACGCCCCTATTTCTCATCCATTCATTGTATGCTCTCTTCTTTTGTGCCACAGCCTGTTTCACCTCTTCAGTCCACCACGCTGTTCCTTGCACCCCCCCTCCGTCTTCTCTTCCTTCCACACACCACATCACATGCTGCACATATTTCTTCTGTAAATATCCTGCACACACCTTCCACGTCTCCCATCTGCTCCAATTCATATTTGCCCAATCATTCCTCCACTACTCTCTCATACGCTCCATTTTTCTCATCCTCTTGTAACCTTTCCACTCTCCTTGCAACTACTCCTTCATCTCGTCTTTCCCTTCTTCTATTCCTCCATCTTACTTGAATTCTAATTCTGACCACCACCAAGTAGTGGTCAGAAAGTCCACTCCCCCAACCCCTATAAACTCTTGCATCCATTACACATCTTCGCATCCTTTCATCCACACACACATAATCAATCATTGCCTTCCTTTCATTCAGTTCACCACCCACCCTTCCCATCACTCGCCATGTATACCTGTGGATCATAATGCCTGCAGAGGGTATTGGCTATCACCAACCCCCTCCCAGCACAAATGTCCACTAACGCACTCTCATTCTCATCTATCTCAGCAGGCACACCCCACTCACCAACTATTCCATCCACCTTCACATTCCCAACTTTACCATTCATATCACCAATCAAAAACACTCTCTCATTCCTTCCAAACTTTACCATGCACACTTCTACATTTGTCCAGAACTCTTCTCTCACTCCTCTAGCACGATCTTGCGTTAGCGCATACACACACACAATCGACCACAATTGTATTCCAAATTTGAACTTTACCCACACAATCCTTGACCCAACTGATCCATACTGTCTTATGCTCCTCTTCCATCTTTTACTCACAACTATACATACTCCTTCCTTTGCCCTCTCATTCTCACCTACTCCTGCACATATACCCCATCCATACTCCCATTCTCTCACACTTTCTCCTCACCATTTTGTTTCAGTTATTCCACATACATCCACTTTCGCACCCTCAAGCACCTGGACAATCTCTCTCTCTTTCACCTCATCATTCACTCCCCTTATATTCCATGTTCCGATAACCATGTCCTTTGTCCGGTCCTTGGTCGTCATCGTTTGGTCAGTCCTTGTCCGAGGCTTATTGTTTGTTTTTTAAGTTAGTTGTTTTCCGGGGAGGGGCACTAACCCTGCGCCAACCCTTTTAGTCGCCTTTTTCGACAAGCAGGGATACTGGGGGAGTATTCTTGAAAAACCTCACTACATTTATATATATATATATATATATATATATATATTATATATATATTATACATATTTATTTATTATATATATATATATATATTATATATATATTTATATATTATATATATTTATTTATTATATATATATTATATACATTTATATACTATATATATATGTGTTATATATATATGATATATATATATATATATATATATATATATATATATATATATATATATGTATGTATATACTGTTTCTGCCCGGGAATCGTGCTAAGTCTGTTCTTCACTCTGCAAAGAATAATTTCATCCGTTCTAAATGCTCTCAACTCTCCAACTCGAATTCTTCTCGCTCCTTCTGGCACCTTGCCAAGAACCTTTCTAACAACTTTGCCTCATCATCCTTCCCTACTCTTTTCTACTCTGATGGCTCTAGCAATTTCTTCTACTGATAAAGCAGATCTATTTGGTCAGACTTTCTCCTTCAATTTCACCTTATATGATTCCGGTGCTGTTACTCCCTCACTTCCCCCCTCAAACTTCCTCATGGCTGACATTAAAATTTCTTCAGCTGATGTATTATCTGCCATCACTGGCCTCAGTACTAACAAGGCATATGGGCCTGATGGGGTCCCTCCTGTTGTCCTCAAGAACTGTGCTTCGGTGCTTATACCCTGCCTAGGTAAACTCTCCGTTGTCTTTCTACTTGTACCTTTTCTTCTGTCTGGAAGTTTGCTCTCAATCAGCCTTTCCCAAAGAAGGGTGACCATTCCCAACCCTCCAACTAGCGTCTAATTGCTTTAACATCCTGTATTTCAAAAGTTTTTGAATCAATTCTTAACAGAAAAATTTTAAAGCATCTTTCCTATTACAACCTTCTTTCTGATCGTCATTATGGGTTCCGTCAGGGACACTTCTCTGGCAATCTTCTCACCTACTTTTCAGATTCCTGGTCATCCTCCTTTCGGGACTTTGGCGAAAGCTTTGCCATTGCACGTGACATCTCAATGGGTTTCGATCGAGTCTGACATAAATCTTTAATTTCCAAACTGCCCTCTTACGGTTCTATCCTTCTATCTCTGCCTTTATCTATAGCTTCCTTTCCGGTCGTTCTATAGCTGCTGTTGTAGACGGCTATTGTTCTCCTCCTAGATCTATTAACAGCGATGTTCCTCAGGGCTCTGTCCTATCACCAACTCTGTTCCTTTTGTTCATCAATGATTTTCTAAACTGTACATCTAGCCCTATCCACTCGTACGCTGATGATTCCACCCTTCACCTTTCCATTCGGTTCCCGCAACGTCCATCTCAGCAGTTACTTCAACAAACAAGGGATGAGGCTATGGCACACCTAATGTCTGACTTGGCTCGTATCTCTGACTGGGGTAAAAATAATCTTATTTTTTATGCATCAAAGACTCAGTTTTTACACCAATCAACCCATCAAAATCTTCCACAGGAATACCCACTAATGTATAATAATATCCAGCTAAATCCTGTATCATCCTTGAACATGTTTGGGGTTTCATTCACACGGGACTTATCTTGGAAAGATCATGTTGCATCTCTTGTAAAATCTGCTTCCAAGAGATTGGGTGTGCTAAGCTGACTCCGTGCCTTCTTTACTGCTGCACAGTTGTTGACTTTATCTATCTATCTATAGCCCGACGCCCTAATCCCGCAAAGGGTGGCTGCAGACAAAACGCCTCCAAGTCACTCTGTCACCCACCATTTGACTCCCCTCCCCCCAACTCACCCCCCCCTCCCTCATATACCTCTCAACTCCATCCCTCCACCTCATCCTCGGTCTACGCCTCCCTATCCCTCCCTCCACCTCACCTACATACACCCTCTTAGTCAGTCTTTCATTCTCCATTCTCTCCACATGTCCAAACCACCTCAGCGTATTTCTCCTAATCTTTTCAACCACATCCACATCTACCCCACAACGTTCCTTCACTTCTTCATTCATCAACCTGTCCCTCCACGTCACTCCACATGCTCCTCTCAAGTAACTCATTTCCACTGCTCTCACTCTTGACTTGTTCCCCTCTTGCAAGGTCCACGCCTCGCTTCCATACATCAGGGTAGGGATCACAATACCATCATGCAGTGACTTCTTAACTTCCATACTCACCTCCCTATTTCTCATCACTGCTTTCAGTGTACCAACAACCTTTCTTCCCTGCTGTACCCTTTCACGTACTTCATCCCCCAAAGTTGACTTTCTACAAGGGTTTTATTCTCCCCTGTTTAGAGTACAACTCTCATGTGTGGGGAGGCTCCCCACAGACAGCTCTTCTTAATAGGGTGGAGTCAAAGGCTATTCATCTCACCAACTCTCCTCTTACTGGCTCCCTTCAACCTTTGTCTCTTTGCCGCACTGTTGGCTCTTTATCTCTTTTCTATCGCTACTTCAATGGACACTGCTCCTCTGGACTGTCTGCTTGCATCCCTCCACCTCTACAACAGGCGCATAGCACCCATCTAGCAACAAACTCTCATCCCTTTGCTGTCCAACTCTCTAATGCAAGAGTTAACTGATACTCTCAGTCCTTCATTTATGCAATGGGTCAACTCTGGAACTGTCTCCTCCTGTCTGTATTTCCTGCTTCCTATGATCTCCCGTCTTTCAAACGCAGTGTGTCCAGGCATCTCGAAATGAATGGATCTTGAATTTGGCTCTCTTTTGTATTGTTTTTGTTTCTTTCTTGGATGGAACATTAATGTGGGCTCAGCCCTTGGTTCCTTCTTCCTCGCCTTAAAAAAAGTATATATATATATATATATATATATATATATATATATATATATATATATATATATATATATATATATATATTGTTACGGAACAGAGAAAGATAACTCTTAAGTGAGAATACTAAGAGTCACTACTGTCCCGTAAAGTTCCAGGTTCAAAACAAAAGAGTTAGGTAAAATTACAAGTTAAAGTTTAATGCTCAAACTAACAACAAAACATTCAGGACTCATAAGGATAATGTAATGGCAAAAAACAGGTTAAATATATGGTTAACTGCAATAGCCTCTATTAACACGAAATTAGCATGAGTAAATTTATCTAAGTCAGCCCTGTTAAAATGAGATACCAGATAATACTCAGTGAATGCCAGATATATTATTACAGATACAAAATATTATTAATGATGGCTGACAACAAGAACCCTTACACAAATTACAAAAACCTTACTAGGCCCAAGAATTAACCTTACGCTACACAGTACAAGAAAAAATGCAACAACAGTTATACTCAAATCATACACAGCTGCTAGATGGTTGGAGATTTCCTGAGAAACTCACAATAATAATAACTGTACAGGGGAGGACAGAGATGCGAGCAAAATGAGGAGTAGATCTAAGTGGCAATGATGCAGAGACTGAGCTCATTATATAGGGGCCAGGAGAGCTTGATACAACTTGTAAGAAGGACGCGCAAATGAAGCCATGGGGACAAAGAGCTGAAAATCCCGCTCTGAATAACAGAGAGAACGACTTACTCTACTATAACGGTAGAAGGGGGGGACTGAGGCAGAACACGCTCGTGATCAAACATGCAGCAACTGTGCGTTAAAATTACACAAAGGATGATGAAATCATAGGCTATGTAACACCTCCCCACAAAGAAAAAGAAATTTACAAAGGAAATTTCTTATTACTCTAAAACAATCTGTCTAAAGTCTAGACAAGCAATCTGCAATAACATTTTCTTTCCCCTTGACATGTTGTATGTCTAATGAATACTCCTGAAGAAGTAGACTCCATCTTGTCAATCTCTGATTTTTATCTTTAAACTTACTAAGGAATTTCAGTGGGTTATGATCGGTATAAATGACTATGGGGTCAAAACCAGAACACAAATAAAATGAAAAATGCTGTAAACCCAAAATCAAGGCCAAAAGCTCTTTCTCAATAGTTGAGTAGTTCTTTTGAGGTGGAGTGAACTTCTTACTGTAATAAGATACAGGATGTTCAATACCCTGATCATCCTCTTGCAGCAAAACAGCCCCAGCTCCTGTATCATTTGCATCAACAGCCATCTTAAAAGGCTTAGCAAAATTTGGAGTAGCGAGCACTGGCTGACTTAATAGAAGTTTGTTGAAAGAGGATTCACAGTTATCTGTCCAGACAAATTTAACTCCTTTTTTCAGTAGGTCTGTAATTGGTGATACAAGAATAGAAAAGTTAAGAACAAATCTCCTGTAATAACCTACCATTCCCAAAAATCTTTGTAGCTCTTTCCTACTTTTAGGTCTGGGAAGATCACTTATAACCTGAACCATAGCTCCTGGTGGTGCAACATGTCCATCACCAATTACATTCCCAAGGTACTGAACTTTAGCTTAACCAAACTCACACTTTGATAAATTAGCTACAAGATTAGCATGAACTAAACGGTCAAGAAATTTACTGACATGGCATAGGTGATCTTTCCAGTTGTCACTGAAGATTAATACATCATCAATATAAACAACACACCCTGCCAAACCCTCTGTTACAACATTCAAGAGCTTCTGAAATGTGGCTGGTGCATTCTTCATGCCATATGGCATTACAGAACATGCAAAAGTCTTTCCTAGTGTTACAAAACATGAGATCTCCCTAGCACGTTCAGTCATAGGTACTTGCCCGTATCCCTTTAATAAATCTAACTTACTTATGTACCTAGCCTTTCCGATCTTGTCTATGCAATCTTCCACACGAGGGAGAGGGTAAGTGTCTGTTTTAGTTATCTGATTAACACGTCTGTAGTCGATGCAAAGCCTCTGTGACCCACCTGGCCTAGGGACTTGAGTGACAGGAGAACTCCACTCGCTCTGACAGGGCTCAATCATCTTGTGGTCCAACAGGTAGCCAAGCTCCTTCTGGATGAGAGGAACTTTCACTGGGTTCACACGGTAAGGAGGCAATTTAATTAGCTTTGCGTCTCCAACATCGACATCATGCATCAACACAGTGGTTCTTCCTGGAGTAGCACGGAACACTTGCGGGTACTCCTGCAGTAATGCCGAAAACTCCTGCCTTTCCTTGGGAGGTAGATGAGAAAGCTTAGTCTGGAGATCATTCATGATATCAGGATTCTTCCCCAAACTATCACTCAGGCTCATGCTGCATGGGAAAACTTCACTTGTAGACTCGGGTGGAACAGCTACAGTGCAGACTGGATTATTTTCGTCCCGCCTGTGATATAACTTTAGCATGTTGATGTGACATAGTTGCTTGCTCTTTCTACGATCTGGTGTGGCGATGACATAGTTGACATCACTGAGTTTCTTCTCCACGAAATAAGGGCCACTAAACTTGGTTTGAAGAGGTTGCCCATGAACTGGTAGCAGAATCAAAACCTGATCTCCTGGCTGAAAGTGGCGTAACCTGGACTTCTTATCATACCAAGTCTTCATCTTCTCCTGAGCAGCTCCTAAATTCTCTCTCGCCAGCTGTAAAGCAGTGGACAGCCGTTCTTTGAACTTCATCACATACTCCAGCAGGTTGACGTCATCTTCCTCCGACAGCTAGCATTCCTTGAGTAACTTAAGGGGTCCTCTTACTTCATGGCCAAACAGTAGTTCAAAAGGTGAGAAGCCCAGTGATTCATTTGGAGATTCTCTTGCGGCAAACACAACGAATGGAAGACCTTTATCCCAGTCTTTCTGATGTTCCAAACAGTGTTTTCTGAGCATCGATTTGAGTGTTTGATGATATCTCTCCAACGCTCTTTGGGTCTGGGGATGGTAAGCTGAAGACGTGATCTGGGTGATGCCCAACTCTTTCAGAGACTGCTTGAAAACGTTTGACATGAAATTACTTCCCCGGTCTGATTGTACCTCCTCGGGCAGACCAAACTTTGTGAAGAAGCCTAGCATTTCCTTAACCACGTTCTTTGCTGAGATATTTCTAAGTGGAATGGCTTCAGGATAACGAGTAGCCATATCAATCATGGTCAACACATAAGAAAATCCTGAAGAAGTCTTAGGAAGAGGGCCCACAATATCCACCAACACACGGGTGAAAGGCGCCTCAAAAGGAGGAATGGAAACTAGAGGTGCAATCTTTTCGGTCTGATTACACTTCCCCACAACTTGACAGGTGTGACAAGACTTACAATACCAGGAAACATCCCTGAAGATACCTGGCCAGTAGAAGTGTTTCAAAATGCGTGCCACAGTCTTCCTCACTCCAAGGTGTCCTGCCAAACTGGAATCATGAGCCACTCTAATGATATCCTGCCTACAAACACGAGGGATGACAACTTGATGTACAACCTCCCATTCACAGTCGGCTGATGCTGTTGGGCGTCTCCACTTCCTCATAAGTACTCCTGACTTTACATAATAACAAGTAGAAGCACCGGCTGACTCTTCTTCACTGTAAGCAGAGTTAGCTAGACCTTTCAACTCAGGGTCAGCAACCTGCAACTCAACCAACTCTTGACGAGACAAATTATCAACACTACGGGGTACTGCCTCATCTGGTGAGTGGTCCAAATTAGCAAGAAAAGTGTCAGCTAGGATAACATCATCATCATCATTATCCTCTAAATCACCAGTAACTTTAGACTTAGCCCTAGTGACAGCACATGCAGAGAACACATCAGGGACATCACAATCCTGGGACACAGCCACTGGCTCACTAGACAACTGAGGAGCTGGACACACTTGACTTCCACCAATATCATTTCCAAGTAAGAAAATTACACCTGACATTGGGAGTGTCTCAACCAACCCAACCATAACGGAACCGTTAACAAAACCAGACTCTAAATTCACTCTGCACAGAGGGACAGAGAAGTAATTATTCCCTACACCTTGGAAGATTACAGTTTCATCAGAGGAATTAACATTAGAGCCTAGAACACTGGTCAGCATAAGGGATTGGCAAGCACCTGTATCACGATATATTTTAACTGATTTCCTGTCATTACTGTCCAGAGGACTGACAAAACCATCAGACAGGAAATTAGCACATGAACTCTTGAGAGTGTCACCCACGTTACTGGTCAAAAGAGGAGCTCCATCATGAGAATTTAAGTTACTCCTCAAAGCAGGTTCAGTTAACTCAGTTAAAGAATTCTGGGAACTCTCAAGAGTGGACACTAGACCAATTGACTGAATATTTAAAGACTCCTTTTTGTTCACATCACGGTGTCTCCTGAAACATTTCTCCGTAGTATGACCAAGCTTACTACAATAAGTACATTTACTTTTCTGAAATCTAGAGGTGAAGCTGGTATTTACTTCCTGAGAAACATCATCTTTATTCTCTTTCCTGTTACCTGTACTCTGAGTAGAGGCAACGTACTTACTCTCAGCTTTCCCTTTTTCTTTAGAATATCTCCTGTGAGTGAGAACATATTCATCAGCTAAAACTGCAGCATCAGACAAATTATCTATTCTTTTCTCATCAAGATATAGGCTTACATATTTATAAATACACCTTTTGAAATCCTCCAGCAAAATCATCTGCTTAAATTTACCAAAATCAGAATCCACATTCTTAGAATTTAACCACTGCTCTAACAGATCTTCTTTGATTTTTGCATACTCAACATGGGATTGCTTATCTTCCTTGTAAGTTGTCCTAAATTTTACTCTATAGGCTTCAGGAACAAGCTCATAGGCCTTAAGAATCAAGCTCTTAACTACATAATAATTATCAGATTGATCCTGAGGCAAAGATGCATAAGTTACTTGAGCTTTACCGGTGAGAACAGTTTGAAGGAGTACTGGCCAATACTTCTTGGGCCAACTAAAACCTGTAGCTACCCTCTCAAACAACTGATAATACTTTGTTAAATCAGATTCATTAAAAGGAGGGACAAGTTTAACATTTTTAGCCACATCAAAATCATCAGAGCTAGATGATCCAGTTCCACCTTGTTTCATGCGATACTCATGGTCTGCCTGAATCCTGGCAAGTTCAATTTGTGCCTGAGCCTGTACCTGTGCCTCTTGAATACGAGCATTTGCCTCATTAACATGAGACTCCGCCTCCTTAGCCTTAGCCTCCTGCAGGGCTAGCTGTAACTTAGCTAATTCAATCTGCGTTTGCTCATTTGGAGGAGTTACATTAAGCAAGCTTTCATTAATCATGTCAACAATTTGATCTTTAGAATGATGAGAGCGAACAGCAATTCCCAATTGTTGAGCAACAAGCTTAAGTTCATTCTTTGTTCTGTTTTCTATATCACACACTGTTTGCACATTTGACAAAAAATCTTTGGCTTCATCAAGTGTAGTAATAGTAGACATAATTAATAAGTAACAGTCACAAAATATCAAGCAATATCCTTATGATAATATCCTGAATATTCTGATATGAGGTCGCCAAATTTATGTTACGGAACAGAGAAAGATATCGTACTCTTCAAGTGAGAATACTAAGAGTCACTACTGTCCCGTAAAGTTCCAGGTTCAAAACAAAAGAGTTAAGTAAAATTACAAGTTAAAGTTTAATGCTCAAACTAACAACAAAATATTCAGGACTCATAAGGATAATGTAATGGCAAAAAACAGGTTAAATATATGGTTAACTGCAATAGCCTCTATTAACACGAAATTAGCATGAGTAAATTTATCTAAGTCAGCCCTGTTAAAATGGGATACCAGATAATACTCAGTGAATGCCAGATATATTATTACAGATACAAAATATTATTAATGATGGCTGACAACAAGAACCCTTACACAAATTACAAAAACCTTACCAGGCCCAAGAATTAACCTTACGCTACACAGTACAAGAAAAAATGCAACAGTTATGCTCAAATCACACACAGCTGTTAGATGGTTGGAGACTTCCTGAGAAACTCACAATAATAATAACTGTACAGGGGAGGACAGAGATGTGAGCAAAATGAGGAGTAGATCTAAGTGGCAATGATGCAGAGACTGAGCCCATTATATAGGGGCCAGGAGAGCTTGATACAACTTGTAAGAAGGACGCGCAAATGAAGCCATGGGGACAAAGAGCTGAAAATCCCGCTCTGAATAACAGAGAGAACGACTTACTCTACTATAACGGTAGAAGGGGGGGACTGAGGCAGAACACGCTCGTGATCAAACATGCAGCAACTGTGCGTTAAAATTACACAAAGGATGATGAAATCATAGGCTATGTAACAATATATATATATATATATATATATATATATATATTGTTACATAGCCTATTATTTCATCATCCTTTGTATAATTCCAACGTACAGTATGCTGCATGTTTGATCACGATTCGCCTCGTGGCTTCCATAGTGACCAAACTTGTGCGTTCTACCTCACTCCCCCCTTCTCCCCCTTAAAGTAGGGTAAGTCATCTTTCTGTTGTTCAGAGCAGGAGTGTCAACTCTTTGTCCTCTATGGCTTCATTTGCGCATCCTTCTTACAAGTTGTATCAAGCTCTGCCGGCCCCTATATAATGACCTCAGTCTCTGCATTAATTGCCACTTAGATCTACTCCTCATTTTGTTCACATCTCTGTCCTCCTCTGTACAGTTGTTATTATTTTCGTGAGTGCTCAGGAAGTCTCCAACCATCTGACTGCTGTGTAATTTGGGTATAAGTGTTGTTACATTTTTTCTTGTATTGTTTAGCAAAAGGTGTTAATTCGTAGGCCTGGTGAGGTTTTTGTGATTAATGTAAAGTTTTTGCTGTCAGCCAGTAGTAATAATATTTTGTATCTGTAATAATATATCTTGCTTTAACTGAGCATTATCAGGTTTTCTCATTTCATCAGGGCTGACTTAGATAAATTTACTCTTGCTAATTTCGTGTTAATAGAGGCTATTGCAGTTAACCATATATTTAACCTGTTTTTTGCTATTACATTATCCTTATGAGTCCTGAATGTTTAGTTGTTAGTGTGAGCATTAAACTTCAACTTGTAATTTTACCTAACTCTTTTGTTTTGAACCTGGAACTTTGCGGGACAGTAGTGATTTTAGTCTCTGTTCCGTAACGTAAATTTGGCCACCTCGCCAGGATATTCAGGATATTATCATAAGGATATTGCTTGATATTTCGTGACTGTGATTTATTCATGATGTCTACTATTACTACTCTTGATGAAGCCAAAGATTTTTTGTCATATGTGCAAACAGTGTGTGATGTAGAAAACAGAACAAAGAATGAACTTAAGCTTGTTGCTCAACAATTGGGAATTGCTGTTCGCTCTCATAAGTCTAAAGATCAAATTGTTGACACGATTAATAAAAGCTTGTTTAATGTAACTCCTCCAGATGAGCAAACGCAGATTGAAATAGCTAAGTTACAGCTAGCCCTGCAGGAGGCTCGTGCTAAGGAGGCTGAATCTCAGGCTCGTATTCAGGAGGCACAGCCACAAATCGAAATTGCTAGGATTCAGGCAGACCATGAGTATCGCATGAAACAAAGTGGAACTGGTTCATCTAGGTCTGATGATTTTGATGTGGCTAAAAATGTTAAACTTGTCCCTCCTTTTAATGAATCTGATTTAACAAAGTATTTTCAGTTGTTTGAGAGGGTAGCTACAGGTTTTAATTGGCCCCAAAAGTATTGGCCAGTACTCCTTGAAATTGTTCTCACCGGTAAAGCTCAAGTAACTTATGCATCTTTGCCTCAGGATCAATCTGATAATTATGATGTAGTTAAGAGTTTGATTCTTAAGGCCTATGAGCTTGTTCCTGAAGCCTATAGAGTAAAATTTAGGACAACTTATAAGCAAGATAAGCAATCCCATGTTGAGTACACAAAAATCAAAGAAGATCTGTTAGAGCAGTGGTTATATTCTAAGAATGTGGATTGTGATTTTGGTAAATTTAAGCAGATGATTTTGCTGGAGGACTTCAAAAGGTGTATTAATAAAGATGTAAGCCTATATCTTGATGAGAGAAGAATAGATAATTTGTCTGATGCTGCAGTTTTAGCTGATGAATATGTTCTCACTCACAAGAGATATTCTAAAGAAAAAAGGAAAGCTGAGAGTAACTACGTTGCCTCTACTCAGAGTACAGGTAACAGGAAAAAGAATAAAGATGATGTTTCTCGGGAAGTAAGTACCAGCTTCACCTCTAGATTTCAGAAACGTAAATGTACTTATTGTAGTAAGCTTGGTCATACTACGGAGAAATGTTTCAGGAGACAGCGTGATATGAACAAAAAGGAGTCTTTAAATATTCAGTCAATTGGTCTAGTGTCCACCCTTGAGAGTTCCCAGAATTCTTTAACAGAGTTAACTGAACCTGCTTTGAGGGGTAAATTAAATTCTCATGATGGAGCTCCTCTTTTGAGCAGTAACGTGGGTGACACTCTCAAGAGTTCATATGCTAATTTCCTATCTGATGGTTTTGTCAGTCCTCTGGACAGTAATAACAGGAAATCAGTTAAAATATATCGAGATACAGGTGCTTGCCAATCCCTTATGCTGACCAGTGTTCTAGGCTCTAATGTTAATTCCTCTGATGAAACTGTAATCTTACAAGGTGTAGGGAATAATTACTTCTCTGTCCTTCTGTGCAGAGTGAATTTAGAGTCTGGTTTTGTTAATGGTTCCGTTATGGTTGGGTTGGTTGAGACACTCCCAATGTCAGGTGTAACTTTCTTACTTGGAAATGATATTGGTGGAAGTAGAGTGTGTCCAGCTCCTCAGTTGTCTAGTGAACCAGTGACTGCGACCCAGGATTGTTATATCTCTGATGTGTTCTCTGCATGTGCTGTCACTAGGGCTAAGTCTAAAGTTATTGGTGACTTAGAGGATAATGATGATGATGATGTTATCCTAGCTGACACTTTTCTTGCCAATTTGGACCACTGACCAGATGAGGCAGTAACCCGTAGTGTTGATAATTTGTCTCGTCAAGAGTTGGTTGAGTTGCAGGTTGCTGACCCTGAATTGAAAGGTCTAGCTAACTCTGCTTGCAGTGAGGAAGAGTCAGCTAGTGCTTCTACTTGTTATTATATAAAGTCAGGAGTACTTATGAGAATGTGGAGACCCCTAACAGCATTAGCCGACTGTGAATGGGAGGTTGTACATCAAGTTGTCATCCCTCGTGTTTGTAGGCAGGATATCATTAGAGTGGCTCATGACTCCAGTTTGGCAGGACACCTTGGAGTGAGGAAGACTGTGGCACGCATTTTGAAACACTTCTACTGGCCAGGTATCTTCAGAGATGTTTCCTGGTATTGTAAATCTTGTCATACCTGTCAAGTTGTGGGGAAGTGTAATCAGACCGAAAAGGTTGCACCTCTAGTTCCCATTCCTCCTTTTGAGGCGCCATTCACCCGTGTGTTGGTGGATATTGTGGGCCCTCTTCCTAAGACTTCTTCAGGATTTTCTTATGTGTTGACCCTGATTGATATGGCTACTCGTTATCCTGAAGGCATTCCACTTAGAAATATCTCAGCAAAGAACGTGGTTAAGGAAATGTTAGGGTTCTTCACAAAGTTTGGTCTGCCCAAGGAGGTACAGTCAGACCGGGGAAGTAATTTCATGTCCCATGTTTTCAAGGGGTCTCTGAAAGAGTTGGGCATCACCCAGATCACGTCTTCAGCTTACCATCCGCAGACCCAAGGAGCGTTGGAGAGATATCATCAAGCACTCAAATCGATGCTCAGGAAATACAGTTTGGAACATCAAAAAGACTGGGATAAAGGTCTTCCATTCGTTGTATTTGCCGCAAGAGAATCTCCAAATGAATCACTGGGCTTCTCACCCTTTGAACTACTGTTTGGCCATGAAGTGGGAGGACCCCTTAAGCTACTCAAGGAATGCTGGCTGTCGGAGGAAGATGACGTCGACCTGCTGGAGTGTGTGATGAAGTTCAAGGAGCGGCTGTCCACTGCTTTGCAGCTGGCTAGAGAGAATTTAGGAGCTGCTTAGGAGAAGATGAAGACTTGGTATGATGAGAAGTCCAGGTTGCGCCACTTTCAGCCAGGAGATCAGGTTTTGATTCTGCTACGGGTGCATGGGCGGCCTCTTCAAGCCAGGTTTAGTGGTCCTTATTTCATGGAGAAGAAACTCAGTGATGTCAACTATGTCATCGCCACACCAGATCGTACAAAGAACAAGCACCTTTGTCACATCAACATGCTGAAGTTATATCACAGGCGGGACGAGGATGTCCCGGTCTGCGCTGTGGCTGTTCCACCCGAGTCTGCAAGTGAAGTTCTCCCATGCAGTGTGAGCCTGGGTGATGGTTTGGGGAGAAGTTCTGATATCGTGAGTGATCTCCAGACTGAGCTTTCTCATCTTCCTCCCGAGGAGGGGCAGGAGTTTTCGGCATTACTGCAGGAGTACCCGCAAGTGTTCCGTGCCACTCCAGGAAGAACCACTGTGTTGATGCATGATGTCGAGGTTGGAGACACAAAGCCAATTAAACTGCCTCCTTACCATGTGAACCCAGTGAAAGTTCCTCTCATCCAGAAGGAGCTTGGCTACCTGTTTTACCACAAGATGATTGAGCCCTGTCAGAATGAGTGGAGTTCTCCTGTCACTCTAGTTCCTAAGCCAGGTGGGTCACAGCGGCTTTGCATCGACTACAGACGTGTTAATCAGATAACCAAAACAGACACTTACCCTCTCCCTCGCGTGGAAGATTGCATAGACAAGATCGGAAAGTCTAGGTACATAAGTAAGTTTGATTTGTTAACCCGCCCCGTCCCGACCACTTTCTCACCAATGGTACCTCCCATTCCCGACCATTTTTGGACCCAATTTTTTTTTGCTAAAACTTTCGCTTTTGGTCAGAAACAATGGTCAGTCACAAAGAAATTGTTCCCCGGGGTCCATAATTGCCCTAAACAGGTATGCCTTGGCCACACCTGGCACTGTGGTCTCTGTAGGTGGTCTGAGCCTCTAGCATTTTCTATGGTATTATAAGTCTGGGAAACCAATGAAAGTAAGTAGATATGTATTTATTACAAACATAAAAACATGTGATAAAAGAGTAAATTGGATTTTATACAAAAATAGAGCTGAAATAACCATTGTACCATCGTGCGAAACGAGCAAAATCGGGAAACTGGTCACGATGAATCGCTAACATTCGAAAATCATGATACATATCATTTTTTTTTACTTACATAATACTTCTACAATAACATTATACCATTTTACATTTTATTGAACTGTTTTTACGTATTCACAGGTCTTTAGATAACATTTAGCGTAATGTTAGCGCTTATTTACGTAGTGAGTGAACTCGCTGTGACTGTTGTTTCAACTCGTATTGTGCTTTTTCTACTTACATAATACTTTCCTAATAACATTATACACTTTTCAACTTTATAGAACTGTTTTGAGATAATTTCAGGCCTTACGTAAATATTTAGCGTAATAATAGCGCATAATAACACACACGGTGAAGTCGCTATGACTACTATTTCAACTTACAACCTATTTTTGTACTTATATAATAATTCTCCACTAACATTGCACATGTTTACACTTGATATAATTGATATCACATAATTTCAGACCTTACGATTCAACTGAGCGTCATATTAGCGCGTACTTACACGGTGAGTGTTATTGCGATATCATTTGTTTCATCTTACACTAGTATTCAACTTATAAATTACCTTACTACTAACATTACAACAAATTCCACTTTATATAATTCCTATCACATACTGACCAGAATGTTCTACTGAGCGTAATATTTTCGCAGATTTACACAGTGGGTGTACTCGTGACATCAATTATTACAACTTACGCTATTTTTCAACTTATACGTTTTATTCATGCTAACATTACACCCGTTTCCACTTTATATTCTTGCTATCACATATTTACTGACCAGAGTGTTATACTGAGCGTCATATTTTCGCATATTTATACAGTGGGTGTAGTTTTCATATCACTTCGTTCAACTTACACTATTTCTCAACTTATACATTACTTTCCTGCAAACATTACACCCGTTTCAAGTTTATATAAGACTTAGCACATACTGACTGGCCTTACCATTATACTGAGCGTCATATCGCCATCCCACACAGTTTCAGTAGTGTAGGAAGTTATGGTACTCTCTGAAACATGGCTGAAGGCACAACGCAACATTGGTGGTGGTGGGGGAGGTGGAGAGCGGCGCCTTTCATCACTCGCACTTCTCTTCCCTCTCTCTTTTCCTTTACCCTTTCCCTTCCCTTTCCTTCCTTTCTCCACATCCTGGGGCTGTGTGGAGGAAGTTTGGGAATATTGTATGGCGAAAGACGTGCTGGGGAGTGGCTCCACCTCCTCTCCCCTAGGCCTACGTGCACCACGTGCTCGTGCTGCCTCCCTCACACCACTTTCCCTTTCACCCCGCACTCCCACCACATCACTTTCGCCTTGCCCAGACAAAACACTAGGCCATACTATATTTGCCTTCTCGCCCCACCTTCTGATCCTCGGGGTGAGATTTTTTCCTTCCCCAACCACGAAGCAACATCACGTCCTAAGCCGCCGTCATCGTCATCGTCCTCATCCTCGTCCTCATCAGAATCTCTCTCTAGGGGATGGAGAGAGGTCCATGCAGGTGTTTTGGGTGCAGGCTGGCCTTCCCTTGCCTTACGATATGTGACATACCGCTTTTTCCGGGGCGAAGGGACCTCCTCATCACTGCTTGTTATTTCCTCCTCAGGCTGCACATAATCTCGATCCACCACATCATCATCAAGTGGAGAATCACTATCTCCAGTGAAGGCATCCAGGGCGGATTGTATTTCGTCGTCTGAGAGACCTTTACGCGCCATGTCTGACCTGGGTCACTGCTAACAGGTGAGTGACCGAGACAAGGGCGAGCGCAGGTCACGCGGGGTCTGGGACGCTGCCCGCCTGGCGGCAGGTAGGGGAGGCTTGGGTACTTGTGTAACTTGCAATACTTTGGTAATAGAAACTCCGTGTACAAACAGCTAGATAAGGAGTTTATTACAAGCTCACAGTAAAATAGTCTGCCCTTCTCCGCTGTCTGATATGAACTGATGCAATAACGCCGTCTTCAGGCGTGGGAAAGCATGCTGACCTAGCAAATTTAGTGGGGGCATGTATGCATTGGGGGGGGACATATATACATCGGGGGTAGACATATTGTGGAGGGGGTACACTACTCCCCCGGGTAGCTGAGATGGTGTCTCCTGACACCGGGAGTTAAAGGGTGTTTGATTATAGTAGTGAGGCAGGACCGGGAGGTTTGTACAAGGGATAAGTATGATACAGGGGCAGTAGGGGAGACATGGCCATGTTGAGGGGAGGGAATTAGAAGGATATATACATATAAGATATACAAGGAATAATAGGTACAAATCCAGTAAGGGTCGAAGGGATATATGAACATAATGGGAAGTACACAATAATAGTTTGATACATGATAAACAAGGAGTAGATATGAGAGTTCTATTGTTGTTCTTCCTTCATTTTTTTTTTTTTTTGTATTTTCTGTAGGATACACTGTCACTCAGTAATGCATGAAAGAAATACAATCATTTTCTAGTAGGCAGAGTGCTGCTAACAGTTTGGTTAAATGTTAGATGGCAATGGTAGTCACGGAATGCGAGGGCACTAAGTACGGGGAGTTTCTACGTCGTGTGTAGGGCGTACTATGCCTGTAGCGACCCTGATTTCCTGGAGTCGACGTTCCGTTTTTCTGACACAACAATGCACCACACAGATGATGAGTAGAAAACCTATGAAAGCGATAACTGCAAGGGGAAACACAACTGTTGGATGAACCCATGAACGGCTGAAGGCCAGAGAAAATGGATCCATAATGAAAGCACTGTCATTGAGGAAGGTGAACATGCACAAGGGAGGGGAGGTGATGGTAATGTTGGCAGAAGGTAGGGTTGAAGGCATGTCGATTGGTTGAAAGAGGTCATAGGAGTGTTTACAAACAGCTTGGTGATAGCGAGTGGCGTAAGTGATGACGGACTCTGATTTGACGGTACAATAGTCAGGTGCTTTGTAGAGACCACTAGCGGGGACGGAGCGAACGGAAGAACCAGGACACATGATTGTGACAGAGATGGGAACAGCAAAGAAGAAGTACTGGACATGGTTGAGGTGAGAATGGTGGATCGGGAGGTCAGGAGCTGGGACAAAAGAACAGGCCGAGTAGATGGAATGGTTGCGAACTAAAGCAGACTCACAGGGTGTAGCACTGCTAGGGAAGATAACGAAAAGGTTGGCAGCACAGAGACGAGAGGTCGGAGTAAGGGAGGAACATTGCTGGAGGTCTGTGGAAGAAAGGAAGGCAACGGAAAGATGATCATGGGAGAGGAGGAAATATTCTGAAGGAACAGATACCTGTAACAAGGAGTTGTTGAGGCGGAAAGGGAAGGGAATGATGTGGAAAAGGTTAAAGGTTATGGCAGAATGGAGAGGAATATGGACGACGACGTATGTGGTGAGAAGAGTGGCTTCGAGAACAGGATAATAATATTCAAGGGAGGAGTAAGGGAGGACTGGGGAGAGACCGAAGGCGGAGTGAGCCCATTCCAGGACAGAACGGAGAGCTGAGACAGGTACTAAGTCGGCAGTGACACGTCCATTGATAGCATCGACCAGGATACGAACCAAGGTAGAGACTTGAGACAGGAGAGAGTCAAAGGCCAGTTGGAGATTATCCATGTTGAGTTGGAGGTAGAAGAACTGAGAGATAATGTTGAGAACTGAAAGGTGGCGTTGTAAGATATCGGGGAAATTGTGTAGAGTGGACGTGACTTCAATGACTTGGGTTGCAGTGAATTTGTTACTTATGTATTGCAATTGCCAGGAGAATGGGAGGAAAAGGTTATAGAGATACTCATTCGGGTTGTGTGTCCCCATGAGGGCCGTGAGATGGTTCCTGATTCCGCGGAGCTGGTGTGCGTAGGCAGGTAGGGCAATGGCTACGTCGGCCAGGGGCGCAAGATCGTAGCACAAGGAGACCTTGCCTCCTGAGCCGACCAAGGCCCCGGGACGTACTCCACCATCGTCCTGACCTGACCCAGACCCCAGGAGGGTCAGCACTGCCAGCAGGGAGATCGCTTATCATCGTACCTAGAAAATCAGGGTAGAGTTAATGGGAGAGGTCGTGAAGAGGTTGGTGGGCAGAGCGCAGTTTGGACCGATATTGATTGATTGATGAATGAGCAGGTGGAGGTGGAGAGGAAGGAGACTGAGGGATAGGTGGAGACAAGGTAGACTGAGGGATAGGTGGAGACAAGGTAGACTGAGGGATAGGTGGAGACAAGGTAGACTGAGGAATGGGAGGAGGGGAAGAGGGGGCAGGAGGTTGTGTAAGTGACTCTTCCAACATGAGGCCACGGGGTGCTCGCTTTAAGTCATCGACGTGGACCCATCTGGTGTCCTTAGTGGACAGGTCCTGGAGGTGAAATTTGTTGCCTTGTTGAGTGAGGACGCGGTGGGGCCCTGTAAATTTGTCATCCAACTTAGAGGAACGAGTATGGGAATGAGCAAAGACAAGATCGCCTACATTGATAGTGATAGGAGAGGCGGACTTATGTGGGCGCTGCAGCATGTCCTCCTGAGAGGAAGCCAAAATGGATTGGACATACTGGTGGATTGTCTGAAAGTTGGCCAATTTTAGTTTAACATAATCATCCATGTTGTAGATGGGTTCTGGCTTTGAGGATAAGAGAGAGTATGGGAGGTCCTTGTCAAATCCAAAGAGGACGAAGAAGGGAGATTCAGCAATGGATGCATTGATGGAACTATTGATGGAGGATGCCACTTGGGGAATCCAGTCATCCCAGGACGAACTATGGGAGCCTAGATGTCTGAGGCACTCTAAGATTTTACGGTTGTGGCGTTCTACAAGGCCATTGGAAGCCGGATGGTTAGGCACGACATTGCACTTACTGATATGAAAGTGGCGACAGATCTCATCTAGAAGGCTATTGTTGAATTCTGTACCGTTGTCAGTAAGAATGGTATGAGGGGTACTGAATGGGCAAATGACATGATCTACAAAGGCACGGGCAACGCTCTTCGCGGTCTTGTCGGAGAGGGGTACGAGGACACAGTAGCGGGAGAAGTGGTCGACCGCTACGAACAAGTACTCAGCGCCAGATTCTGTGAGAGGAAGTTTTAAGAGATCGATTGAGACAGTTTCCCATGGTCGTGATGGGATTGGGTATTGTAAGAGAGGTGCTGGTAAGCCGGTTGATCCTTTGTGGCAGTGGCAGGAGAGGCAAGAGTCACAGTGGGCATTGATATCGCGGCGCATGGTTGGCCAATAGTATTTGAGACGTGCTTGGTGCAAGCATCAGTCTTTACCTGGATGGGAAGCTTGAGGAGTATTATGAACAATATGAAGAACCTTTGGTATCAGGGCAGTGGGGACAACAAGTTGGCGTACTGCGCGATTGGGCATATCTTTGCCTGTTAGCAGTGTTTTCCTGGACAAGAGATCATCATCTAGCATGAACTCATCTAGTGATACTGGCAGAGTAGGTAAGGTCGAGGCATCGCCAGATTCTAGGAAATAAATGACTTTGGACCACATGGGGTCTTGGCATTGAAAGTTTCGAACAACTTCTGACGTTAGTGTAGTATTTTCAGTTACCTCAGGCTGCAGTGATGTTATAGCTGCTGCTACGTGACGTGAGAGTGCATCTGCGACTACATTCACCTTGCCTGGTACATATTGAAAAGTGGGATTAAAGTCCTGGATGATGACAGACCATCTAGCTAACCTACCTGTTAGGTTGCGATTCTTGAACAAATGACATAGTGGAAGGTGGTCTGTTTGAATTGGATAACCATAGACTATATCTCTGAAATGTTTCAAGGACCAGATTACCGCTAGCGCTACGAGATCTTTGACACTGCAGTTACGTTCAGCGGTTGTAAGGGTGCGACTAGCATATGCTATTATGCGCTTCCTTGATGCTTCATCGAGTTGCATCAAAACGGCACCAAGTCCAGTGCCTGAGGCGTCTGTGCAGAGAAGGAAGGGTGTGGTATAAACAGGGAACGCTAGAACAGGGGCATTTACAAGAGCTGTCTTTAGCTTTTGGAAAGCCTGTGACTGGGCGTTAGTCCAAACAAAGGGCACATTCTGCTTGAGTAAGTGGGTCAGAGGAGCGGCGATCTGTGCATAATTCCGGATGTAGCGACGATAATAGCCACTGAGGCCCAGGAAACTTCGTACAGCGTCGGTAGTGGTAGGTTCTGGGAAGTTAATGATCGCCTTAGTTTTATCCTCATTAGTATGAATGCCTTGTGCATCTATGACATGGCCTAGGAATTTGATTTTCTTTCGCAGGAAGTCACATTTACTGAGATTGATTTTCAGGCCTGCGAGCTGGAGGCGTTCAAAGACTTGCTGGAGTTTGGTAAAATGATCAGGGATGGATTTACTCACAACAATGATATCATCTAGGTAAGCAAAAAGAGAGTGTCCCATCATACCTCTGAAGACTGAATGGATAAGTCACATGAACACGGAAGGAGCATTTCTCAGACCAAAAGGGAGTCTCTTAAACTGAAAATGTCCGGAAGGGGTGCTAAAGGCTGTAACTGGGTGAGAGGACTCTTCCATTTCGACCTGCCATTACCCGCTGAGGAGGTCTAAAGATGAAAAGACTACGTTATTGTCACCAAGGGATTCTAGCAAATCAGTGAGGACAGGTAACGGGAAACGGTCTGGAACGGTGACAGAATTGACCTTACGATAGTCGACTACTGGTCTAAAGTTGCCGTCCTTCTTTGGTACTAAGAAAAGTGGGCAAATCCATGGACTGACGGAGGGTTCAATAATGTCCTGGTCTAACATGTTCTGTACCATTTGATCTGTTTGCTTTCTCTGGCTGTGAGGCAATCGATACGCTGGTATGTAAATCGGCTGAGTTCCTGGGAGTAGTTCAATCGTATGTTTGACAAGGTCTGTTCTACCCATCGGTTCACCAGGTAAGGCAACCACGTTTCTGTACGAGGTCAGAAGGTTGAGGAGTTGAGGCGTATTTTCTGGGAAATCTGTGCAAGTGAGATGTGAGAGCATATCGGGTGAATGCGTCGGTGCAGATCCCGTAGAGTTAATAGTACATACACCGATTGGCGTATCATCAGTCTGAATAGTAGGAATTGAGGAATCCTGGCACACCTTTACGGCCGCTGGGTATACTAGGAAGTCTCCAGTCTTTACACCACTTTTAAGTTTTAGTGGAGCATTTGTGACATTGAGCAAGTACAGGTAGCATAAACTGTCCTCTAAGACTGTACGAGTACACCACGCTGACTCATAAGTCAAGCCATTCACACAACACGTCTCAGGTAGGGTTAGTAAATCCACTCCTTCTTTCGCACCGGCAACACAAACAGAGACTTTGGTGAACTCATGCGGTAACAAAATTGTGCACGTATTCGTTACTGCACGTTTCATCTCTGCGTGTTGGAGAAGATCATTCAGACTGTGTGAGGTAGGTAACTGAGACATGTCTGAGTCAGCGATAGTGTTGTTGGGAGAGGATGTAAGAGCCTTGTTCGAGGGCTGAGATGATGTATCAGGAGACATTGAGGAATTTATGTCCTTGCTCGCAGTCAGTAAAGGAATGATCTCTGTATTCTCAGATGATGATAGTGGTGGTTTGGGCTGGGTTGGACTCTTTGGTAGTGATAGGGACAGAGGTAATTGAAGGACTGATTTGATTGTAAGAACAGGACGGGTACATTCCATAGTGTAAACCGGGAATCCAGAAATGTCTATACTACCACAAGCAGGTAATAATGCAATGGAGTGTTGTGCCATGGTGGAGAAACCAATAAGGGCATCTGCGGGATACTGCAAGTCATTAGTGACATGAAATTCAATGGGGATAGGGGGCAAAGCTCTGTGGAGTTTGACTTCAAGGATGACTCTTCCCTTAACCTTAAACTCTGAGCCGTTGACACCACATAGGCGAATGTCTGGTGGTTCTAGGAAACTGACGTGGTTGTGATGGCGATGAATAATTTGTAAGGAATTTTCGGAGATGAGATTTACTATAGATCCTGTGTCCAAGAAGAATGACGTTGGTATGTCATGACTGCTTCCGAGAATGACTAAACCTGAGGATGTTATGGGACCTACATGGCGGATAGGGAGTTGGGTTTCTGGTTCTACGTGATATTGGTTCGATACGGGCGCGGCGCTTCCCCCGACTGTGGGCGGTTGAGGTAACGACATTCCTCAGTGGTGTGAGTCATGCTTGATTTGTGGTATTTGCAGTGTGGACGACATGAGCGGGAAGGCGTACACTGTCTGGTTTGGGAGTGAGGACGTCTGTATGTACGGTCGCAACTGGATGCTCGATGTCCAGGATGACCACAGTACCAGCAAAGAATCGAAGATTGTCTGTTCCGTCGGGTGCTAGATTGATCACGACCTGCGGTAGGAGAGCGATGTGTGGCAGGTCTGCCGCGTGTGGTGGGACGGGAGCGAGATTGGTCTGGGGTAGTGGAGGTGTGACAGACTGAGGAGGCCAAGGGTTGGGTGGTGCCCTGACGCGTGTAGTTCGAACCTGTTCTTTCATGAATGGCTTTAGTGACCTGAATAATTTTATCTCCTGGATTGAAACCGATTTCCAAGGCTAGCTCTCGTTGTTTAGGAGTAAGCCAGTGAAGGAATCTGAGGTAACCAATTAAGTCAGCAAAGTTGGTGAGTGAAAGTATTGGAACGCCATTCTTGTCTTCTAACCATTTCGTGCCTACCAGTAATTGGAGCATCTCACTACTAGTTGCTTTCATGGCGGCGGCAGCTTCGTGGAGCTTGGCATATTGCGCTGGGACACGCAAGTCCTCATCTAGTTGGTTTAGGAGATTAATGAATCCCATGAGAGACGCGGTATTTGAATGCTGGCAACAAAGGCTGATGAGTTCCGGACGAAAATCAGCAAAGGTACGAATGCTATCGAAATGTCCTGCACGGATCGCGGATCCGATGTCTGATTTACCGTGGTGCAAGCGACTGAGGAGGTAAGCTACTTTGAGCGATTCCTCGGTAATTTGACTATTGTTTATTTCTGTTTCGACTTCTCTGAGGAAATCATAGACAGACCAAGTTGGGTCCTGGCCGGTAAATTTGGGACGATTGGCATCGTCGAGATAGATAGACTGTGGAGGGGTGGCCATGGCTGGAAGTGCAGAAGTGGCGGCAGGAGAGGTGTGGGAAAGAGAGAAGGTAGTGGCAGTTAAGGGCGAGCAAGACGGGGTATGAAGGGAGGCAGGAGAGGGAACGACAGGGGAAGGAGTAGAGGAAGAAGAAGGGAGTGTAGAGGCAGGAGTAGAGGAGGAGGTATCTGGATTTACGAGGGTAGGACGGGTAGTAAGTGATTCTGCGGGAAGTGAAATGGGAGTCTCAGGTACAGGGCGGTGGTACTCTTTGCCACTTCGTAAATGAGTGATTGTGTTAGAGTCGGCAGACGGGGTATGAGCAGGTGATGTTTCCGGGTCGAGAGGGCTGGTGGTAAGCGGTTGACGTGGAAAGTATGACATTTAATGCGGCAATGGAAGATGAAAGGATGAAGATGGATACGTAGGTGGAAATGTATAAATAACAATGAGAGAATGGAATACACTAGGTGTTAAAATATGAATGAAGGTGCGGGGATGAATGGTTTAAATAAAATACGAAGGATGAGATGGATAATGAATAACGTAGGTGAAGATGAAAACGGGGTAATGGAAATGAGATGGAATATTTACAATAACCAATCTGTAGAGAAAATCGAGGATAATCTCTAGAGAAAGGAAAGATATACTATAGTTACACAGTAGAAACGGGAGTGTCTAGATGTATGACGTGCAGGGTGGCTGGGCGTAGCTGGGCTGGGGCGGGGCGGGGCAGGGCGGGGCGACGGGGCGGGGCCAGGCTGGGCGGGGCGAGGCGGGGCGGCGGGGTAGAGACAGCTGGGCGGAGAGGAGAAGAGACGCCGCGATGAATCACCGGCAGGGAGTGGCGGTCTTAGGAGGCTCCGTAATGCAGACCAGATGCGGGCGACGGTGGAGGCCAGTGGTGGGTGGGGAGGGCAGATGTCGGCGCAAGGCAGGTGTAGAGCTGGTGAGGTGGAAATGCAGAGAATGGGGGTGGGCAGGCAGCGGGCAGACAGTGATAAGGGGCACCGTGGGGGCAGGAGCTATGATGAGTCCGGAACAGGTGCTGGGAACAGGTGCAACAGGTGCATAGGTCGGCGACGGTGACACGTGCGGTCAGGAACAAGGCGTATGGGTGCGGTTGTTGGAGAGGTGAGCACTGGTGAGAAAAATGGTACACTCGAAAAGCACAGCCAAGGTAGTACACCACTAGAGGCACGGAGAAGGGGCGAGGCTGGCAGATGCGAGACGTCGTGTATCTTGTTGTATCACTAAAAATCCAAGGAGGCGGTCAGAATGTGATGGTTCGAAACACCGCTGCTACCAAATGTAACTTGCAATACTTTGGTAATAGAAACTCCGTGTACAAACAGCTAGATAAGGAGTTTATTACAATCTCACAGTAAAATAGTCTGCCCTTCTCCGCTGTCTGATATGAACTGATGCAATAACGCCGTCTTCAGGCGTGGGAAAGCATGCTGACCTAGCAAATTTAGTGGGGGCATGTATGCATTGGGGGGGGGGACATATATACATCGGGGGTAGACATATTGTGGAGGGGGTACACTTGGGCGAATCAAAAATCTCGCGCGAATTTTGAAAATTGTGGAAATTATGAACCTTGCAATTGCAGGACGTTGAAGTACGTCAACGGGATTGGCAGTGACATAACGTGAGGACGTGGAAGTACGTCGACGGGACGCCGCGGGTTAAAGGGATACTGGCAAGTACCTATGACTGAACGTGCTAGGGAGATCTCATGTTTTGTAACACTAGGAAAGACTTTTGCATCTTCTGTAATGCCGTATGGTATGAAGAATGCACCAGCCACTTTTCAGAAGCTCATGAATGTTGTAATAGAGGGTTTGGCAGGGTGTGTTGTTTATATTGATGATGTTTTAATCTTCAGTGACAAGTGGAAAGATCACCTATGCCATGTCAGTAAATTTCTTGAGAATTTGGTTCAGGCTAATCTTGTAGCTAATTTATCAAAGTGTGAGTTTGGTCAAGCAAAAGTTCAGTACCTTGGGTACGTAATTGGTGATGGACACGTTGCACCACCAGGAGCTAAGGTTCAGGTTATAAGTGATCTTCCCAGACCAAAAAGTAGGAAAGAGCTACAAAGATTTTTGGGAATGGTAGGTTATTACAGGAGATTTGTTCTTAACTTTTCAATTCTTGTATCACCACTTACAGACCTACTGAAAAAGGGAGTTAAATTTGTCTGGACCGATAACTGTGAATCCTCTTTCAGCAAACTTAAAGCTATCCTATTAAATCAGCCAGTGCTCGCTACTCCAAATTTTGCTAAGCCTTTTAAGATGGCTGTTGACGCAAGTGATACAGGAGCTTGGGGCTGTTTTGCTGCAAGAGGATGATCAGGGTATTGAACACCCTGTATCTTATTACAGTAAGAAGTTCACTCCACCTCAAAAGAACTACTCAACTATTGAGAAAGAGCTTTTGGCCTTGATTTTGGGTTTACAGCATTTTTCATTTTATTTGTGTTCTGGTTTTGACCCCATAGTCATTTATATCGATCATAACCCACTGAAATTCCTTAGTAAGTTTAAAGATAAAAATCAGAGATTGACAAGATGGAGTCTACTTCTTCAGGAGTATTCATTAGACATACAACATGTCAAGGGGAAAGAAAATGTTATTGCAGATTGCTTGTCCAGACTTTAGACAGATTGTTTTAGAGTAATAAGAAATTTCCTTTGTAAATTTCTTTTTCTTTGTGGGGAGGTGTTACATAGCCTATGATTTCATCATCCTTTCTATAATTCCAATGTACAGTATGTTGCATGTTTGATCACGATTCGCCTCGTGGCTTCCATAGTGACCAGACTTGTGTGTTCTACCTCACTCCCCCCTTCTCCCCCTTATAGTAGAGTAAGTCGTTCTTTCTGTTGTTCAGAGCAGGAGTGTCAACTCTTTGTCCCCTGTGGCTTCATTTGCGCGTCCTTCTTACAAGTTGAATCTAGCTCTGTCGGCCCCTATATAATGAGCTCAGTCTCTGCATTAATTGCCACTTAGATCGTACTCCTCATTTTGTTCACATCTCTGTCCTCCCCTGTACAGTTGTTATTATTTTCGTGAGTGCTCGGGAAGTCTCCAACCATCTGGCTGCTGTGTAATTTGAGTATAAGTGTTGTTACATTTTTTCTTGTACTGTATAGCATAAGGTGTTAATTCGTAGGCCTGGTGAGGTTTTTGTGATTAATGTAAAGTTTTTGCTGTCAGCCAGTAGTAATAATATTTTGTATCTGTAATAATATATCTTGCTTTAACTGAGCATTGTCCGGTTTTCTCATTTTATCAGGGCTGACTTAGATAAATTTACTCTTGCTTATTTCGTGTTAATAGAGGCTATTGCAGTTATCCATATATTTAACCTGTTTTTTGCCATTACATTATCTTTATGAGTCCTGAATGTTTAGTTGTTAGTTTGAGCATTAAACTTTAACTTGTAATTTTACTTAACTCTTTTGTTTTGAACCTGGAACTTTGCGGGACAGTAGTGATTTTAGTCTCTGTTCCGTAACAATATATATATATATATATATATATATATATATATATATATATATATATAGAGAGAGAGAGAGAGAGAGAGAGAGAGAGAGAGAGAGTAATCCCTTATTGATCCAGACATATAAGAACCAAAGGCATGTCCAGGTAGTGGCAACATTTGGATATTGAACACTAATACCCCTACCATACCCAGATCCTACCTATACCCACCTCCAACCATAGCTAACCTATTTGTGCTGTATCCATGGTTAAGGTGGCAGTATTTTCAGGTCATTCAGGCATATTTAGATATCAAAACACACATAGGCATATCAAAAGTAATGGTAAACACCAAGAAAACCATGCAGGTTAACCGCTGAAAACCAAAAAACACCGTACCAAAATAAGGAGTACCCCTTCTTATATTGGTAGTGGTTTCAGGTCATTCTGGCATATTATGACATCGAAACATATATAGGAATATCGAAAATAATTTCAACACCAAGAAAACCATTAAAAAAACAAAAAAAAACACTGAAAGCAAAAAAAACACCGTACCTAAACACTACTGTATGTACAGTACCCCTACTATTTTTGGCACTGCTTTTGGTCATTCTGTCATTTTGTGATCTCAGAACACACATAGGAATATCTTAAATAGATTTTAGCACCAAGGAGACTATGAAAGAAACCTAAAGTTACCAGCCGAAAAACATTTGGTTGGGGTACTTACCACACAGTGCACCGCCGCCGGGCTTTGTAACCCGCCACCTCCAGCAGGTGTAGAGTTTTCCTGTGTCATGTAGCAGCAAACAGTAGTGCCTAACAGAGGTCAATAAACTTCTCGGCGTCATCAACCTGCTGGAGCTGGGCAATGACTGGTGATGTGCGGTGCGGTGATGGTGGCCTACCCACCTCAAGAGACTCTGAAAACAGCTGCAAACATACGTCCAGCGGAAACTCAACGGCTGTCGACATGCTCGGTTGTGGGTCCAAAGGTGAAGGCAGGAAATGACCTGGTGGTGGTGGTGGTGGTGGTGAGAATGGGCTGGCACTCGTGGGGGTCGCAGGCTTGAAGAATGAGTTGATTCTGGTCTGATGAGAGGACAGAGATTCTGTCAGAGGATGACAGCGTCCAGGACTGTCCGCAGCTCCATTGCCAGGTGGAGTGGCACCAACTTCCTGTCACAGTGTGGGTGCTCGGCATACTCCAGCACCCCCTCCAGGTAACCACGGAGGACATTGAGACGAGGGACTGAAGGAGTTGCAGCAATCTCCTCATCAGACATGGTCTGGTAACCAGGATCGCCGCCGTCGTCATCCAGCCATTCCCGTACATCATCAACGTCCACCTGCTCTCCTGCTGTTCTAAGACAACTGTGGAAATCATCCACGTCAAACCCCTCAAAGTCATGCTCGGCATCGATTCCCTGCAGAAGATGAGACCAACTGCTTTTGAGAGTTTTGACAGAGACATCCTTCCATGCATTCGCCAAGTTGAACACTGCAGACTTCACATTGTAATGCCGAATATTCTGAAAGGTCTGCTCCCAGCAAGTGTCCTCGACCGCGTCCTCATCCTCCAGCACCACCATCACATCGTTCAGGAACATCCATTAGTACAGTCTCTTTGCAGCCACTATAACACCCTGGTCCATTGGTTGATTCAGAGCAGTTGTATTAGGTGGCAGAAACATGCACCTAATCCACCCATCAAAAGCAACCAAATCCTTCCCAGACAGATGCGCAAGAATATTGTCCAGGAGCAGGAGTGCCTTCACCTGATCATGAGCAATTCCAAGGACCTCCATTTGATAACGGATAACCTGCTTGACGAAATGTCTGTGGCACCAATCTCTGAAGATCTTAGCGGTAAACCAGGCCTTCACAAAATAGTACCACACAACAGGCTGGCTATCCATCAACCCACAGAGACAATGTGTTTTTTTTGCACGTCTAACAACAACGGCTTTGAGGTGGTGCATCCCGTTAGCATTGGCACTGCACAAAACAGAGACACATAGTTTGGACAACTTCTGACCAGGCATAGACTTCTCCCTTTCCTCAGCCAGAGTGTTAGTGGGCAAGGAGCGATAGAACAGACCAGTTTCGTCAGCATTATAGACTTGAGCAAGGGCAAGGCCCTCGTCCTTGATCAGGTGCTGAACTTTCTGGCAAAACGGGGCTACTTCCTCCGCCGCTGCGTCCAAGGCCTCTCCGTGTGCCTTATGGCCAGTAAGTCCATGGCGAAGCTTGAAGTGAAAGGGCCATCCCTTGGACTCCTTGAAGTCTTGCACATTGTGCACACTTGCAAACTTCTCGGCAGCAGCCTTCACCTCGGTCCCAAGCACTAGCATCCCGGCTGATAAGAAAAGTTTGGGTAAACCATCTACAACAACACGGTATGATAACAAAAAGGCAGCTCGGTTTTAGAAAGGGAAAATCATGTGTTGTTAATCTATTAAGCTACTATGACAGAGTTACAGAAACATTAGAAAAAAGCAGGATGGGTGGACAGTATCTATTCAGATTTCAAGAAAGCATTTGATAGAGTACTGCACCAAAGACTTTTATGGAAACTGTACCGTGAAGGAGGTATCTGAGGCAACCTGTACTGTTAGATGCAGGATTTTCTCAGAAAAGGGGAAATGAGCGCAGTACTAAGGGGAATTTACTCATCATGGAGGGCAGTGACTAGCGGAGTTCCACAAGGCTCAGTGCTGACACCAATTATGTTTTTAGTATATATGAATGACATAGACAGTAACATTGGAAATGGAAGATATCTAAATATATTTGCTGATGATGCAAAAATACAAAGGAAAATTATTAATACTGATTCTTGCACAGAACTGCAAGATGAATTAAATAAGCTTCATGAATGGAACAATAAATGGCAAATGGAATTTAATGAGGACAAGTGTCATGTCATTAATTTTGGTAAAAGTGAAAAAAGAACAGACTGGGATTATAAGTCAGGAAGTCCAACCCTACACATATCTGAAAGGGAGAAGGACCTAGGAGTGATTATTAATAACAGACTATCTCCTGCTGACCACATCAGTGAGAAGGTACATAAAATGTACACACTGCTTGCTGATATGGAAATGGCATTCACATACTGTATGTAAATGAAGACATGCTGAAAAAGATAATAACATCATTCATCAGACCATCCCTGGAGTATGCATCAGTAGTCTGGAATCCTCATCTCAAAAAACACATAGATAAGTCGAGAAAGTACAAAGGGTAGCCACAAGATGGGTACCAAGCTTAAGGGATCTAAGCTACAAGGAAAGACTAGAAAAACTGAATCTATCAACACTACAGGAGAGAAGGAAAAGAGATATGATTATGCTAAATAAATGCATCTCGGGGAAAGTGAAAATAGACTTAATGAATATATAACCTACGGGGAAGCATCAGCAAGAGGACACTTCAAAAAACTACATAAAAAGAGAGGCGATAAAGACGTAAGGAAATTCAGTTTCCAAAATAGGGCAACTGATCAGTGGAATGAACTGCCGAGTGAAATAGTGTTTTCCAAAACTATTGATAAATTTAAGGATATCGGTATGTATGATGAAAATGGTTTAGGGCCACTCCAACATCCACTGCCCTGCCTTGTATCTTTTTTTATAACCCCATCTATATACAGATTGAACAACCACGGAGACATGACACATCCCTGTTTCAATCCAACCTAATAGGGGGGGGGGGTGATAAAACTTAGGTTCATAATTTGAAAATGTCCATTTGGGAAATGTTTAATACTATTAATACATAAATTTTGATACCAAAACTAACATCATATCTCTTAGAAAAAAAAACCCACCCCTTGAAATTCAAAATAACACACAATCATCTTTTCTGCTCATTCTGTTGCTTGTATGCCATGACTTGCCTTATTGCCTACTAGTACAAGGCTTGAAATACTTTTCTAAGAATTGATTAGTAGCACATGTTGATCCTAAAAATAATTGCTTTAGCATTTACATCAATTAAAAAATTGTTATTGGATCGCAATATGTGTATTTTCAAACGTAAACTGGGATGCATTACTGCTTAAATCAAGAATTGTAGTGAAAGTGATTAAAGACTCTTTTAGAATACTTAACAGTTTTATTTCAAACTCAAAACACTCAGTTAAGTGGCATGGAAACAAGGATCTTATGAAGATGCCACTTTGTCAAGGCTTTGCTGGAATTTTTCATATTCTGTTGTGGTTCGGTTGCTCCTCCTGCCCAGGTACGACATTAGGGCCTCTCCAAACTACTCTTGCCACTGGTCAGTGTCACCTGGACTCAGAAGATAGGACTGACTTTAGGCAGAAGTGTGGTACTCTCTCTGGCGAACTTGAGCTCCAGCTTCATCCTCTGCTGCTTGCCCTTGTTGCTCAGAGTTGGATCCGCAAGGAATTGCTCAACTTCCTCACATCAGTAAAGGGGCCACCACTAGATTTTAGTTTTTCTAGCATATCCAGTCTTTTCCTCTCATTTCTCTGAGCCATTTCCTGCTTTTGCTCCACTCCCTTCTCAAATTTCTCCTTCCTGTATTTACTCCAGTCGAGTTCGACCTCCCTTTTAGCTTGGGCTGCTGCCTTGAAATCTCTGAAGGAAGGAATCTGTCCAGTGTTTAGTTCCTGGTTCTTCTGCAGGATAATTGACCTGCTGACTGCATTCAGTGTGCCTAACTTTCTCAGTCTGTAGTCCACTTTGCCACATTGTCTCTCTATGCCAATGTTGTGCACAGGGGTTTCATCGATGTTACTTGCCTGGTCGCTCACGGGATAGTCCATTGGGAAGGCCTCCTCATCTATACCATAGTCCCTCCTCTGCCTGGCTAGGACCGTCTGCAGGTGGGGCAGCATTAGGTTGGTCAGCTCTTTCACCTCCTTTAGGCGCTCCTCAGCTAAGTCAGATATGGAGTTCAGGACTTCATCCTTGTAGTTCATCTTCACGCAAGTGAAGAGATCATCAGATACCCCAGGGTATTCAGGCTTTGAAAATCTTGTAAAGTCATCACTGATGGGCTGACCCAAGGCTGTGTACAGTCCTTTGTAGAACTCCCTGAGCTGAGTATGGGTAGCGTCTTTTTCTATTGTCCTGGCATAGAAGGGTTCTATCAAGTGCACACCCAGGCAGGCAAACGACTTTGAGATAGGGAAGTTCCAATACTTCCCTGATCAGGCAGGGTAGGCGGTAGTTGATGTGAAGATTCTGCCTCAGAAACTCTGCCAGGTGGTCATAATTGTATATTAAGACTGCTGCTGCCAAGGAGAGGCACCTAAACCTGCAATCTTTGTAGGCAAACAGGACACTGGATACACGCCTTTGCTCCAGGAAGACAAGGGATTCCTTGTAGTGGTTCCAAGTCTTGTGTGAAAATTCAGGAGCCACCAGCCTGAGGCACATGTCCAGTGATTGCCCAGCCAAACCGGGCATTTTTGCTGTCTACCTCCAGATCGACCATGAAACCCTTCAGAATCTGCTCCATCTTCATAATTGCCTCCATTAACCTCATGACCTTATTCATGGCACTGCTGAACCACAGTGTAGTATGTCACAAAATAACTGTCTTGCTGGTGTTTCCAGGTCGTGCACTTGGAGAAATTTCCGCGCGGGACACTGTGAAGATGGCAGCAGCAGCGACAGACAGAAGTGATCTGGTAACAGTGCTGGGGGTGAAGTTGCGGGGAAGGTGAGTGATGGAGGAGAGGAGGGGTGGTGGTGGGGGTAGGTGAGTGTTAGGGAGAACAATCTCTGCGTAGATAATCATTCCAATACGATTTTTCTATTAATAATAAAAGGTAGTGGCAACAAGCTGCTAATGATAGTTCAGTATTTGATGGAATAAGTTCAGTACCTAAGAAAACAGGTATCGCCAATACGTAACCTTATCATTCGCCTCCGTCATTCCGTCCCCTCATCGGAAAGCTTTCTATTGTTGACCGAGAATTTACAAATATTTAGAATTAATTTCAGCTGCTTGTCATGCAAGTTGCTTATCAAAGATACTGTAACTTTCATTGCAACTTGTATTGAATACCGAATGTAACATCCTGTAGTAGTCCATTTTATATTTGTATAAGTCAACTACTGTTAACTTAAGATAGAACGCTGGCAGAATAAGGAAAATACATCCTTTGACTGACCACATAATTTGTTATCTTTCATAGTCGTATAGGCACTTCCCTGCTTACTAATGGATGAGACTGGCCTTCATACCAGACTATAAATTTAAGCATACTCCAGTCAACACTTTCTTAGGGCCAATCCCTCATATCTTAATAGGCCTATATAAATTTATGCTTATGTGCATACGTCCGTGATTATACGAGTATTGAACGTGGATAATCTCTCTCTCTCTCTCTCTCTCTCTCTCTCTCTCTCTGACACACGCAGTAAATTACCTTACATAAAAGTCACGTAGGTAACCTTTCGGTTGGCAGGAATATAATACAATCAGTCTATTTGTCAGTTGTCATCTAAAGTGATTATGGAGATAATGTCGCTGTTAAAGATGGTTATATATTTTACAATATACACACGACACTCACGCAAAATTACCAGCAGTATGTAAGACTTCCATTGCTACAAACTGTGCATGCAACTAACGTTTACGAAATTTTCGTAATGTTATATACAAATGTGCTAGCAGTAGCGGTCGCACCGTCCACAAAATTGTTCTAACCAGCCTCCACACACACATACACACATACACACACACACACATACACACACACACAACTGGCGTTCTGGTAATGTTTTCGCCTGCCATCTAGTAAGACGGGGGTTCGCGCCGGATCGGGTGCGAAAAGTTTCACGGACTAAGTGGGAGGCTACTGTTCTTCTTCAGGGAAGGAATAGTTGTGTGCGTGGTGAAGGTCACAGCCTTGCCCTAGATCAGACTATATGAGCTCTCAGCTCTCTTCCTGGAGGGTAATGAGCTGACGATCACGCCAATCGCAATATCCTGACCGATCCTGTGAATTACACACACTTACCAAGACGCATTAAATTTTGGCAGGCAGTTCTCTCCACCCACTCCTTCCACACACACTAAGAGATAATATCACATACTTATTGTCTCATAGAACTCACAGTTGAGGAGAATATAACTGAATAATAATTCTTTCTGGGAATTAGGTCGAAAGAAAGACTCATTTGTCCTATTACATTTAAACAAGAAGAGTTTCTCAACCTAACTATTCTGTTTTACTGAGTTTCTGATAAAATTCATGTATCAATCTAGTATTTCGCGATCTAACATTTGTCTGGATAAACGAATATTATTAACTGAACCAAGAGCAAAAAACGTCATTGATACTATGTGTCAATACCAATTATTATGTTACGGTGGCATTCTGTTGGCATTGTTCTTGTGTACCAGTGCTTTCTAAACTGGGGAACCCGGCCTCCCTTTGGGGTGTGTGAGGTACTGTAGATGGAGGAATGACCTGAAGCCATCTTGCAAAAGTTGCTATTATATTGCTGTATGGCGCAGAAGCCTGGGCGTTCAAGAAGAATGAAGAGAAACAGCTGAAGAGGACAGAGATGAGAATGCTGCGATGGCTGATGGGAGTGTCAGAGAGAGAGGAGAAGGAATGATGATATCAGAGCAGAGGCAGGAGTTGTATCAGCTGTGGCGAAGGCAAGAGAGGCACGTTTGAGGTATTATGGTCATGTGAGCAGGACGGGGGAAGTTGATCCAATGAAGATGGCATGGAGGAGTCAGGTGGAAGGGAGAAGAACGAGGAGAAGACAAAGGATTAGGCAGAGAGATGGAATTGAGAAAGAAATGAGGCAGTTAGGCCTGGAGGAAGAGGACACAGCGGACAGAAGTTACTGACGACAACCAAATTAAGAGTGGCCGACCCCACCAGGGACTAAAGCAACGATTATATATATATATATATATATATATATATATATATATATATATATATATATATATATATATATATATATATATATATATATATAATATATATATAAAAATATATATATATATATATATATATATATATATATAGATAGATAGATAGATAGATAGATAGATAGATAGATAGATATTAGTCACAGGCCATGCTTGTGTCTCAGACTCTGGTGAGTCAAGTGGTGATACACGAATTCATCTCATTCAGCTGCTGTCTACTGACCATCAAGTCACGGCCTTTCCAATCTTAGCCAAATAAGCAGTATATAATTAACTATGATCCGATCGATATTATGACTTTATATATTATTAAAGGTTGAAGAAGTTACAATACACAGGAAATTTCAAAGAATATGCCGTATAAGTAAACAAAAAAGTAGGAATATGCTTTACGCTCATAAATGGCTAGAATATGCATTTGCACATGCACATATGCAAATGCATGATTATCCTAAGCCTACTTATGAGTCTCTGTGAGATAAACTGAGAGTTAGACAGCGAGAGACCCAGTATTATACACTGCACAATTCACACACACACACACACACACACACACACACACACACACACACACACACACACACACACACACACACACACACACACACACACACACACACACACACACACACACACACACACACACACACACACACTCGCAGGCGCTATTGTTTAACCTGAAAAGGTCTAGGTCTGGTTTATGCTTAAATTAGTTTGCGACAAGCAGCAAGCATGTGCATATGATTTAGGAAATATATCAAATTCACATTGACAGCTAACAAAGATGCATTTGTCTTAAAATCTGACATACTTTAATGCCTTTTGGGGTAAAAAGTACTAATGGTTGACTGAAGCAACGAAAAAACGGAAAATTATGTATACTATATTTTCCATACTTCTTGTTCGTTAGGAGAAACATGTGGAGAGGATGGAGAGTGAGAGACTGACGAGGAAAGTGTATGTGAGTGAGGTGGAGGGGGGGGAGAGGGAGAGGGGAGGCCAAGGATGAGATGGAGGGATGGAGTGGAGAGGTGTATGAGAGAGGGAGGTGTAAACTGGGAGCAGGGCAGTGTAGTGGATGGAGACAGGGCGACGTGAAGGCGATTTGTTTGCAGCCACCCCTTACAGTATTAAGGCGTCTGACAATAGATAGATAAGTAGATTTTCCATACTCTACACATCTACGTTACAATTAAGAATGTATGAGCAACTTTTCTGAGACTTATCTGAGGTAAACCTCTGATATTGGTCTTTGCTACAATAGGGATGTTATAGATACCGAAGGAGGGGGGGAGTCAGTATGTAATGTTACGTGTTGGTGACGTCCGTGTGTTTATATCAGCCTTGCATGATTACTGAACTGACCATTTTTCATCATGTCATGAACCATCACTTTATAGCTTGTTGCTACTTCGTGTGTTCCCCTATCATAAAAACACATTCATAAATCAAAGCAGATTATGTTACGACATTAAATGGCTACTAAGTCTCTCCCTGACACTCCGCTACCCCCACTCCCATCCTTCCCAAAACACAGCTACTCCCACTACCCCCCCATCTCTCACTTCCCACCCCCCCCACCACACAGCTACCCCCCACTACCCCCCAAACCCTCACATACCCCACACGTCCCACTCCTCCTTTATCGCCAACACTGTTACCAGATCAGATTGTTTGATGCTCCTGATGCCTTCTACGCGGTGTCCCGCGCGGATATTTCTCCAACTGTACATCCCCGCCAGCAGCTTTGAAAAGCCTTTGTTGTGCTTTGTGCTCTCTGTCACATGGGCATCTACAAGCTTATACACGTCCTCTGCACTGACTCCTCTGACAGATGCCAGTATCTCAAACCCCATATCCACCTGCATTGCAATGTCCTCAGTTGTCTCTCAATAGATCGGCAGAACAGGTAGAGGAAATAGGCTGTCCTGACCTACATGCAGCCCTTGCATCGTGAACTGACCTACACCTTTCTTTGTGATACTGTCTGATGCATGAGTAATCATCTTACCCTTCTGTTTCTCCTCCTGAAGCTTGCCCACAACTAGCGACAATCTCTGGGCCTCAATTTGCTGCAGAGCTGTCCTTATGTTCCTGTTGGATGGCACTGTATCTAAGTCAAAGATCTCATCACATTCTCGAGGGCTTTTCCATCTTCTTCTAAACAGTGTGTTGCCAACCTCAGTGACAGTTTTGCTCAGTTCACTAACAGAAAGTCCCTTTCCTGAGAAATTGGCCACAGTTTGGTAAAACTCATCGCGTACTTTTCTCTCTGAGACTCGGATCTGCTGAAATTCTTGCGGTAGCGGATCATCTGTGTCTGCCTCAGCAACATCCTTGAAGAGTTTTCTCTTCCTTAGCTTGGGATCAGCTGCAGCCTCACTCTTCTTGCCCTTGTTATCTTGTGTGTCAGTCTAAGATCTTTTGTTGCTTTTGGACTCGGTTCTCTTGCTCTTCGTCACTGCTGTTGGTGGGAATCTCACCAGCTTCTACGAGAATATCAGTGATCTGGTCAAGGGTCTTGTACTAGAACTGTTGATCTCTCTTCCTCCAGTATTCATCCTGTCTCTCTCTCAGCCTTTGGGCTCTCATTGTACTTTGGTACCACACGGGGTTCACATCTTTGTGACAAAACATCTTACGTTCCATCTTCTGGTCTTCATAGTACTTGTACTCCATATCAGTCATGCTCACCCCCAGCTCCGGCTCCAGATGTTGTCGCCACACAGGGTCTCTGCATATACGTCAAAGAGCTCACACTTTCTATCAGATAACTCTGTATATTGCCTGACAGCTTTTGAGTTCTCCTTCCCTCTCTGTCCATATCTCTTTCTACCTATATTAAACTGTTTCCTGAGGTTCTCTACCCTCCTCTGAAAGGTACTCAAGAACACACAGAACACGGTATCATGGTTGTACTTAGTGCAGATCTGCTTCGCAACCTCCCGTACCTCCATGTCAACAGTCACCTTGCCAGTGCCCACCACCTTCAAGTTGTACCTATAAGCATACCTGTTACACACTGCACTGTGGACAGTTTTGATGGTGGCTGAAAATATTTGAATGGAGGAAAGTACTTATCAGCATCATATTGTTTAGCATCAGGTCTAGTTCTTGGCTTGGATCGGGGTCTACTACTGCGTGCCATGCTGTAACTTAACGTTATAGTTTTATGCTTGTTTTATCACCATCAGACTCGGTTGATTTCCCTAAAAAATATAAATAGAAAATATCTTCAATCACAGCAAACTTTCATGTCTCTTTCTACTTCTCAGATCAGTTTTGCACAATACCTTACAGATTTTATACTCATTTACAAATATTTCTGTACCAACGACCATCTGTGACATTTAGTGATATTAGTCCATAAATAATATTCTCAAATATAATCAAATTGTCAGTTATGTGCTTATGTATGAAAGTATTACATCTCAGTGGTGTGATCAGTATATAATGTACCAAATTGATCCAAATGGGCAATTTGTCATTTTCATGCTGACCGCCTGACAGCGTGCATAATGTCGATTCTGTTTGTGTGTGTGTGTGTGTGTGTGTGTGTGTGTGTGTGTGTGTGTGTGTGTGTGTGTGTGTGTTTTTCCATGCTAGATACGCACTGCCTATGCAGATATTTCTAAAATGACCCAATGCATCACCTCTCAAGTGGACGTTATCATATTTCAAAATTTTTGTTTTCAGCCCAGTAATCTCCCCACACTGCTTTAAACAGAAAAATTCATTCAGTTCACTATCCACACGCACTGCAGCCTTAGCATCCTCATAAATAATGTTCACGGCATTCAACAACTTCCCATCTACTGTATTATATTCTCAATACTTTCCACAATCCTTGTTTATCCACCCTGTCATATACTTTCTCCAAACCCATCAAGGCTGCATACAACTTCTTTCCCTTCTCTAGAAACTTTTCCACTGAAGATCTGGGAATGAATATTTGATCTACACAACCTCTTCTCTTCTAAAAACCTCCATGTTCTTCTCCAACTAATTCCTCTGTTATTTCCATAACTCTGTCAATAAGCATCCTACCATAGACTTTTCCTATTACACTAAGAAGACCAATGCTCCTATGATTACCACACACTTCTTTTCCACTTTTTCCTTTTTACAGGGGAATACTTATACCTGACTTCCAATCCTCCGGGACTCCACTTTCCTCCCATGCCAATCTGCACATCTTCCACATCCATTCTACTACTACCTCTACCCCATGCTTCAGCATTTCACCACACATTCCATCAATTCCTAGGGCTTTCTCCATTTTAACTTTCTTCATTACTTCCAGAACTTCCATCTTACTGATTTCTTCCTCTCTTCTCACATCCCTCTTTCTCCCAGCCATTCCCCAGCCACTTATACTTGCATTACTTCATTCTCTATGTTCAGCAATTCCTAAAAGTGTTCTTTCCATCTGCTCACATTTTCTCCCTTCTCCACTAATAATCTACCATTCTTATCTTTCACTCCCCAACTAACTTTTCTGGCACCCTGTCTAGCTCTCTTTACCTCTTTCCAGAACATTTTTCTTTACATTCCTTCCACTTGACACTCAAATTCCTTTCAAATTTGTGATCCACTCTCTTCTTATTCTCTCTTACAAATCTTTTCACATTTCTCTTCCTCTCAACATATAACTCTCTCTTTTGTCTCTCAACTTCTTCCATGCCCCTGTTTCTTATCCACTCACAATATGCTTTCTTCTTTTGTGCCACAGCCTCTCCCACTTTTTCATTTCACCATGCTATTCTCTGCACCCCCTTTCGTCTTCTCTTCACCCTACACACCACCTCACATGCTGCAAAGATTTCTTCTGTGAATATCTTGCACACACCTTCCACGTCCCCCATCTGCTCTAATCCATATTTACCCAATCGCTCCTCCACTTCGCTCTTATATTCTGCCTTTTTTTCATCCTCTTGTAACTTTTCCACTCTCCTTGTATGAGCTACGTCCTCCTGTCCTTCCCTTCTTACTATTTTTCCATTTCATATGGACTTTGACTTTAAGTCCACTCCCCAAACCTCTATATACTCTTGCATCTAATACACACCTCCTCATCCTGTCATCCACACACACATATGCAATCATTGCCTCCTGTTCATTCAGTTCACCACCCACCTTTCTCATCACTCGCCACATATACCAATGGATCATTTTGTGTCTGAAGAGGGTACTGGCTATCACCAACCCCCTCCCAGCACAAATGTCCACTAAAGCACTGCCATTCTCATCCATCTCTGCGGGCACACCCCACACACCATCTACTCTACCCACCTTCACATTCCCTACTTTGCCATTTATGTCTCCAATCAAAAACACTCATTCCTTTCAAACTTTTCCATGCACGCTTCCACATTTGTCCAGAACTCTTCTATCACTTAGCTTTCACGATCTTGCGTTGGCACATACGCGCACACAACTGCCCACATTTGTAGTCCAACTTTCAATCTTACCCACACAATCACTGAGCCAACTGATCCATACTCTCTTATATTCTCCTTCCATCTGTTACTCACAACAATACTCACTCCTTCTTTTGCCCTCTCATTCTCATCTACTCCCGCACATATACCTCATCCATACTCCCATTCTCTCACAGTCACCTCCCCATTTAGTTTCAGTTACTGAACATACATCCACTTTTGCACCCTCCAGCACCTGGACAATCTCTCTTTCTTTCACCTCATCAATGGCATCACTTACATCTAAACTTACAAGAGCAATTAAACTCATACACAGAAAGGTAGAATCTGACTTACAATCTCGCATAGAGAACGGACACCTTGACCAGCCTTCACTCACTATCACTCCTCTCTCACAATCAAGGTCACCCACTCACCAAGCTAACATTAGCAGTACCAAAATCATTTATGAAGTCACAATAAAAATTGTGAAATTGCAATATTCGAAGAAAATTGCTAACTGAAAGGACATTCAGTACAAATGCATTATGTAGGATAAACAACAAAACGGAAAGAAATGTCTTTCTAATAAACCTGATGAATAGAGAGGTGCTGATCAAAAAGGGAACTTGCATATGGAATTTAGAGACTTGTCAAGCTCCTGTACGTGAAGTGACCATAGCTGGAGCGTCAAGCGAAGTAAAATCATCAGACAGGCTGTACATAAAGAGCATCTGATTCACTCAGAAAATTTTAATGTAGAAAATGATCTGGATTTATTATAGAAACATCGACGGACAGTCGCATTACCTGGTAAAAAATTAGGCTGTACCACTTTAATAAAACACCAGATAAATGTAAAGCAAGACACACAACCTATATTTGTACCAGGTTACAAAGTTGCATATTCACAGTGTGCTTTAGCGAAACAATATTCAGATAAAATATTGAGCTTGGGTGTCACTGAACCTCCAGTGTCCCCATGGAATGCACCACTTTTCCTTGTACTTAAACAAAATTGGGAAATATGGGAAGTCATTGATTATCACAAGCTTAATCATATTCCACATCGTTTTTTCATGTCATTGTTGAGTGGTCTTACATAATATTGGGCCGGAAAACTATATATTTCCAACAATCGATCTCTTTAGTGTAAGGTGAGCCACACAGCATACACCTGCTGCTTCCTGATGCCGTGCCGTATGCCTGCCACACTCCCATATCTGTGCCTTGACAGTGGGAGGCTGAGGTCAAGATTCAGCTGGACAAGGACATACGAAAGGGCGTGACTGAGCCGGCGCCAAAGGGGGAACAAGCTGAGTGTTGCGCAAGGATGGTGGCAGTGGCCAAAAAGTCAGGCCATCCAAGACACACTGTCAACTTCCAAAATCTCAGTGCTGCCTGCCATAGAGAGATGCACCACATCCCCATGCCCTTTGAGATGGTTTTGGGCATCCCTCGCCACACCTACAAGACGACTACTGATGCATACTGGGGCTTCCATCAGGTGGAGTTAGAGGAGTTTAGCAAGAAGCTTATGACATTTATCACCCCCTGGGGATGCAACAGGTACTGTAGGACTCCCATGGGACATTGTACAGCCTCTGATGCATACAATCAAGTCGCCTAAGGCGCAGCTAATTGGTTCTGGACAGAGCTCGTGCCATAGGAAACTGCGCCATACAAATAACTAAACCTCTGGGAAAAATGGAATTTGGTTCTGGACATTTGCCCAAAGTCACCTTTTTCACCCCACTTTTCCCTATTTTTCCCCACTTTACACACACACACACAATCAAGCAATCAGTCAATGCATGTATTACACACAAACTAAACACTAAACTGTAAATAATAAAGGGCTTTTAGGGCATAAAATACCGTATGTACCTGACTCTGACGAAGATAGTGCTTAAGTGGAAGGGATAGGGAAGGGAGTTCCGAGACAAGAGGCAGGCTACTGCCTGCCAGCTTGAGGCAAGCATGGTGGTCCTCATGCTCCTGCTGGGTAAGGCTGTCTCCCTCCATTTCAGCCTCCTGAAGGAACCCCTCAAAGTCTGCCTCTGACATCACCGAGAAGTTGTCGTCGTTGTATGCATGGGATAGACCAGCCTGTGGCTCGGACTCTGGTGGTGGCAGTGGTTGTGAGACTCGGGAAACGTAGCGTGTGATCACCTCCTGTCGGAGCTCATTGAATCTCCTGTTATGGAGTTCCTTGTAGGGTGCTGCTGCCTTTTCAATTAAGGTAACAAAATTACAACACCTCCCCACATCTCCATCCCATTCCTGGACTCGTTCCTTGAGCATGTGCACTGACACTAATAAATCATTCAAGTTTTTCATTGTTGGTTCCCGCTTCACTGCCACAGTCTCACTGTCAGCCTATCTGTCACTCCCACTGTCCACTGGAGCATCTCTCTCGATGACTTCATCCACCACAGTTTAAAAAAAGTTGGCACCACAGTTAACCACGTCCATAACGTCATCTGTTGTTACCTCAGAACAGCCAGGAACTTGACAGGCAACGTCATGTCCTGTGGCCCGCCAGGTGCAACAGGTATCGAGGCACGGAGGTTAGGCAGGAAAAGGTGCCAAGCGTGGATGATGGTGGCCTGGCTTAGCTTGTCCCAAGCCCTAAGCAGACCGTCGATGGAATCCTTAATAGTGTACCATCGCCAGAATTCCACAACACTTTGCACATCCCTCAGTGTAGTGGGGTCTGACTGAAAAGCGTCACTCTCATCGTCGCTACCTGCATCTTCCTCGGCGTCGCTGCCAGGTGTAGGAGCAGACCCCCAATCTCCTACAGCTCCTGAACCTCAGGTGCATCGTTGGTAACTGCATGCAGGAACTTGTGGTACATGTACTGGCTGTACATGAGCTTGGTGTTGGCGATAATTTCCTGGTCCAGGGGCAGAGTTGGTGTTGGGTGGAAAGAAGACGACCTTCACTTGTGCGTGGCGGGATGCCAGGTGCTGGGGGTGGCATGGGGCATTGTCCAGCAAGAGGAGCACTTTGAAAGGGACTCCGTGCTCCTTACAGTGCTGCTCTGCGTCCTTAACAAACAAATCAAACCACTTGACCGCCAGGTTCGACGTTGCCCATGCCTTCACCTGCTGCCCCCAGGAAACACCAGACTCTGTCATATCACGAAGGTTTCTAATGGCCCAGGGCTTCTTAGCTTGGTGAAAGCTGAAGGGCTTCATTTTAAAATTACGTGCAGCATTGGTGGACAAAATTACGGTGTACCGAGATTTGTCTGCCTTCCTTCCCCTCGCCTGCTGCTGCTGCTTCGAGATGTAGGTAGTAGATGGCAGACATTTCCACTGCATCCCGGTCTCATCCATATTGAAGATTGTCAGGCTGTTGTAACCTTCCTCTGTGACCTCATCTTGAAGGAGGGCAGTGAAATTGGCAGTGGCGGTGGTGTCTGCAGAGGCACGTTCACCAGTGAGGTGAACGTTCTTCAGATTCTTCCTCTTCAGAAAACTCTGGAACCATCCTAGGCTGGCTTGGAATGACTTGAATGGGTTCAGACCAAGGCAGCAACAGGCGACACTATGAAATTACCTGGCCTTATCTTTGAGCATAGGTCAGTCGATGGGTATGTTCTTCCTCCCCTGACGCAGTACGAACATGTGCAGGCACCTCTCTGCCCACAGAAGAGCTTCCTCCTTTCACCTAAGACGTCCATTGATGCTCCCAGTCCCATAAGCGTTAACACATTTCAGAATTTTATCCTTGTTCTTGTAAATGGTACAAATGCCGGATTTGTTGACTTTATAGGAACTGGTGATACTAGCCTTCTTTTCCCCTTTCTCTGTTAGTTTAATAACATCCAACTTCTGGTTGACCCTAAATGGCCATATCTTACTCGAAGTGCTCCTAGGGGTGGCAGGTTTCGCAGGGTTCCTGTCCGCCATTTCTGTGGCACAATACGGAACAATAGGCACAACAAACAGGAGGGTGATCAGGTAACAAGCGGTCTGGCTACACACTGAGTGGGGCTTGAATGGCGGGCGAGGACTAAGGTTCGCTCTTCGGCTGCCAGGGGAATTTGCTCGCACGTTTCAGTCCTTGCCGCGCCCACGCCATAGGTAGTTTATGCACGTGGTTCATTTTTGGGGGGTCTGGCACCTTGCCGTGTCATAGAAAACCTTGCCATAGAAGTACACCCCATAGGCATCTTGACTGTACACCAAGAGGTACGACGACGCCATCATGGACGTCCCACGAAAACTCAAATGCATCGATGACATACTATGACACCTGCTTTGAGGACGCATTTTGGCGCACCTACGACTTCATGGAGATGTGCGCCAAGAATGGCATAACCTTCAAGAAAGAGTAATTCAAGTTCGGTAGAAGAGAAGTAGAGTTTGTCGGCTTCTACATAGGCTGGGACTTCTACAAGCCCACAGAAGAGAGTCTGGCTGCCGTCAGGAACTTTAGTATGCTAGCCAAACCCTCCTAAATTGACATCCAGCCCTGGCATGGATTTGTTAACCAGTTGGCACCGTTTATGGCACAGCCCCCATCACAGAGCCTTTAAGAGAGCTGTTGCACAAACCCCAGGGCAAGCGGGTGTACTGGGATGACTGCCTTCAGAAGATATTTCAACAGGCGAATGAGGCAGTGTGTCAGGTGCCTAAGGACTACCTCACCTTTATTACAAGGACAGACCCACAATTGCCATGGCAAACTGGAGCAAGGAAGACAGGATTTGTGGTTCTTCAGTAGTACTGTTCTTGCCCGTCGACAGAGGCTCCCTTCAGCTGCAAGTGCTGGTGATGTCTTGGACTCTGTAGCAGTCAACATTTGACGCCAGCCAAAGAGGGATACTCACCTGTGGAGAGTGAAGTATTAACGATCGTCTAGTGCCTCTGCAAAGGCCGCCTCTTTCTACGTGCATGCCCCAACTTAGTATTAGTCACCGATCATCGCCCCCCTCGTCAAGTTCCTAGGAGACAAAGCACTGAAGGACATTGTCAACCCAAGGCTGTTCACCTTGAAGGAAAAAACACTTCAGTACAGGTTCCAAATTTCTTCTCACAAACATTCTCCCAATCTCCTCCCTTTTAGTCTCAATCATGCTACATCTACGCACATTCATATACCCAATTTTCAGGGAAGGGGGATAATTCAATCTCCCTTCCCTTTCTATGCCCTGTCTCACTGTAGGAACTAAAAAGCAGAGGAGGGGGTCAATAGTCCCATCACCCCTCTCCTTTTAGTCGCCTTTTACGACACGCAGGGAATACGGTGGCAGAAGTCTTCCTAACACAACCTAGCTGCAGAGTGGTAGTACCACCCCATAGTGCAGCCAGATTGCGTCCCCTCCCCCGCCACAGGGGGCACAACCTGGTGGGGGGAAAGTTGAGAGTATATATAAGGTGGGTGAGAGCTAGAAGAGTTTGGTGTGGCAGGGAGGTTTTGAAAGTGAGTTGGATAAAAGAGAGAATATGACAGAGTATAAGGAGAAGTTGAAAGATGGGTGGAGCGCCGATCAGGAAAATGAACGTGTGGAGGAGGAATGGCAGTTGTTTAGGAGTGTTGTGGTGGGGCATACAGAAGAGGTGTGTAGTGTGAGACGAGTGAGTGGTGGTTAAGAAAGGGAAGTGAATGGTGGTGCGAGGAAGTGAGTTTCGCTATGGCTTAAAAGAGACGTGCATATGAAGTGTAGCTGCAGAGGAAGGATGAAGTGTCATAAGAGAGGTATAAGGAAAAGAGGAATAGGGCGAGAAGGGCTGTGCGTGATGCTAAAGTGGAAGCAGATGTGAGGTGGGGTAGACGGTTGACTGTAAATTTTCAACAGAATACGAAAATATTTTGTAAGGAGGTGAAAAGGGAGAGCTTGGGAAGGAAAAGCGAGTAAAAGCAGAGGATGGAAGGATATTAGCTGAGATGGATTCAGCAAGGAAGAGATGAGGAGAGTATTTTGAAAGATTGTGTAATGTAAAGGAGGAAAGGGACGCTGAGATTGTGACAGATGGAAGGGTGCAAGGAATAAATGTGTTGGGAGAGTTGAATGATTCTTTGATCACAGTGGAGGAAGTGCAGGCGGCAGTAAAGGAGATGAGAACAGGGAAAGCTGCAGATATGGATGGGTGTGCTGTGAAATGGCTGAAAGGTGGTGGAGTGACTATTGTTGAGTGGTTAGTAAGATTGCTGAATGTGTTTTTTGTGAGTGGTATGGTGCCGATTGACCGGAAAAATGCTTGTGTTGTTCCGTTGTATAAAGATAAGGGTGATAAGTGTGAATGTGCTAGGTTTAGGGGTACAAGTCCGTTGAGTGTTGTAGGTAAGGTGTATGATAGAATGTTAAGTATGAGGGAGAGGGAACAGAGGGAATGATTGGTGATGAGCAGTATTGCTTTAGGAGAGGGAGGGAAATTTTGAGAAAGTGTATTATAGAACTAATAGGGAGGCTTTGTGGACTGTTTTGAGATCGTGTGGACTTTATGGTAGGTTGTTAAAAGGAGTGAAAAGTTTTTATGTAAATAGCAGAACGTGTATAAGAGTGGGAAATACTGTAAGTGATGGGTTTCCCGTGAGAGTGGGGTTACGGCGGGGATGTGTGGTGTCTCCTTGGTTGTTTAATATTTATATGGATGGTGTTGTAAGGGAGGTGATTGAGCGAGTGTTTGTTGGAAGTTTGAGTCTGGTGAATGCTGATGGTAGAGAGCTGAATATGAATCAGTCGCTGTTTGTGGATAATACTGCACTGGTGGCTGATCTAGACAGTTGGTAGAAAAAGTTGAAGGGTGTGTGAAAGGAGGAAATTGAGAGTAAATGAAAATAAGAGTAAGGTGATGAAGTGTACGAGGTTGGTAAATGGTAGGAGAATGAAGGTAGTTTTGAATGGCGAGCTGCTTAAGGTGGTAGAGTGTTTTAAGTATCTAGGGTCACGTGCCGCTGTGGGTGGAAGCAGTGCCAGATTTGGGATGTGGGGGGCCTGGGACCCGTTTTGGTGGGGGGCCCATCCCAAGCATCAAATTAGCATGGTGCTAAATGAAAAAAAAAAAATAATAATAACCCTCGCACTGTTGCAACGATATGGTCGCTCGCACGATACATCTCGCTCCCGACGACCTATGATACTGTGTTCAGAAATTGATGTCAGTAAAGATAAGGTAAAAACGATACTTTCTGAAAAATCTCCACATTAATTAGCCCTGAATGAAAAAAACAAAAAAAACAGAGCCCTGAAATGCACTGAACACTTCCTAGCATATCACACAAAACAGAATAATCATGAAGCGAGAAAAAAAAAAAAAACTCAAGTGTGCACTCATCACTCAACACTTGTATAGACTGTTCACTGAGCGAACAGTTTCTTGAAATCTGGTCTAGTCCAGGTGCTTTCCGCAGTTTTCTAATGGAAAAATCTCTAATTAAATCATCAAAATCCAATGACCGTAGGATGTCCGACTCGGTGCTCATGACTGTCAAATTCACAAGTCACTCCTGTGTCCTGCTTGCTCGCAGGCGATGCTTAATCAATTTCAGTTTGAAAAAAAAAAAAAAGCAAGCTCAGCACTGCAGTTGCTCACCATTACTCCCAGGTACATTCTCAGGGCTACCTCCACATTGGGGAAAATATCTAGCACATGCTTATCGTGGATAAGTTTGTAGAGAAATAGCTCAGCGCTAACGTCGTTTGGCTCTTTGTCAGCGTAATATTCGCAAAAGCAGCAAACTGGATGAGCTCTTCAGGAAGAGAAGTCTCCAGATCGTTGGGATAGACATCCAGTTATTTCTTAGCTGCTCAAGACAGCTCTTCAGAGGATAGCTTTGTCAATCGTCCGAAGCTGCCAAAGCGACCTGACATCAGTTCATACGCATGCAGCCGTTGGTTAAGAGAAGCTATGAACTGATCGATGACAGGAATGAAATCCTCTGACAATGACAGCAAGTGATCAAATATGAACACTTATTGGAGACTGGCACCAGTTTCAGGGCTGCCAGATTTGAACATGGGTATATAACCAAATTCTTCAATTTTCATTCCCAGATTCAGTTTTTCATTAATATTAGTCTATCTATCTATCTATAGCCCGACGCCCTAATCCCGCAAAGGGTGGCCGCAGACAAAACGCCTCCAAGTCACTCTGTCACCCACCATTTGACTCCCCTCCCCCTAACTCACCCCCCCCTCCCTCATATACCTCTCAACTCCATCCCTCCACCTCATCCTCGGTCTACCCCTCCCTCTCCCTCCCTCCACCTCACCTACATACACCCTCTTAGTCAGTCTTTCATTCATTAATATTAGTAATAATAATAATGATCCGTTTTTTTTTTTTTTTTTGGTTTCTCAAAAACGCCAGTTCTTCCATAGGGAATTCACAAGCACTCGACAGACATATACACATATACATTATTTTTAGTTACAAGAATTGTGACATTTCTCATATACATTACATACTTCAGTAAATATATATATACATATATATATATATATATATATATATATATATATATATATATATATATATATATATATATATATATATATGAAAGTGGCAATAATTAAACCCTATAATCATCCATCATAGTACCTCTCTCCAGGTCATAGCATTTTGAAAAAAGAAAGGCTTTCAGCTGTGTCTTGAAGGATTCAGCAGAAGAGTTGTCTCATGGACAATGGCAGTCTGTTATATAATCTAGGGGCTCTATACACAAAAGAACACTCGGAGAAAGATGACTGGTGAATGGCTCTAGGCTTGTCAAGAAACAAGGAATCATCTTCACTACATAACTTCACATCCGGGTGTGCCGATGGGAGTTTTAGCAATTCAGCAAGATCTTCGGTTCACCAAACTTAAGAACCTTGAGTGTAATAAGACACAGTTTAAATTCAGTTCTAGCCTTTACTGGTAACCAATACAGCTCAATTAGGAACGGTGTAGTCGAGGTTCTCGGGGGGAGACCAAAGATAGGCCGTGCTGCCCTGTTCAACACAGACTGAACTTTTGTTAGTATATTATTTGGAAGGGCAATCCACAGTGAATTACAATAATCAACACGAGACAAGACCACTGCATGGACCAATGTTACGAGGCAACGTCTGTTCAGGAATTTTCTCGCAGAGTACAGATTTCTGATATGCAAGTTGCATCCTCTGACAACTTGATTAATATGTTCCTTGTATTTTAACTTTGAATTAAAATAAACTCGCAGATTTCGAACAGTACTGACTGGATGAAGCTGTGACACACCATCAGAGCCAGGGCATTATCAGTGTCATTACCAAATTTCTTAAAGAAAGATTATTCATGTATTTACCCCTTGCCAATATAGGTACATGTATAGGGGAAAAAATTATTCATTTGAAAATTAATAGCATATGTTCTGTATTTTCATGTTCTAAAAGCTAACAAATTAATTGAGTACATCAGCCAGTCAAGTTCATTACCATCTCCAAATCCAATAACAAATCATGCTTATTCATTATCTGGCAGATTTTTCATTACCAAATCGGTCCTGGTTTGATAATGAAAAATATCAAATGTCAAGTTGCCCAACGTTTGGTGGGAGGCCCCTTCTGGTGAGAGGCCCTGGTCCCAGGCCCCGTGGGTCCACCCCTGAGTCCGGCCCTGGGTGGAAGAATAGATGTAGATTGAAGTTTAAAATGAGTGACGTAGGAAAGGTGCTGGGAGGAATGAAAAAAGTGTTCAGGTGTTGCTCGCTTAGAATGGATATAAAGAGAAGGCTGTATGAGGGTGTAGTGGTACCGACGGCATTATATGGGTCTGAAACATGGAATGTGGATGTGGCGGAGAGGAAAAGTTTGAATGTAATGGCGATGAAATGTCTGAGGAGTATGTGTGGAGTGCCGCATATGGATTGAGTGAGAAATGACGAAGTGCTAAGGAGAACTGGAGTTATGCAGGAGATGGCTGATCGAGTTGACCAGAGAGTGTTGCGATAGTTTGGGCAAATGGAGAGAATGGGTGACGAGCGATTGGTGAAAAAGATAACTGGATTGGATGTGAGAGGTGTCAAACAGAGAGGAAAACCACGAATAGGATGAATGGACAGCCTGAGGAGACCGTTAGATTCGAGAGGGATACTAGTACACAGCCAGTAAGAATGGCTGCGCGTGATAGGAATGATTGGAAAGAAATTGTGAATGAATAAATGGTGATGCGGCCCTGAGGGAGATATTATCTCATCTTTGATCTGATCAGCTGATGAGGTCAGATGCAGGTAAGGAGATGGGTCCATTATGATGTGACAGGGGTAAACCAGCTCTATGGCTGGGCCCTGCTGCGGATGTTGCTGATTGCACTGTGCAGTTGATATTCATGCGGTTTGGTGCAGTGAGGATCTGTCCATTCTCCCCTTGGGGCTAAAATACGAATACGTGTGTGTGTGTGTGTGTGTGTGTGTGTGTGTGTGTGTGTGTGTGTGTGTGTGTGTGTGTGTGAATGAGTTGATTGCGAGTGTGTCGTCTTGTCTTGGCTACTCCCCATTCTTGGGGGAAGCAGTTTATATATATATATATATATATATATATATATATATATATATATATATATATATAGATAGATAGATAGATGATAGATAGATAGATAGATAGATATATAGATAGATAGATCGATATAGATATATAGATATAGATAGATAGATATAAATATATATATATAGATATATAGATCTATATATACAGTATATAAATATATATATATATATATATATATATATATATATATATATATATATATATAGATATATATATATATATATATATATATATATATATGGGTATATATATATTGTTACATAGCCTATGATTTCATCATCCTTTGTATAATTCTAACGTACAGTATCCTGCATGTTTGATCACGATTCGCCTCGTGGCTTCCATAGTGACCAAGTTTCCGTGTTCTACCTCACTCCCCCCTTCTTCTCCCTTATAGTAGAGTAAGTCGTTCTTTCTGTTGTTCAGAGCAGGAGTGTCAACTCTTTGTCCCCTATGGCTTCATTTGCGCGTCCTTCTTACAAGTTGTATCAAGCTCTGCCGGCCCCTATATAATGAGCTCAATCTCTACATTAATTGCCCCTTAGATCTACTCCTCCTTTGTTCACATCTCTGTCCTCCCCTGTACAGTTTGTTATTATTTTTGTGAGTGCTCAGGAAGTCTCCAACCATCTAGCTGCTGTGTAATTTGAGTATAAGTGTTATTACATTTTTTTTTTTTTGTAATGTATAGCGTAGGGTGTTGGTTCGTGGGCCTGGTGAGGTTTTTGTGATTGATGTGTTTTTGATGTCAGCCATCATTAATAATATTTTGTATCTGTAATAATATATCTTGCATTAACTGAGCATTATCCGGTTTTCTCATTTGATCAGGGCTGACTTACATAAATTTACTCTTGCTAATTTCGTGTTAGTAGAGGCTATTGCAGTTAACCATATATTTAACCTGTTTTTTGCCATTACATTATCCTTATGAGTCCTGAATGTTTTGTTGTTAGTTTGAGCATTAAACTTTAACTTGTAATTTTACCTAACCCTTTTGTTTTGAACCTGGAACTTTGCGGGACAGTGGTGATTTTAGTATTCTAACTTGAAGTGTTCATTATCTCTCTCTGTTCCGTAACATAAATTTGGCGGCCTCTTATCAGGATATTGCTTGATATTTTGTGACTGTCATTTATTCATGATGTATTCTATTACTACTCTTGATGAAGCCAAAGATTTTTTGTCAAATGTGCAAACAGTGTGTGATGTAGAAAACAGAACAAAGAATGAACTTAAGCTTGTTGCTCAACAATTGGGAATTGCTGTTCGCTCTCATCATTCTAAAGATCAAATTGTTGACATGATTAATGAAAGCTTGTTTGATGTAACTCCTCCAGATGAGCTAACGCAGATTGAAATAGCTAAGTTACAGCCAGCCCTGCAGGAGGCTCGTGCTAAGGAGGCTGAGTTTCAGGCACGTGCTAAGGAGGCTGAGTCTCAGGCTAGTATTCAGGAGGCACAGGCACAGGCTCAGGCACAAATTGAACTTGCTAGGATTCAGGCAGACCATGAGTATCGCATGAAACAAGGTGGAACTGGATCATCTAGCTCTGATGATTTTGATGTGGCTAAAAATGTTAAACTTGTCCCTCCTTTTAATGAATCTGATTTAACAAAGTATTTTCAGTTGTTTGAGAGGGTAGCTACAGGTTTTAATTGGCCCAAAAAGTATTGGCCAGTACTCCTTCAAACTGTTCTCACCGATAAAGCTCAAGTAACTTATGCATCTTTGCCTCAGGATCAATCTGATAATTATGATGTAGTTAAGAGCTTGATTCTTAAGGCCTATGAGCTTGTTCCTGAAGCCTATAGAGTAAAATTTAGGACAACTTATAAGCAAGATAAGCAATCCCATGTTGAGTATGCAAAAATCAAAGAAGATCTGTTAGAGCAGTGGTTAAATTCTAAGAATGTAAATTTTGATTTTGATAAATTTAGGCAGATGATTTTCCTAGAGGAATTCAAAAGGTGTATTAATAATAATGTAAGCCTATATCTTGATGAGAAAAGAATAGATAATTTGTCTGATGCTGCAGTTTTAGCTGATGAATATGTTCTCACTCACAAGAGATATTCTAAAGAAAAAAGGAAAGCTGAGAGTAAGTACGTTGCCTCTACTCAGAGTACAGGTAACAGGAAAGAGAATAAAGATGATGTTTCTCAGGAAGTAAATAAAAGCTCCACCTCTAGATTTCAGAAAAGTAAATGTACTTATTGTAGTAAGCTTGGTCATACTACGGAGAAATGTTTCAGGAGACAGCGTGATGTGAACAAAAAGGAGTCTTTAAATATTCAGTCAATTGGTCTAGTGTCCACCCTTGAGAGTTCCCAGAATTCTTTAACAGAGTTAACTGAACCTGCTTTGAGGGGTAAATTAAATTCTCATGATGAAGCTCCTCTTTTGAGCAGTAATGTGGGTGACACTCTCAAGAGTTCATGTGCTAATTTCCTGTCTGATGATTTTGTCAGTCCTCTGGACAGTAATAACAGGAAATCAGTTAAAATATATCGTGATACAGGTGCTTGCCAATCCCTTATGCTGACCAGTGTTCTAGGCTCTAACGTTAATTCCTCTGATGAAACTGTAATCTTTCAGGGTGTAGGGAATAATTACTTCTCTGTCCCTCTGTACAGAGTGAATTTAGAGTCTGGTTTTGTTAATGGTTCCGTTATGGTTGGGTTGGTTGAGACACTCCCAATGTCAGGTGTAACTTTCTTACTTGGAAATGATATTGGTGGAAGTCAAGTGTGTCCAGCTCCTCAGTTGTCTAGTGAACCAGTGACTGCGACCCAGGATTGTGATATCGCTGACATGTTCTCTGCATGTGCTGTCACTAGGGCTAAGTCTAAAGTTACTGGTGACTTAGAGGATAATGATGATGATGATGTTATCCTAGCTGACACTTTTCTGGCTAATTTGGACCACTCACCAGATGAGGCAATACCGCGTAGTGTTGATAATTTGTCTCCTCAAGAGTTGGTTGAGTTGCAGGTTGCTGACCCTGAGTTGAAAGGTCTAGCTAACTCTGCTTGCAGTGAGGAAGAGTCAGCTGGTGCTTCTACTTGTTATTATATAAAGTCAGGAGTACTTATGAGAAAGTGGAGACCCCCAACAGCATCAGCCAACTGTGAATGGGAGGTTGTACATCAAGTTGTCATCCTTCGTGTTTGTAGGCAGGATATCATTAGAGTGGCTCATGATTCCAGTTTGGCAGGACACCTTGGAGTGAGGAAGACTGTGGCACGCATATTGAAACACTTCTACTGGCCAGGTATCTTCAGAGATGTTTCCTGGTATTGTAAGTCTTGTCACACCTGTCAAGTTGTGGGGAAGTGTAATCAGACCGAAAAGGTTGCACCTCTAGTTCCCATTCCTCCTTTTGAGGCACCATTCACCCGTGTGTTGGTGGATATTGTGGGCCCTCTTCCTAAGACTTCTTCAGGATTTTCTTATGTGTTGACCCTGATTGATATGGTTACTCGTTATCCTGAAGCCATTCCACTTAGAAATATCTCAGCAAAGAACGTGGTTAAGGAAATGCTAGGGTTCTTCACCAAGTTTGGTCTGCCCAAGGAGGTACAGTCAGACAGGGGAAGTAATTTCATGTCAAATGTTTTCAAGCAGTCTCTGAAAGAGTTGGGCATCACCCAGATCACGTCTTCAGCTTACCATCCCCAGACCCAAGGAGCGTTGGAGAGATATCATCAAACACTCAAATCGATGCTCAGGAAATACTGTTTGGAACATCAGAAAGACTGGGATAAAGGTCTTCCATTCGTTGTATTTGCCGCAAGAGAATCTCCAAATGAATCACTGGGCTTCTCACCCTTTGAACTACTGTTTGGCCATGAAGTAAGAGGACCCCTTAAGCTACTCAAGGAATGCTGGCTGTCGGAGGAAGATGACGTCAACCTGCTGGAGTATGTGATGAAGTTCAAAGAACGGCTGTCCACTGCTTTACAGCTGGCGAGAGAGAATTTAGGAGCTGCTCAGGAGAAGATGAAGACTTGGTATGATAAGAAATCCAGGTTACATCACTTTCAGCCAGGACATCAGGTTTTGATTCTGCTACCGGTGCATGGTCAACCTCTTCAAGCCAGGTTTAGTGGTCCTTATTACGTGGAGAAGAAACTCAGTGATGTCAACTATGTCATCGCCAAACCAAATTATAGAAAGAACAAGCAACTTTGTCACATCAACATTATAAAGTTATATCCCAGGCGGGACGAAAATAACCCAGTCTGCACTGTAGCTGTTCCACCCGAGTCTGCAAGTGAAGTTCTCCCATGCAGCATGAGCCTGAGTGATAGTTTGGGGAAGAATCCTGATATCATGAATGATCTCCAGACTAAGTTTTCTCATCTACCTCCCGAGGAAAGGCAGGAGTTTTCGGCATTACTGCAGGAGTACCCGCTAGTGTTCCGTGCCACTCCAGGAAGAACCACTGTGTTGATGCATGATGTCGATGTTGGAGACGCAATGCCAATTAAACTGCCTCCTTACCGTGTGAACCCAGTGAAAGTTCCTCTCATCCAGAAGGAGCTTGGCTACCTGTTGGACCACAAGATGATTGAGCCCTGTCAGAGCGAGTGGAGTTCTCCTGTCACTCTAGTCCCTAAGCCAGGTGGGTCATAGCGGCTTTGCATCGACTACAGACGTGTTAATCAGATAACCAAAACAGACACCCTCTCCCTCGCTTGGAAGATTGCTTAGACAAGATCGGAAAGTCTAGGTACATAAGTAAGTTTGATTTGTTAAAGGGATACTGGCAAGTACCTATGACTGAACGTGCTAGGGAGATCTCATGTTTTGTAACACTAGGAAAGACTTTTGCATCTTCTGTAATGCCATATGGTATCAAGAATGCACCAGCCACTTTTCAGAAGCTCATGAATGTTGTAACAGAGGGTTTGGCATGGTGTGTTGTTTATATTGATGATGTATTAATCTTCAGTGACAACTGGAAAGATCACCTATGCCATGTCAGTAAATTTCTTGAGCGTTTGGTTCAGGCTAATCTTGTATCTAATTTATCAAAGTGTGAGTTTGGTCAAGCTAAAGTTCAGTACCTTGAGTACGTAATTGGTGATGGACACGTTCCACCACCAGCAGCTAAGGTTCAGGTTATAAGTGATCTTCCTAGATCTAAAAGTAGGAAAGAGCTACAAAGATTTTTGGAAATGGTAGGTTATTACAGGAGCCTTGTTATTAACTTTTCAATTCTTGTATCACCAATTACAGACCTACTGAAAAAGGGAGTTAAATTTGTCTGGACTGATAACTGTGAATCCTCTTTCACTAAATTGAAAGCTATCCTATTAAGTCAGCCAGTGCTCGCTACTCCAAATTTTGCTAAGCCTTTTAAGATGGCTGTTGATGCAAGTGATACAGGAGCTGGGGCTGTTTTGCTGCAAGAGGATGATCAGGGTATTGAACACCCTGTATCTTATTACAGTAAGAAGTTCACTCTAACTCAAAAGAACTACTCAACTATTGAGAAAGAGCTTTTGGCCTTGATTTTGGGTTTACAGCATTTTTCATTTTATTTGTGTTCTGGTTTTGAGCCCATAGTCATTTATACCGATCATAACCCACTGAAATTCCTTAGTAAGTTTAAAGATAAAAATCAGAGATTGACAAGATGGAGTCTACTTCTTCAGGAGTATTCATTAGACATACAACATGTCAAGGGGAAAGAAAATGTTCTTGCAGATTGCTTATCTAGACTTTAGACAGATTATTTTAGAGTAATAAGAAATTTCCTTTGTAAATTTCTTTTTCTTTGTGGGGAGGTGTTACATAGCCTATGATTTCATCATTCTTTGTATAATTTGTATAATTTGTATGATTCGCCTCATGGCTTCCATAGTGACCAAGTTTCCATGTTCTACCTCACTCCGCCCTTCTCCTCCCTTTTAGTAGAGTAAGTCGTTCTTTCTGTTGCTCAGAGCAGGAGTGTCAACTCTTTGTCCCCTATGGCTTCATTTGCGCGTCCTTCTTACAAGTTGTATCAAGCTCTGCCGGCCCCTATATAATGAGCTCAGTCTCGACATTAATTGCCACTTAGATCTACTCCTTCTTTGTTCATATCTCTGTCCTCCCCTGTACAGTTGTTATTATTTTTGTGAGTGCTCAGAAGGTCTCCAACCACCTAGCTGCTGTGTGATTTGAGTATAAGTGTTATTACATTTTTTTCTTGTACTGTATAGCATAGGGTGTTGGTTCGTGGGCCTGGTGAGGTTTTTGTGTTTCATGTGGAGTTTTTGATGGCAGCCATCATTAATAATATTTTGTATCTGTAATAATATATCTTGCATTAACTGAGCATTATCCAGTTTTCTCATTTGATCAGGGCTGACTTAGATAAATTTACTCTTGCTAATTTCGTGTTAATGGACGCTATTGCAGTTATCCATATATTTAACCTGTTTTTTGCCATTATATTATCCTTATGAATCCTGAATGTTTAGTTGTTAGTTTGAGCATTAAACTTTAACTTGTAATTTTACCTAACCCTTTTGTTTTAAACCTGGAACTTTGCGGGAGAGTGGTGATTTTAGTATTCTCACATGAAGTGTTCATTATCTCTCTCTGTTTCGTAACAAGATATATGTATATATATATATATATATATATATATATACACACACAGTATATATTGTTACATAAACTCTGATTTCATCATTCTTTGTATAATTCTAACGTACAGTATGCTGCATGTTTGATCACGATTCGGCTCGTGGCTTGCACAGTGACCAGGCTTGCGTGTTCTACCTCACTCCCCCCTTCTCCCCCTTATAATAGAGTAAGTCGTTCTTTCTGTTGTTCAGAGCAGGAGTGTCAACTCTTCGTCCTCTGTGCCCTCATTTGCGTGTCCTTCTTGCAAGTTGAATCATGCGCTGCCGGCCACCTATATAATGAGCTCAGTCTCTGCATTAGTTACCACTTAGATCTACTCCTCATTTTTTCACATCTCTGTCCTCCCCTGTATAGTATATTATTATCTTTGTGAGTGCCTAGGAAGTCTCCAAACATCTAGCTGCTGTATAATTTGAGTATAAGTGTTATTACCATTTTCTTGTACTGTATAGCATAAGGCGTTAATTCGTAAGACTGGTAGAGTTTTTGTGATTCCTATTAAGTCAGCCAATGCTCGCTACTCCTAATTTTGCTAAGCCTTTAAAGATGGCTGTTGAAGCAAGTGATACAGGAGCTGGGGCTGTTTTGCTGCAAGAAGATGATCACGGTATTGATCACCCTGTATCTTATTACAGTAAGAAGTTCACTCCAACTCAAAAGAACTACTCAACTATTGAGAAAGAGCTTTTGGCCTTGATTTTGGGTTTACAGCATTTTTCATTTTATTTGTGTTCTGGTTTTGACCCCATAGTCATTTGTACCGATCATAACCCACTGAAATTCCTTAGTAAGTTTAAAGATAAAAATCAGAGATTGACAAGAAGGAGTCTACTTCTTCAGGAGTATTCATTAGACATACAACATGTCAAGGGGAAAGAAAATGTTATTGCAGATTGCTTATCTAGACTTTAGACAGATTGTCTTAGAGTAATAAGAAATTTCCTTTGTAAATTTCTTTTTCTTTGTGGCGAGGTGTTACATAGCCTATGATTTCATCATCCTTTGTATAATTCTAACGTACAGTATGCTGCATGTTTGATCACGATTCGCCTCGTGGCTTCCACATTGACTAGGCTTGCGTGTTCTACCTCACTCCCCCCTTCTCCTCCTTTATAGTTGAGTAAGTCGTTCTTTCTGCTGTTCAGAGCAGGAGTGTCAAGTCTTTGTCCCCTATGGCTTCATTTGCGCATCCTTCTTACAAGTTGTATCAAGCTCTGACGGCCCCTATATAATGAGCTTATTCTCTACATTAATTGCCACTTAGATCTACTCCTCCTTTGTTCACATCTCTGTCCTCCCCTGTACAGTTGTTATTATTTTTGTGAGTGCTCAGAAAGTCTCCAACTATCTAGCTGCTGTGTAATTTGAGTATAAGTGTTATTACATTTTTTTCTTGTACTGTATAGTATAGGGTGTTGGTTCGTGGGCCTGGTGAGGTTTTTGTGATTCATGTGTTTTTGCTGTCAGCCATCATTAATAATATTTTGTATCTGTAATAATTTATCTTGCATTAACTGAGCATTATCCAGTTTTCTCATTTGATCAGGGCTGACTTAGATAAATTTACTCTTGCTAATTTCGGGTTAATAGAGGCTTTTGCAGTTAACCATATATTTAACCTGTTTTTTGCCATTACATTATCCTTATGAGTCCTGAATGTTTAGTTGTTAGTTTGAGCATTAAACTTTAACTTGTAATTTTACCTAACCCTTTTGTTTTGAACCTAGAACTTTGCGGGACAGTAGTGATTTTAGTATTCTCACTTGAAGTGTTCATTATCTCTCTCTGTTTCGTAACAAGATATATATATATATATATATATATATATATATATATATATATATATATATATATATATATATAGTTATGGAACAGAGAGAGAAATGATGAATACTTTAGGTGAGAGTACTAAAAATCACTACTGTCCCGTAAAGTTCCAAGTTCAAAACAAAAGAGTTAGGTAAAATTACAAGTTAAAGTTTAATGCTCAAACTAACAACTAAACATTCGGGACTCATAAGGATAATGTAATGGCAAGAAACAGGTTAAATATATGGTTAACAGCAATAGCCTCTATAATCACGAAATTTGCAAGTGTAAATATATCTAAGTCAGCCCTGATAAAGTGAGAAAACCGGATAATGTTCAGTGAATACAACATATATTATTACAGATACAAATTATTATTACTACTGGCTGATACCAAAAACACATGAATCACAAAAACCTCACTAGGCCTAAGAATTAACACCCTATGCTATACAGTACAAGAAAAATGTAATAACACTTATACTCAAATTACACAGCTGCTAGATGGTTGGAGACTTCCTGAGCCCTTATAAAAATAATGAGAACTGTACAGGGGAGAATAGAGATGTGAACAAAATGAGGAGTAGATCTATGTGGCAATTAATGCTGAGACTCAGCTCATTATATAGGGGCCGGCAGAGCTTGATACAACTTGTAAGAAGAACGCGCTAATGAAGCCATTGGGGACAAAGAGTTGACAGTCCTGCTCTGAACAAGAGAAAGAACGACTTACTCTACTATTAGGGTCGAAGGGGGGAGTGAGGTAGAACACGCTCGTGATCAAACATGCAGCATACTGTACGTTAGAATTACACAAAGGATGATGAAATCATAGGCTATGTAACACCTCCCCACAAAGAAAAAGAAATGTACAAAGGAAATTTCTTATTACTCTAAAACAATCTGTCTAAAGTCTAGATAAGCAATCTGCAATAACATTTTCTTTCCCCTTGACATGTTGTATGTCTAATGAATACTCCTGAAGAAGTAGACTCCATCTTGTCAATCTCTGATATTTATCTTTAAACTTACTAAGGAATTTCAGTGGGTTATGAACGGTATAAATGACTATGGGGTCAAAACCAGAACACAAATAAAATGAAAAATGGTGTAAACCGAAAATCAAGGCCAAAAGCTCTTTCTCAATAGTTGAGTAGTTCTTTTGAGGTGAAGTGAACTTCTTACTGTAATAAGATACAGGGTGTTCAATACCCTGATCATCCTCTTGCAGCAAAACAGCCCCAGCTCCTGTATCACTTGCGTCAACAGCCATCTTAAAAGGCTTACCAAAATTTGGAGTAGCGAGCACTGGCTGACTTAATCGGATAGCTTTAAGTTTGCTGAAAGAGGATTCACCGTTATCGGTCCAGACAAATTTAACTCCCTTTTTCAGTAGATCTGTAAGTGGTGATACAAGAATTGAAAAGTTAAGAACAAATCTCCTGTAATAACCTACCATTCCCAAAAATCTTTGTAGCTCTTTCCTACTTTTAGGTCTGGGAAGATCACTTATAACCTGAACCTTAGCTCTTGGTGGTGCAACATGTCCATCACCAATTACGTACCCAAGGTACTGAACTTTAGCTTGACCAAACTCACACTTTGATAAATTAGCTACAAGATTAGCCTGAACTAAATGCTCAAGAAATTTACTGACATGGCATAGGTGATCTTTCCAGTTGCCACTGAAGATTAATACATCATCAATATAAACAGTACCTTGGGTACTGGAGTAGACTGTAGCACCAGTCGAGCAGGGCAGTACTCCCGAGGTGGATGGAAAGCTGATGACAGGGAGTGCTGGAGCTCCCGTTTCATCAGCCCTCAGGACTAGTTCCTGACCATCCCCCTTTGCTGAACTTTTTTAGTGTCTCAGTTACACAGAGAGTAGGCCAGCATGCTCTCCAGTACAAATTTCTCTAACTATCTTCACCAAACTACATGCACAGTACACACTACACTTCCTATTCAAAATTCACCATAATGGCGTCGATTCACCAAGCCTCGGAGTCTCCCAGGGGGGGACCATAAATGCCCCCCCCCCATCTGCCCCTCTCTCGGTGACGACTCGAGGTGCCTGGAACCACTGTCTGACTCTCTTCTTCATTTCTGCAACATTCGCGGCCTTTCATCTAACTTTCGCTCTTTTGAGCACCATCTCTCCTCCTCTAAACTTCACCTTCTTTTTCTAACGGAGACTCAGCTGTCTGAGGCAACTGACAGCAAACCCTTTTCTGTATCCTCCTACTTTCTCTATACTCATTTCAAAACCAAAGGTGGCTGTTGTGTATACATACGCAACGACTTATCTTGCTCTCGTGTTCCTGAACTTGATTCTTCTGAATTCTCCACACTCTGGCTTCGGCTTTCCTGTCATTCTCTGACTAAATATATCTGTGCTGTTTACTTATCCCCTAATTCTACTATCAAAATTTCTTTGACTATCTTACTTCTACGATGGAACACATTCTGTCCATTTCTCCTTTCTCTGAAATCTCCATTCTTGGAGATTTCAATGTTCACCACCACCTTTGGCTCTCCTCTCCTTTCACGGATCCACCTGGTGAACAAGCCTACATCTTTTCTATCCTTAATGACCTAAAGCAGCTTGTACAACACCCTACCCATATCCCTGACCGCCTTGGAGAGAGCTCCAACATACTTGACCTCTTCCTCACAACTAATCCTTCTGCTTACTCTGTTAATCTTTTTTCTCCGTTGGGCTCCTCCGATCACAACCTTATTACCTTAACCTGTCCTATCACTCTGGTATGGCCTGTGGACCCTCCAGGGAAGCGTCGTCTGTGGCATTTTGGAGCCGCGAACTGGGAGGCCCTCAGGCAGTACTTCTTTGATTTTACCTGGAATGATTATTGCTTCCATGGCCGTGAGCCATCTGAGTGTGCCTTGCGCATTACAGAGGTTATTCTCTCGGGCATGGAAGCATACATTCCTTTCTCATATCCTTTGACTAACGCAAGAAAGCCATGGTTTAATCACGCTTGTTCTAATGCTGTCCGCAACAAGGAGAAGGCCTACAAAAGGTACCGGAGCCAACCCACCCCTGAATCACATCGTCTTTATGTTTCTGCCCGGAATCGTGCTAAGTCTGTTCTTCGCTCTACTAAAAATAATTTCATCCATACTAAATGCTCTCAACTCTCCAACTCGAATTCTTCCCGCTCATTCTGGCACCTTGCCAAAAATCTTTCTAACAACTTTACCTCATCATTCTTCCCTCCTCTTTTCTACTCTGATGGTTCTGTAGCTATTTCTTCTACTGATAAAGCAGATCTCTTCGCACAGACTTTCTCCTCCAATTCCACCTTAGACGATTCCGGTGCTGTTCCTCCATCACTTCCCCCCTCTGACTTCCTCATGGCTGACATTAAAATTTCTTCAGTTGATGTATTTTCTGCCATCACTGGCCTCAGTACCAACAAGGCATATGGGCCTGATGGGGTCCCTCCTGTTGTTCTCAAGAACTGTGCTTCTGTGCTTACACCCTCCCCAGGCAAACCCTTTCGCCTTTGTCTGTCAACTTGTACCTTTCCTTCTTGCTGGAAGTTTGCTCTCATTCAGCCAGTCCCAAAGAAGGGTGACCACTCCCAACCCTCCAACTATCGTCCAATTGCTTTAACGTCCTGTATTTCAATAGTTTTCGAGTCAATTCTTAATAGAAAAATTTAAGGCATCTTTCCTATCACAACCTTCTTTCCGATCGTCAGTATGGGTTCCGTCAGGGACGCTCCACTGGCGATCTTCTCACCTACCTTTCAGACTCCTGGTCATCCTCCTTTCGGGACTTTGGCGAAAGCTTTGCCATTGCACTTGACATCTCAAAGGCTTTCGATCGAGTCTGGCATAAATCTTTAATTTCCAAACTGCCCTCCTACGGTTTCTATCCTTCTATCTGTGCCTTCATTGCTAGTTTCCTTTCTGGTCGTTCTATAGCCACTGTTGTAGACGGCCATCGTTCTTCTCCTAGATCGATCAACAGTGGTGTTCCTCAGGGGTCTGTCCTATCACCAACTCTCTTCCTTTTATTCATCAATGATCTTCTAAGCTGTACATCTAACCCTATCGACTCATACGCTGATGACTCCACCCTTCACCTTTCCATTCGGTTCCCGCAACGCCCATCTCAACAGTTACTTCAACAAACAAGGGATGAGGCTATGGCACACGTAATGTGTGACTTGGCGCGTATCTCTGACTGGGGTAAAAATAATATGGTTGTCTTTAATACATTTAAGACTCAGTTCTTACACCTATCAACCCGACAAAATCTTCCACAGGTATACCCACTAATGTTTAATAATATTCAGCTTAATCCTGCATCATCCTTGAACATGCTTGGGGTTTCATTTACTCGGGACTTATCTTGGAAAAATCATATTACATCTCTTGTAAAATCTGCTTCCAAGAGATTGGGTGTGCTAAGCCGACTCCGCTCTTTCTTTACCCCTGCACAATTGTTAACTCTACAGTATACAGGGGTTTTATCTGCCCCTGTGTGGAGTACAACTCTCATGTGTGGGGAGGCTCCCCAAATACAGCTCTTCTCAATAGGGTGGAGTCAAAGGCTTTTCGTCTCATTAACTCTCCTCCTCTTACTGACTCCCTTCAACCTCTGTCTCTTTACCGCTCTTTTGCATCTTTATCTCTTTTCTATCGCTACTTTAATGGTCACTGCTCCTCTGAACTGTCTGCTTGCATTCCTCCACCTCTTCGACGGGCGCGTAGCACCCGTCTAGCAGCAAACTCTCATCCCTTTTCTGTCCAACTCTCTAATGCAAGAGTTAACCGTTACTCCCAGTCTTTCATTATGCAACAGGTGAGCTCTGGAACACTCTCCCTCTGTCTGTATTTCCTGCTGCCTATGATCTCCAGTCTTTCAAATGCAGTGTGTCCAGGCATCTCAAAATGATCGGATCTTGAATTTGGCTCTCTATTGTATTTTGTTTTTCTCTTGGAGGGAACTGTTACTGCGGGCTCATGGCCTTTGGTTCCTTCTTCCTCGCATAAAAAAAAAAAGCTGCCAAACCCTCTGTTAACCCATTTATGAGCTTCTGAAAAGTGGCTGGTGCATTCTTCATACCATATGGCATTACAGAACATGCAAAAGTCTTTCCTAGTGTTACAAAACATGAGATCTCCCTAGCACATTCAGTCATAGGCACTTGCCAGTATCTCTTTAACAAATCAAACTTACTTATGTACCTAGCCTTTCCGATCTTGTCTATGCAATCTTCCACGCGAGGGAGAGGGTGTCTGTTTTGGTTATCTGATTAACACATCTGTAGTCAATGCAAAGCCGCTGTGACCCACCTGGCTTAGGGACTAGAGTGACAGGAGAACTCCACTCGCTCTGACAGGGCTTAATCATCTTATGGTCCAACAGGTAGCCAAGGTCCTTCTGGATGAGAGGAACTTTCACTGGGTTCACACGGTAAGGAGGCAGTTTAATTGGCATTGCGTCTCCAACATCGACATCATGCATCAACACAGTGGTTCTTCCTGGAGTGGCACGGAACACTTGCGGGTACTCCTGCAGTAATGCCGAAAACTCCTGCCTTTCCTCGGGAGGTAGATGAGAAAGCTTAGTCTGGAGATCATTCATGATATCAGGATTCTTCCCCAAACTATCACTCAGGCTCATGCTGCATGGGAGAACTTCACTTGCAGACTCGGGTGGAACAGCTACAGTGCAGACTGGGTTATTTTGATCCCGCCTGTGATATAACTTTATCATGTTGATGTGACAAAGTTGCTTGTTCTTTCTACGATCTGGTGTGGCGATGACATAGTTGACATCACTGAGTTTCTTCTCCACGAAATAAGGACCACTAAACTTGGCTTGAAGAGGTTGACCATGCACCGGTAGCAGAATCAAAACCTGATCTCTTGGCTGAAAGTGGCGTAACCTGGATTTCTTATCATACCAAGTCTTCATCTTCTCCTGAGCAGCTCCTAAATTCTCTCTCACCAGCTGTAAAGCAGTGGACAGCCGTTCTTTGAACTTCATCACATACTCCAGCAGGTTGACGTCATCTTCCTCCGACAGCCAGCATTCCTTGAGTAGCTTATGGGGTCCTCTTACTTCATGGCCAAACAGTAGTTCAAAGGGTGAGAAGCCCAGTGATTCATTTGGAGATTCTCTTGCGGCAAATACAACGAATGGAAGACCTTTATCCCAGTCTTTCTGATGTTCCAAACAATATTTCCTGAGCATCGATTTGAGTGTTTGATGATATCTCTCCAACGCTCCTTGGGTCTGGGGATGGTAAGCTGAAGACGTGATCTGGGTGATGCCCAACTCTTTCAGAGACTGCTTGAAAACATTTGACATGAAATTACTTCCCCGGTCTGACTATACCTCCTTGGGCAGACCAAACTTTGTGAAGAACCCTAGCATTTCCTTAACCACGTTCTTTGCAGAGATATTTCTAAGTGGAATGGCTTCAGGATAACGAATAGCCATATCAATCAGGGTCAACACATAAGAAAAATCCTGAAGAAGTCTTAGGAAGAGGGCCCACAATATCCATCAAGACATGGGTGAATGGCGCCTCAAAAGGAGGAATGGGAACTAAAGGTGCAACCTTTTTGGTCTGATTACACTTCCGCACAACTTCACAGGTGTGATAAAACTTACAATACCAGGAAATATCTCTGAAGATACCTGGCCAGTAGAAGTGTTTCAAAATGCGTGCCACAGTCTTCTTCACTCCAAGGTGTCCTGCCAAACTGGAATCATGAGCCACTCTAATGATATCCTGCCTACAAACACGAGGGATGACAACTTGATGTACAACCTCCCATTCACAGTCGGCTGATGCTGTTGGGGGTCTCTACTTTCCCATAAGTACTCCTGACATTGTATAATAACAAGTAGAAGCACCAGCTGACTCTTCCTCACTGCAAGCAGAGTTAGCTAGACCTTTCAACTCAGGGTCAGCAACCTACAACTCAACCAACTCTTAACGAGACAAATTATCAACACTATGGGGTATTGCCTCATCTGGTGAGTGGTCCAAATTAGCAAGAAAAGTGTCAGCTAGGATAACATCATCATCATCATTATCCTCTAAGTCACCAGTAACTTTAGACTTAGCCCTAGTGACAGCACATGCAGAGAACACATGAGTGACATCATAATCCTGGGTCGCAGCCACTGGTTATCTAGACAACTGAGGAGCTGGACACACTTGACTTCCACCAATATCATTTCCAAGTAAGAAAGTTACACCTGATATTGGGAGTGTCTCAATCAACCCAACCATAACGGAACCATTAACAAAACCAGACTCTAAATTCATTCTGCACAGAGGGACAGAGAAGTAATTATTCCCTACACCTTGTAAGGGTACAGTTTCATCAGAGGAATTAAGATTAGAGCCTAGAACACTGGTCAGCATAAGGGATTGGCAAGCACCTGTATCACGATATATTTTAACTGATTTCCTGTCATTACTGTCCAGAGGACTGACAAAACCATCAGACAGGAAATTAGCACATGAACTCTTGGGAGTGTCACCCACGTTACTGCTCAAAAGAGGAGCTCCATCATGAGAATTTAATTTACCCCTAAAAGCAGGTTCAGTTAACTCAGTTAAAGAATTCTGGGAACTCTCAAGGGTGGACACTAGACCAATTGACAGAATATTTAAAGATTCCTTTTTGTTCACATCACGCTGTCTCCTGAAACATTCCTCCGTAGTATGACCAAGCTTACTACAATAAGTACATTTACTTTTCTGAAATCTAGAGGTGAAGCTGGTATTTACTTCCTGAAAAACATCATCTTTATTTTCTTTCCTGTTACCTGTACTCTGAGTAGAGGCAACGTACTTACTCTCAGCTTTCCTTTTTTCTTTAGAATATCTCTTGTGAGTGAGAACATATTCATCAGCTAAAACTGCAGCTTCAGACAAATTATCTATTCTTCTCTCATCAAGATATAGGCTTACATTATTAATAATACACCTTTTGAAGTCCTCTAGCAAAATCATCTGCTTAAATTTACCAAAATCAGAATCCACATTCTTAGAATTTAACCACTGCTCTAACAGATCTTCTTTGATTTTTGTATACTCAACATGGGATTGCTTATCTTCCTTATAAGTTGTCCTAAATTTTACTCTATAGGCTTCAGGAACAAGCTCATAGGCCTTAAGAATCAAGCTCTTAACTACATCATAATTATCACATTGATCCTGAGGGAAAGATGCATAAGTTACTTGAGCTTTATCGGTGAGAACAGTTTGAAGGAGTACTGGCCAATACTCTTGGGGCCAATTAAAACCTGTAGCTACCCTCTCAAACAACTGAACATACTTTGTTAAATCAGATTCATTAAAAGGAGGGAGAAGTTTAACATTTTTAGCCACATCAAAATCATCATAGCTAGATGATCCAGTTCCACCTTGTTTCATGCGATACTCATGGTCTGCCTGAATCATAGCAAGTTCAATTTGTGCCTCCTGAATACGAGCCTGAGACTCAGCCTCCTTAGCCTGAGACTCAGTCTCCTTAGCACGTGCCTGAAACTCAGCCTCCTTAACACGAGCCTTCTGCTGAGCTAGCTGTAACTTAGCTATTTCAATCTGTGTTTGCTCATTTGGAGGAGTTACATTAAACAAGCTTTCATTAATCATGTCAACCATTTGATCTTCAGAATGATGAGAGTGAACTGCAATTCCCAATTGTTGAGCAACAAGCTTAAGTTCATTCTTTGTTCTGTTTTCTACATCACACACTGTTTGCACATTTGACAAAAAATCTTTGGCTTCATCAAGTGTAGTAATAGCAGACATCATGAATAAATCACAGTCACAAAATATCAAGCAATATCCTTATGATAATATCCTGAATATCCTGATAAGAGGTCGCCAAATTTATGTTACGGAACAGAGAGAGAGAGAAATAATGAATACTTTAAGTGAGAATACTAAAAATCACTACTGTCCCGTAAAGTTCCAGGTTCAAAACAAAAGAGTTAGGTAAAATTACAAGTTAAAGTTTAATGCTCAAACTAACAACTAAACATTCAGGACTCATAAGGATAATGGAATGGCAAGAAACAGGTTAAATATATGGTTAACTGCAATAGCCTCTATAATCACGAAATTAGCTAGTGCAAATTTATCTAAGTCATCCCTGATAAAATGAGAAAACCGGATAATGCTCAGTGAATGGAAGATATATTATTACAGATACAAATTATTATTACTACTGGCTGAAACCAAAAACACATGAATCACAAAAACCTCACTAGGCCTACGAATGAACACCGTATGGTATACAGTACAAGAAAAATGTAATAACACTTATACTCAAATTATACAGCTGCTTGATAGTTGGAGACTTCCTGAGCGCTCACAAAATTAATAACAAACTGTACAGGGGAGGACAGAGATTTGAACAAAATGAGAAGTGGATCTAAGTGGCAATTAATGCAGAGACGGAGCTCATTATATAGGGGCCGGCAGAGCTTGATACAACTTGTAAGAAGGACGCGCAAATGAAGCCATAGGGGACAAAGAGTTGACAATCTTGCTCTGAACAACAGAAAGAACGACTTACTCTACTATAAGGGTAGAAGGGGGAAGTGAGGTAGAACACTCTCGTGATCAAACATGCAGCATACTGTACGTTAGAATTACACAAAGGATGATGAAATCATAGGCTCTGTAACAATATATATATACTCCTATATATATATATATATATATATATATATATATATATATATATATATATATATATACATTGTTACATAGCCTATGATTTCATCATCCTTTGTGTAATTTTAACGCACAGTATGCTGCATGTTTGATCACGAGCATGTTCTGCCTCAGTCCCCCCCTTCTACCGTTATAGTAAAGTCGTCCTTGCTGTTGTTCAGAGCGGGATTTTCAGCTCTTTGTCCCCATGGCTTCATTTGCGCGTCCTTCTTACAAGTTGTATCAAGCTCTGGCGGCTCCGATATAATGAGCTCAGTCTCTGCATCATTGCCACTTAGATCTGCTCCTCATTTTGTTCACATCTGTGTCCTCCCCTGTACAGTTATTATTGAGTGCTCAGGAAGTCTCCAACCATCTAGCAGCTGTGTGATTTGAGTATGACTGTTATTGCATTTTTCTTGTACTGTATAGGATACGGTGTTGATTTGTAGGCCTAGTGAGTTTTTTTTTGTAATTTGTGTAAGGGTTCTTTATGTCAGTCATCATTAATATTATTTTGTATCTGTAATAATTTATCTTGCATTAACTGAGCATTACCCAGTGTATTTTCATTTTATCAGGGCTGACTTAGGTAAATTTACTCTTGCTAATTTCGTGTTAATAGAGGCTATTGCAGTTAACCATATATTTAACATGTTTTTTGCCATTACATTATCCTTATGAGTCCTGAATGTTTTGTTGTTAGTTTGTGCATTAAACTTTAACTTGTAATTTTACCTAACTCTTTGTTTTGAACCTGGAACTTTACGGGATAGTAATGATTCTTAGTATTCTCACTTAAAGTGTACATTATCTTTCTCTGTTCCGTAACATAAATTTGGCGACCTCATATCAGGATATTCAGGATATTATCATAAGGATATTGCTTGATATTTTGTGACTGTTACTTATTCATGATGTCTACTATTACTACACTTGATGAAGCCAAAGATTTTTTGTCAAATGTGCAAACAGTGTGTGATGCAGAAAACAGAACAAAGAATGAACTTAAGCTTGTTGCTCAACAATTGGGAATTGCTGATCGCTCTCATCATTCTAAAGATCAAATTGTTGACATGATTACTGAAAACTTGTTTAATGTAACTCCTCCAAATGAGCACACGCAGATTGAATTAGCTAAGTTACAGCTAGCCCTGGAGGAGGCTCGTGTGAAGGAAGCTGAATTTCAAGCACGTGCTAAGGAGGCTGAGTCTCAGGCTAAGGAGGCTTATTTTAAGGAGGCTGAATTTCAGGCCCGTTCTAAGGAGGTTGAGGCACAAGTTGAACTTGCTAGAATTCAGGCAGACCATGAGTATCGCATGAAACAAGGTGGAACTGGATCATCTAGCTCTGATGATTTTGATGTGGCTAAAAATGTTAAACTTCTCCCTCCTTTTAATGAATCTGATTTAACTAAGTATTTTCAGTTGTTTGAGAGGGTAGCTACAGGTTTTAATTGGCCCAAGGAGTATTGGCCAGTACTCCTTCAAATTGTTCTCACCGGTAAAGCTCAAGTAACTTATGCATCTTTGCCTCAGGATCAATCTGATAATTATGATGTGGTTAAGAGCTTGATTCTTAAGGCCTACGAGCTTGTACCTGAAGCTTATAGAGTATGATTTAGGACAACTTACAAGCAAGATAAGCAATCCCATGTTGAGTATGCAAAAATCAAAGAAGATCTGTTAGAGCAGTGGTTAAATTCTAAGAATGTGGATTCTGATTTTGGTAAATTTAAGCACATGATTTTGCTGGAGGACTTCAAGAGGTGTGTTAATAAAGATGTAAGCCTATATCTTGATGAGAGAAGAATAGATAATTTGTCTGATGCTGCAGTTTTAGCTGATGAATATGTTCTCTCTCACATGAGATATTCTAAAGGAAAAAGGAAAGCTGAGAGTAAGTACGTTGCCTCTACTCAGAGTACAGGTAACAGGAAAGAGAATAAAGATGATGTTTCTCAGGAAGTAAATACCAGCTTCACCTCTAGATTTCAGAAAAGTAAATGTACTTATTGTAGTAAGCTTGGTTATACTACGGAGAGATGTTTCAGGAGACAGCATGATGTGAACAAAAAGGAGTCTTTAAATATTCAGTCAATTGGTCTAGTGTCCACCCTTGAGAGTTTCCAGAATTTTTTAACTGAGTTAACTGAACCTGCTTTGAGGGGTAACTTAAATTCTCATGATGGAGCCCCTCCTTTGAGCAGTAACGTGGGTGACACTCTCAAGAGTTCATGTGCTAATTTCCTGTCTGATGGTTTTGTCAGTCCTCTGGACAGTAATGACAGGAAATCAGTTAAAATATATCGTGATACAGGTGCTTGCCAATCCCTTATGCTGACCAGTGTTCTAGGCTCTAATGTTAATTCCTCTGATGAAACTGTAATCTTACAAGTTGTAGGGAATAATTACTTCTCTGTCCCTCTGTGCAGAGTGAGTATAGAGTCTGGTTTTGTTAATGGTTCCGTTATGGTTGGGTTGGTTGAGACACTCCCAATGTCAGGTGTAACTTTCTTACTTGGAAATGATATTGGTGGAAGTCAAGTGTGTCCAGCTCCTCAGTTGTCTAGTGAGCCAGTGGCTGCGACCCATGATTGTGATGTCCCTGATGTGTTCCCTGCATGTGCTGTCACTAGGGCTAAGTCTAAAGTTACTGGTGATTTAGAGGATAATGATGATGATGATGGTATCCTAGCTGACACTTTTCTTGCTAATTTGGACCACTCACCAGATGAGGCAATACCGCGTAGTGTTGATAATTTGTCTCGTCAAGAGTTGGTTGAGTTACAGGTTGCTGACCCTGAGTTGAAAGGTCTAGCTAACTCTGCTTGCAGTGAGGAAGAGTCAGCCGGTGCTTCTACTTGCTATTATATAAAGTCAGGAGTACTTATGAGGAAGTGGAGACCCCCAACAGCATCAGCCGACTGTGAATGGGAGGTTGTACATCAAGTTGTCATCCCTCGTGTTTGAAGGCAGGATATCATTAGAGTGGCTCATGATTCCAGTTTGGCAGGACACCTTGGAGTGAGGAAGACTGTGGCACGCATTTTGAAACACTTCTACTGGCCAGGTATCTTCAGGGATGTTTCCTGGTATTGTAAGTCTTGTCACACCTGTCAAGTTGTGGGGAAGTGTAATCAGACCGAGAAGGTTGCACCTCTAGTTCCCATTCCTCCTTTTGAGGCGCCTTGCACCCATGTGTTGGTGGATATTGTGGGCCCTCTTCCTAAGGCTTCTTCAGGATTTTCTTATGTGTTGACCCTGATTGATATGGCTACTCGTTATCCTGAAGCCATTCCACTTAGAAATATCTCAGCAAAGAACGTGGTTAAGGAAATGCTGGGGTTCTTCACAAAGTTTGGTCTGCCCAAGGAGGTACAGTCAGACCGGGGAAGTAATTTCATGTCAAATGTTTTCAAGCAGTCTCTGAAAGAGTTGGGCATCACCCAGATCACGTCTTCAGCTTACCATCCCCAGAATGAAGGAGCGTTGGAGAGATATCATCAAACATTCAAATCGATGCTCAGGAAATACTGTTTGGAACATCAGAAAGACTGGGATAAAGGTCTTCCATTCGTTGTGTTTGCTGCAAGAGAATCTCCAAATGAATCACTGGGCTTCTGACCTTTTGAACTACTGTTTGGCCATGAAGTAAGAGGACCCCTTAAGCTACTCAAGGAATGCTGGCTGTCGGAGGAAGATGACGTCAACCTGCTGGAGTATGTGATGAAGTTCAAAGAACGGCTGTCCACTGCTTTACAGCTGGCGAGAGAGAATTTAGGAGCTGCTCAGGAGAAGATGAAGACTTGGTATGATAAGAAGTCCAGGTTATGCCACTTTCAGCCAGGAGATCAGGTTTTGATTCTGCTACCAGTTCATGGGCAACCTCTTCAAGCCAAGTTTAGTGGTCCTTATTTCGTGGAGAAGAAACTCATTGATGTCAAGTATGTCATCACCACACCAGATCGTAGAAAGAACAAGCAACTATGTCACATCAACATGCTAAAGTTATATCACAGGCGGGACGAAAATAATCCAGTCTGCTCTGTAGCTGTTCCACCCGAGTCTGTAAGTGAAGCTCTCCCATGCAGTATGAGCCTGAGTGATAGTTTGGGGAAGAATCCTGATATCATGAATGATCTCCAGACTAAGCTTTCTCATCTACCTCCCGAGGAAAGGCAGGAGTTTTCGGCATTACTGCAGGAGTACCCGCAAGTGTTCCGTGCCACTCCAGGAAGAACCACTGTGTTGATGCATGATGTCGATGTTGGAGACGCAATGCCAATTAAACTGCCTCCTTACCGTGTGAACCCAGTGAAAGTTCCTCTCATCCAGAAGGAGCTTGGCTACCTGTTGGACCACAAGATGATTGAGCCCTGTCAGAGCGAGTGGAGTTCACCTGTCACTCTAGTCTCTAAGCCAGGTGGGTCACAGCGGCTTTGCCTTGACAACAGACGTGTTAATCAGATAACCAAAACATACACTTACCCTCTCCCTCGCGTGGAAGATTGCATAGACATGATCGGAAAGGCTAGGTACATAAGTAAGTTTCATTTGTTAAAGGGATACTGGCAAGTACCTATGACTGAACGTGCTAGGGAGATCTTATGTTTTGTAACACTAGGAAAGACTTTTGCATGTTCTGTAATGCCATATACAGATTGTTTTAGAGTAATAAGAAATTTCCTTTATAAATTTCTTTTTTCTTTGTGGGGAGGTGTTAAATAACCTATGATTTCATCATCTTTTGTGTAATTTTAACGCACAGTATGCTGCACGTTTGATCACGAGCATGTTCTGCCTCAGTCCCCCCCTTCTATCGTTATAGTAGAGTAAGTCGTCCTTTCTGTTGTTCAGAGCGGGATTTTCAGCTCTTTGTCCCCATGGCTTCATTTGCGCGTCCTTCTTACAAGTTGTATCAAGCTCTGCCGGCCCCTATATAATGAGCTTAGTCTCTGCATCATTGCCACTTAGATCTGCTCCTCATTTTGTTCACATCTCTGTCCTCCCCTGTACTGTTATTATTGAGTGCTCAGGAAGTCTCCAACCATATAGCAGCTGTGTGATTTGAGTATGACTGTTATTGTATTTTTTCTTGTACTGTATAGCATTGGGTGTTGATTTGTAGGCCTAGTGAGTTTTTTTTTTGTAATTTGTGTAAGGGTTCTTTATGTCATTCATCATTAATATTATTTTTTATCTGTAATAATTTATCCTGCATTGACTGAGCATTACTCAGTGTATTTTCATTTTATCACGGCTGACTTAGGTAAATTTACTCTTCCTAATTTCGTGTTAATAGAGGCTATTGCATTTAACCATATATTTAACCTGTTTTTTGCCATTACATTATCCTTATGAGCCCTGAATGTTTTGTTGTTAGTTTGAGCATTAAACTTTAACTTGTAATTTTACCTAACTCTTTGTATTGAACCTGGAACTTTACGGGACAGTAGTGATTTTTAGTATTCTCACTTAAAGTGTACATTATCTTTCTCTGTTCCGTAACAACATATATATATATATATATATATATATATATATATATATATATATATATATATATGTAATATATATATATATATATATATATATATATATATATATATATATATATATATATATATATATATATATATATATATATATATATATATATATATATATATATATAATATATATATATATATATATATATATATATATATATATATATATATATATATATATATATATATATATTGTTACATAGCCTATGATTTCATCATCCTTTGTATAATTGTAACGTACAGTATGCTGTATGTTTGATCACGATTCGCTTCGTGGCTTCCACAGTGACCAGGCTTGCGTGTTCTACCTCACTACCCCCTTCTCCCCTTTTTTAGTAGAGTAAGTCGTTCATTCTGTTCTTCAGAGCAGGAGTGTCAACTCTTCGTTCTCTGTGCCCTCATTTGCGCGTCCTTCTTGCAAGTTGAATCAAGCTCTGCCGGCCCCCTATATAATGAGATCAGTTTCTGCATTAGTTGCCACTTAGATCTACTCCTCATTTTGTTCACATCTCTGTCCTCCCCTGTATAGTATATTATTATCTTTGTGAGTGCTCAGGAAGTCTCCAACCATCTAGCTGCTGTATAATTTGAGTATAAGTGTTATTACCATTTTTCTTGTACTGTATAGCAAAGGCGTTAATTCTTAGGCCTAGTGAGGTTTTTGATTGATGTTGGGTTTTATGTCAGTCATTTTTGATAATAGTTTGTATCTGTAATAATTTATCTGGCATTCACTGAGTATTATCTGGTATCTCATTTTATCAGGGCTGACTTAGATAAATTTACTCTTGCTAATTTCGTGTTGGTGGGGGCTATTGCAGTTAACCATATATTTAACCTGTTTTTTGCCATTACATTATCCTTATGAGTCTTGAATGTTTTGTTGTTAGTTTAAGCATTAAACTTTAACTTGTAATTTTACCTAACTCTTTTGTTTTGAACCTGGAACTTTACGGGACAGTAGTGACTCTTAGTATTCTCACTTAAAGTGTACGTTATCTTTCTCTGTTCCGTAACAATATATATATATATATATATATATATATATATATATATATATATATATATGGTAGTGCGTGTGTCTCGCACGCTGGTCGGCGAGGGATCGCCTCCCCGCCAGAGTTGTAAAAACTTTGGGAAGAGTTCACCAAGCCACTGACCACTTTGGTGGACACAAGGGATGCTGTGGTTGAACCAGTGTCGCATACTAGTATGCTTGCACCCAGTCGGCTTAAGGCGGGCCAATTACACTTGGTTCACAGACTACACACACATCCAAAGCCACTACAACACTACAATCACACAAGCACTTCTCACCCTACATACAGTCTCTACCAGACAGCCTAAGCCACTAGGTAGAGATACATTGGCTATATCGTCCCTGCTTCGGTAGGGATAGGCCGGTCCAGCAGTGGACCTCAACGATTGATGATGATGATATATATATATATATATATATATATATATATATATATATACATATATATATATATATATATATATATATATATATACACACATATATAATATATTTTTTCAGACGCCTCAATCCCGTTCGGGGTGGCCACAAATAAATCGCCTCCACGTCGCCCTGTCCCCCGCCATTTCACTGCCCCGCTCTCAACTCACACCCCCCTCTCACATATACCTCTCCACCCCATCCCTCCATCTCATCCTCGGTCTCCCCCTCCCTCTTCCCCCCTCCATCTCACTCACATACACTCTCTTCGTCAGTCATTCACCCTCCATCCTCTCCACATGGCCAAACCACCCCAGTGTGTTCCTCATAACGTTTCCTATCACATCCACATCCACACCTCAACGTTCCTTTATATTCTCATTTGTCAGCCTGTCTCTCCATGTGACTCCACAGGCTCCTCTTAAATAACTATTTTCCACTGCTTTCACTCTTGACTTGTGTCCTTCCAACAACGTCCAAGCTTCTCTTCCACTTACAAGTTAAAGTTTAATGCTCAAACTAACAACAAAACATTCAGGACTCATAAGGATAATGTAATGGCAAAAAACAGGTTAAATAAATGGTTAACTGCAATAGCCTCTATTAACATGAAATTAGCAAGTGTAAATTTATCTACGTCAGCCCTGATAAAAAGAGAAAACCGGATAATGCTCAGTGAATGCAAGATATAATATTACAGATACAAAATATTATCAATAATGGCTGACACTTAAAACACATGAGTAACCAAAACCTCACTAGGGCTACGAACCAACACCCCATGCTACACAGCACAAGAAAAAATGCAATAACACTTATACTCAATTTACACAGCTGCTAGATGGTTGGAGACTTCCTGAGCACTCACAAAAATAATAACAACTGTACAGGGGAGGACAGAGATGTGAACAAAATGAGGAGTAGATCTAAGTGGCAATTAATGCAGAGACTGCACTCATTATATAGGGGCCCGCAGAGGCTTGATACAACTTGTGTTAAGAAGGACGCTAAATGAAGCCATAGGGGACAAAGAGTTGACACTCCTGCTCTGAACAACAGAAAGAACGACTAACTCTACTATAAGGGTAGAAGGGGGGAGTGAGGTAGAACACGCTCGTGATCAAACATGCAGCATATTGTACGTTAGAATTACACAAAGGATGATGAAATCAAAGGCTATGTAACACCTCCCCACAATGAAAAAGAAATTTACAAAGGAAATTTCTTATTACTCTAAAACAATCTGTCTAAATTCTAGATAAGCAATCTGCAATAACATATTCTTTCCCCTTGACATGTTGTATGTCTAATGAATACTTCTTAAGTAGACTCCATCTTGTCAATCTCTGATTTTTATCTTTAAACTTACTAAGGAATTTCAGTGGGTTATGAATGGTATAAATGAGTATGGGGTCAAAACCAGAACACAAATAAAATGAAAAATGCTGTAAACTCAAAATCAAGGCCAAAAGCTCTTTCTCAATAGTTGAGTAGTTCATTTGAGGTGGAGTGAACTTCTTACTGTAATAAGATACAGGGTGTACAATACCCTGATCATCCTCTTGCAGCAAAACAGCCCCAGCTCCTGTATCACTTGCGTCAACAGTCATCTTTAAAGACTTAGCAAAATTTGGAGTAGCGAGCACTGGCTGACTTAATAGGATAGCTTTAAGTTTGCTGAAAGAGGATTCACAGTTATCGGTCCAGACAAATTTAACTCCCTTGTTCAGTAGGTCTGTAAGTGGTGATACAAGAATTTAAAAGTTAAAACAAATCTCCTGTAATAACCTACCATTCTCAAAAATCTTTGTAGCTCTTTCCTACTTTTGGGTCTGGGAAGATCACTTATAACCTGAACCTTAGCTCCTGGTGGTGCAACATGTCCATCACCAATTACGTACCCAAGGTACTGAACTTTAGCTTGACCAAACTCACATTTTGATAAATTAGGTATAAGAGTAGCCTGAACCAAAGGCTCAAGAAATTTACTGACATGGCATAGGTGATCTTTCTAGTTGTCACTGAAGATTAATACATCATCAATATAAACAACACACCCTGCCATACCCTCTGTTACAACATTTATGAGCTTCTGAAAAGTGGCTGGTGCATTCTTCATACCATATGGCATTACAGAAGATGCAAAAGTCTTTCCTAGTGTTACAAAACATGAGATCTCACTAGCACGTTCAGTCATAGGTACTTGCCAGTATCTCTTTAACAAATCAAACTTACTTATGTACCTAGCCTTTCCGATCTTGTCTATGCAATCTTCCACACGAGGGAGAGGGTAAGTGTCTGTTTTGGTTATCTGATTAACACGTCTGTAGTCGATGCAAAGCCGCTGTGACCCACCTGGCTTAGGGACTAGAGTGACAGGAGAACTCCACTTGCTCTGACAGGGCTCAATCATCTTGTGGTCCAACAGGTATGCCAAGCTCCTTTCTCGATGAGAGGAACTTTCT